>NC_057804.1:392350163-392709293 GCF_018294505.1 Triticum aestivum | reverse complement strand
TCACTTGATGTATGTTTTGGTGATCAACTTGCGGGTTTCGTGACATTGGGAACCTATGCATAGGGGTTGGCACACGTTCTTGACTCTCCGGTAGAAACTTTGGGGCACTCTTTGAAGTACTTTTATGTTGGTTGGATGAATCTGAGATTGTGTGATGCATATCGTATAATCATGCCCACGAATACTTGAGGTGACAATGGAGTATCTAGGTGACATTAGGGTTTTGGTTGATTTGTATCTTAAGGTGTTATTCTAGTACGAACTCTTTTATATATTGATCCGAAAGAATAACTTTGAGGTGGTTTCGTACCCTACCATAATCTCTACGTCTGTTCTCCCTATTAGTGGCTTCGGAATGACTCTTTGTTGCATGTTGAGGGCTTGTTATATTATCTATCTATGTTATTATTGTTGAGAGAACTTGCACTAGTGAAAGTATGAACCATAGGCCTTGTTTCCTATCATTGCAATACCGTTTACGCTCACTTTTATCTTTAGTTACCTTACTGTTTTTATTATTTCAGATTACAAATACCTATATCTACCATCCATATTGCACTTGTATCACCATCTCTTCGCCGAACTAGTGCACCTATACAATTTACCATTGTATTGGGTGTGTTGGGGACACAAGAGACTTTTTGTTATTTGGTTTCAGGGTTGTTTGAGAGAGACCATCTTCATCATACGCCTCCCACGGATTGATAAACTTTAGTGAAGGAAATATGCCCTAGAGGCAATAATAAAGTTATTATTTATTTCCTTATATCATGATAAATATTTATTATTCATGCTAGAATTGTATTAACCGGAAACATAATACATGTGTGAATACATAGACAAACATAGTGTCACTAGTATGCCTCTACTTGACTAGCTCGTTGAATCAAAGATGGTTAAGTTTCCTAGCCATAGACATAAGTTGTCATTTGATTAACGGGATCACATCATTAGGAGAATGATGTGATTGACTTGACCCATTCCGTTAGCTTAGCACTTGATCGTTAAGTATGTCGCTATTGCTTTCTTCATGACTTATACATGTTCCTATGACTATGAGATTATGCAACTCCCGTTTACCGGAGGAACACTTTGTGTGCTACCAAACGTCACAACGTAACTGGGTGATTATAAAGGAGCTCTACAGGTGTCTCCGAAGGTACATGTTGGATTGGCGTATTTCGAGATTAGGATTTGTCACTCCGATTGTCGGAGAGGTATCTCTGGGCCCTCTCGGTAATGCACATCACTATAAGCCTTGCAAGCAATGTGACTAATGAGTTAGTTGCGGAATGATGCATTACATAACGAGTAAAGAGACTTGCCGGTAACGAGATTGAACTTGGTATTGGGATACCAACGATCAAATCTCGGGCAAGTAACATACCGATGACAAAGGGAACAGCGTATGTTGTTATGCGGTTTGACCGATAAAGATCTTCATAAAATATGTAGGAGCCAATACGAGCATACAGGTTCCGCTATTGGTTATTGACCGGAAACGGTTCTCGGTCATGTCTACATAGTTCTCGAACCTGTAGGGTCCGCACGCTTAAGGTTTCGATGACAGTTATATTATGAGTTTATGAGTTTTGATGTACCGAAGGAGTTCGGAGTCCCGGATGAGATCGGGGACATGACGAGGAGTCTCGAAATGGTCGAGACGTAAAGATCGATATATTGGACGACTATATTCGGAGTTCGTAAAGGTTCCGAGTGATTCGGGTATTTTTCGGAGTACCGGAGAGTTACGGGAATTCGCTGGGGAGTATATGGGCCTTGTTGGGCCATACGGGAATAGAGGAGAGAGGCCGAAAGGAAGGAGGCGCGCAGCCCCCCTCTGGTCCGAATTGGACAAGGGGTGCGGCCCCTTTTTCCTTCGTCCTCTCCTCCTCTTTCCCCCTTCTCCTAGTCCAACAAGGAAGGAGGGAGTCCTACTCCCGGTGGGAGTAGGACACCCCTTGGCGTGCCCCTCCTAGGTCGGCCGCCCCCTCCCCTCTTGCTCCTTTATATACGGGGGCAGGGGGGCACCTCTAGGCAGAACAACAATTGATTCCTTGGATCTCTTAGCCGTGTGCGGTGCCCCCCTCCACCATAATCCACCTCGATAATATCGTAGCGGTGCTTAGGTGAAGCCCTGAGTTGGTAGTATATCAAGATCGTCACCACGCCGTCGTGCTGACGGAACTCTCCCTCGACACTCGGCTGGATCGGAGTTCGAGGGACGTCATCGAGCTGAACGTGTGCTAGAACTCGGAGGTGCCGTAGTTTCGGTGCTTGATCGGTCGGGCCGTGAAGACGTACGACTACATCAACCGCGTTGTTCTAACGCTTCCGCTTACGGTCTACGAGGGTACGTGGACAACACTCTCCCCTCTCGTTGCTATGCCATCACCATGATCTTGCGTGTGCGTAGAAATTTTTGAAATTACTACGTTCCCCAACAGTGGCATCCGAGCCTAGGTTTTATGCGTTGATGTTATATGCACGAGTAGAACACAAGTGAGTTGTGGGAGATACAAGTCATACTGCTTACCAGCATGTCATACTTTGGTTCGGCGGTATTGTTGGATGAAGCGGCCCGGACCGACATTACGCGTACGCTTACGCGAGACTGGTTCTACTGACGTGCTTTGCACACAGGTGGCTAGCGGGTGTCAGTTTCTCCAACTTTAGTTGAACCGAGTGTGGCTACGCCCGGTCCTTGCGAAGGTTAAAACAGCACTAACTTGACGAACTATCGTTGTGGTTTTGATGCGTAGGTAAGAACGGTTCTTGCTCAGCCCGTAGCAGCCACATAAAATTTGCAACAACAAAGTAGAGGACGTCTAACTTGTTTTTGCAGGGCATGTTGTGATGTGATATGGTCAAAACGTGATGAGATATAAGTTGTTGTATGAGATTATCATGTTTTGTGGGAGTTATCGGCAACTGGCAAAAGCTCTATGGTTGTCTCTTTGTTGCATAAGATGCAAGTGCCAAATAATTGCTTTACTTTATCGCTATGCGATAGCAATAGTTGCAAGAGCAATAGTTGGCGAGACGACCATGTGACGACACATTGATATAGATCAAGATGATGAAGATCATGGTGTTGTGTCGGTGACGATAGAGATCATGACAGTACTTTGGAGATGGAGATCAAAGGCGCAAGATGATCATGGTCATATCATGTCACATATTTTGATTGCATATGATGTTTATCTGTTATACATCTTATTTTGTTTTTGTTTGACGGTAGCATTATAAGATGATCTCTCACTAATTATCAAGAAGTGTTCTCCCTGAGTATGCACCGTTGCCAAAGTTCGTCGTGCCCAGACACCACGTGATGATCGGGTGTGATAAGCTCTACGTCCATCTACAACGGGTGCAAGCCAGTTTTGCACACGCGGAATACTCAGGTTAAACTTGACGAGCCTAGCATATGCAGATATGGCCTCGGAACACGGAGACCGAAAGGTCGAGCGTGAATCATATAGTAGATATGATCAACATAATGATGTTCACCATTGAAAGCTACCCTATTTCACGTGATGATCGGTTATGGTTTAGTTGATTTGGATCACGTGATCACTTAGAGGATTAGAGGGATGTCTTTCTAAGTGGGAGTTCTTAAGTAATATGATTAATTGAACTTAAATTTGTCATGAACTTAGTCCTGGTAGTATTTTGCAAATTATGTTGTAGAATAATAGCTTGCGTTGTTGCTTTCATATGTTTATTTTGATATGTTCCTAGAGAAAATTGTGTTGAAAAATGTTAGTAGCAATGATGCAGATTGGATCCGTGATCTGAGGTTTATCCTCATTGCTGCGCAGAAGAATTATGTCCTTGATGCACCGCTAGGTGACAAACCTATTGCAGGAGCAGATGCAGACGTTATGAACGTTTGGCTAGCTCAATATGATGACTACTTGATAGTTTAGTGCACCATGCTTAACAGCTTAGAATCGGGACTTCAAAGACGTTTTGAACGTCATGGACCATATGAGATGTTCCAGGAATTGAAGTTAATATTTCAAGCAAATACCCGAGTTGAGAGATATGAAGTCTCCAACAAGTTCTATAGCTAAAAGATGGAGGAGAATCGCTCAACTAGTGAGCATGTGCTCAGATTGTCTGGGTACTACAATCGCTTGAATCAAGTGGGAGTTAATCTTCCAGATAAGATAGTGATTGACAGAATTCTCTAGTCACCACCACCAAGTTAGTAGAACTTCGTGATGAACTATAATGCAAGGGATGCCGAAAACGATTCCTGAGCTCTTCGTGATGCTGAAATCAACGAAGGTAGAAATCAAGAAAGAGCATCAAGTGTTGATGATTGACAAGATCACTAGTTTCAAGAAAAGGGCAAAGGAAAGAAGGGGAACTTCAAGCAGAATGGCAAGCAAGTTGTCACTCCCGCGTAGAAGCCCAAAGATGGAACAAAGCCTAAAACTGAGTGATTATACTGCGAAGGAAATGGTCAGTAGAAGCGGAAATGCCTTAAATATTTGGTGGATAAGAAGGATGGCAAAGTGAACAAGGGTATATTTGATATACATGTTATTGATGTGTACCTTACTAGTGTTTATAGTAACCCCTGCGTATTTGATACTTGTTCGGTTGCTAAATATTAGTAACTCGAAATAGGAGTTACAGAATAAACAAAAACTAGTTGAGGGTGAAGTGACGATGTGTGTTGGAAGTGGTTCCAAGATTGATATGATCATCATCGCACACTCCCTATACTTTCGGGATTAGTGTTGAACCTAAATAAATGTTATTTGGTGTTTGCGTTGAGCATGAATATGATTTGATCATGTTTATTGCAATACGGTTATTCATGTAAGTTAGAGAATAATTATTGTTCTGTTTACATGAATAAAACCTTCTATGGTCATACACCCAATGAAAATGGTTTGTTGGATCTCGATCGTGTGATACACATATTCATAATATTTTAACCAAAAGATGTAAAGTTAATAATGATAGTGCAACTTATTTGTGGCACTGCCGTTTAGGTCATATTGGTGTAAAACGCATGAAGAAACTCCATAAAAGATGGATTTTCAGAATCACTTGGTTATGAATCATTTGATGCTTGCGAACCGTGCCTTTTGGGCAAGATGACTAAAACTCCGTTCTCCGGAACAATGGAACAAGCTACTGACTTATTGGAAATAATACATACCGATGTATGCGATCCAATGAGTGTTGATGCTCGTGGCAAGTATCGTTATTTTCTGACCTTCACAAGATGATTTGAGCAGATATGGGTATATCTACATGATGAAACATAAGTCTGAAATAGTTGAAAGGTTCAAAGAATTTCAGAGTGAAGTGAAAAATCATCGTAACAAGAAAATAAAGTTTCTGCGATCTGATCGCGGAGACAAATATTTGAGTCACGAGTTTAGTCTTCAATTAAAACAATGTGAAATAGTTTCACAGCTCACGCCACCTGGAACACCACAACGTTATGGTGTGTCCGAACGTCGTAACCGCACTTTATTGGATATGGTGCGATCTATGATGTCTCTTACCAATTTACCGCTATCGTTTTGGGGTTATGCATTAGAGACAGCTGCATTCACTTTAAATTAGGCACCATCAAAATCCGTTGAGACGACGCCTTATGAACTGTGGTTTGGCAAGAAACCAAAGTTGTCGTTTCTTAAAGTTTGGAGTTGCGATGCTTATATGAAAAAGTTTCAACCTGATAAGCTCGAACCCAAATCGGAGAAGTGCGTCTTCATAGAATACCCAAAGGAAACTGTTGGGTACTCCTTCTATCACAAATCCAAAGGCAAAACATTTGTTGCTTAGAATGGATCCTTTCTAGAGAAGGAGTTTCTCTCGAAAGAAGTGAGCAGGAGGAAAGTAGAACTTGATGAGGTAATTGTACCTGCTCCCTTATTTGAAAGTAGTTCATCACAGAAATCTGTTCGTGTGACTACTACACCAATTAGTGAGGAAGTTAATGATGATGATCATGAAACTTCAGATTAAGTTACTACAGAACCTCGTAGGTCTTCCAGAGTAAGATCCGCACCAGAGTGGTACGATAATCCTGTTCTGGAAGTTATGTTACTAGACCATGACGAACCTACGAACTATGAAGAAGCGATGGTGAGCCCAGATTCCACAAAATGGCTTGAGGCCATGAGATCTGAGATAAGATCCATGTATGAAAACAAAGTATGAACTTTGATTGACTTGCCCAATGATCGGCAAGCCATAGAAAATAAATGGATCTTCAAGAGGAAGACGAACACTGATAGTAGTGTTACTATCTACAAAGATCGACTTGTCGCAAAAAGGTTTTCGACAAGTTCAAGGTGTTGACTACAATGAGATTTTCTCAACTGTAACGATGCTTAAGTCTGTCCAAATCATGTTAGCAATTGCCACATTTTATGAAATTTGGCAAATGGATGTCAAAACTACATTCCTTAATGGATTTATTAAAGAAGAGTTGTATATGATGCAACCAGAAGGTTTTGTCAATCCTAAAAGTGCTAACAAAGTGTGCAAGCTCCAGTGATCCATTTATGGACTGGTGCAAGCCTCTCGGAGTTGGAATATATGCTTTGATGAGTTGATCAAAGCATATGGTTTTATATAGATTTTTTGAGAAGCCTATATTTACAAGAAAGTGAGTGGGAGCTTTGTAGCATTTCTAATATTATATGTGGATGACATATTGTTGATTAGAAGTGATATAGAAATTCTGGATAGCATGAAAGGATACTTGAATAAGAGTTTTTCAAAGAAAGACCTCGGTGAAGTTGCTTACACATTGAGCATCAAGATCTATATAGATAGATCAAGACGCTTGATAAGATTTTTCAATGAGTACATACCTTGATAAATTTTTGAAATAGTTCAAAATGGAACAGTCAAAGAAGGAGTTCTTGCCTGTGTTGCAAGGTGTGAAGTTGAGTAAGACTCAAAAACCCGACCATGGAAGAAAATAGAAAAGAATGAACAGTCATTCCCTATGCCTCAGTCTTAGGTTTTATAAAGTATGCTATGTTGTGTACTAGACCTATTGTATACCTTGCTCTGAGTTTGACAAAGGAATACAATTTTGATCTAAGAGTAGATCACTGGATAGCGGTCAAGAATATCCTTAGTGAGGACTAAGGAGATGTTTCTCGATTATGGAGGTGATAAAAGAGCCCGTCGTAAAAAGTTACAACGATGCAAGCTTTTACACTAATCCAGATGACTCTAAGTCTCAATCTGGATACATATTGAAAGTGGGAGCAATTAGCTAGAGTAGCTCCATGTAGAGCATTGTGGACATAGAATATTTTGCAAAATACATACGGCTCTGAATATGACAGATCCGTTGACTAAACTTCTCTCACAAGCAAAACATGATCATACCTTAGTACTCTTTGGGTGTTAATCACATAGCAATGTGAACTAGATTATTGACTCTAGTAAACCCTTTGGGTGTTGGTCACATGACGATGTGAACTATGGGTGTTAATCATATACAGATATGAATATTGATGTTATATCACATGGCGATGTGAACTAGATTATTGACTCTAGTGCAAGTGGGAGACTGAAGGAAATATGCCCTAGAGGCAATAATAAAGTTATTATTTATTTCCTTATATCATGATAAATATTTATTATTCATGCTAGAATTGTATTAACCGAAAACATAATACATGTGTGAATACATAGACAAACATAGTGTCACTAGTATGCCTCTACTTGACTAGCTCGTTGAATCAAAGATGGTTAAGTTTCCTAGCCATAGACATGAGTTGTCATTTGATTAACGGGACCACATCATTAGGAGAATGATGTGATTGACTTGACCCATTCCGTTAGCTTAGCACTTGATCGTTAAGTATGTCGCTATTGCTTTCTTCATGACTTATACATGTTCCTATGACTATGAGATTATGCAACTCCCGTTTACCGGAGGAACACTTTGTGTGCTACCAAACGTCACAACGTAGCTGGGTGATTATAAAGGAGCTCTACAGGTGTCTCTGAAGGTACATGTTGGGTTGGCGTATTTTGAGATTAGGATTTGTCACTCCGATTGTCAGAGAGGTATCTCTGGGCCCTCTCGGTAATGCACATCACTATAAGCCTTGCAAGCAATGTGACTAATGAGTTAGTTGCGGAATGATGCATTACATAACGAGTAAAGAGACTTGCCGGTAACGAGATTGAACTAGGTATTGGGATACCGACGATCAAATCTCGGGCAAGTAACATACCGATGACAAAGGGAACAACGTATGTTGTTATGCAGTTTGACCGATAAAGATCTTCGTAGAATATGTAGGAGCCAATATGAGCATCCAGGTTCCGCTATTGGTTATTGACTGGAAACGGTTCTCGGTCATGTCTACATAGTTCTCGAACCCGTAGGGTCCGCACGCTTAAGGTTTCGATGACAGTTATATTATGAGTTTATGAGATTTGATGTACCGAAGGAGTTCGGAGTCCCGGATGAGATCGGGGACATGACGAGGAGTCTCGAAATGGTCGAGACGTAAAGATCGATATATTGGACGACTATATTCGGAGTTCGGAAAGGTTCCGAGTGATTCGGGTATTTTTCGGAGTACCGGAGAGTTACGGGAATTTGCCGGGGAGTATATGGGCCTTATTGGGCCATACGGGAATAGAGGAGAGAGGCCGAAAGGAAGGAGACGTGCAGCCCCCCTCTGGTCCGAATTGGACAAGGGGTGCGGCCCCTTTTTCCTTCCTCCTCTCCTCCTCTTTCCCCCTTCTCCTACTCCAACAAGGAAGGAGGGAGTCCTACTCCCAGTGGGAGTAGGACACCCCTTGGCGCGCCCCTCCTAGGCCGGCCGCCCCCTCCCCCCTTGCTCCTTTATATACGGGGGCAGGGGGGCACCTCTAGGCAGAACAACAATTGATCCCTTGGATCTCTTAGCCGTGTGCGGTGCCCCCTCCACCATAATCCACCTCGATAATATCGTAGCGGTGCTTAGGCGAAGCCTTGCGTCGGTAGTACATCAAGATCGTCACCACGCCGTCGTGCTGACGGAACTCTCCCTCGACACCCAGCTGGATCGGAGTTCGAGGGACGTCATCGAGCTGAACGTGTGCTAGAACTCGGAAGTGCCGTAGTTTCGGTGCTTGATCGGTCGGGCCCTGAAGACGTACGACTACATCAACCGCGTTGTTCTAACGCTTTCGCTTACGGTCTACGAGGGTACGTGGATAACACTCTCCCCTCTCGTTGCTATGCCATCACCATGATCTTGCGTGTGCGTAGAAATTTTTGAAATTACTACGTTCCCCAACACTTAGGTCATCCACTTGAGAGAAATTTGGTACTGTCCTACAAACATGTGCACTTCCAGGCCCAACAACGTCTACAAGAAGAAGGTTGTGTAGTAGACATCAAGCTCTTTTCTGGCGCCGTTTCCGGGGAGGTGAGTGCTTGAAGGTATATCTTTAGATCTTGCAATCGAATCTTTTTGTTTCTTGTTTTAGCACTATTCTAGTTTATAAAAGAAAATTACAAAAAAATGGAATTAAGTTTGTCTCATACGCTTCACCTTTCTAATATCTTTCGTGAGTATGATGGAAAGGATAATTGTGCTCAAGTGCTAGAAAAAGAAATCTCTAAATTGTTTGGCACTAAATATTTGAATGATGAGCATGATTGCAATGTTGTTAGTACGAATTCTTTGAATATCCATGATGTTAATGATGATTGCACTAGTTATGATGAAAATGTCTCCTATAAACATGTCAATTTTTGTGGAGTGCATTGGGTTTGTAAGTACACACCAAATAGGGAAGATAGATATTGCAAGAGGCATAAGTACTTAGAAACCAAATTGTTGCAAGAAGAGCTCGATGAATATGCTGAAAGATTCAATATTTATAGTACCCCTTGTGAACTTTGCAATGAACATGATCATTTAAAGCTCCTATGCTATTTGTTTCATGATCAAGTCGTTTCCAAATATTGTGATAATTTGATTACCCTTGAGCATCATAAAGAGCTTAGCCTTCTTTTGGGTTATGAAGAAATGAAACGTATAACTGAGGGTATTCCAAAATTTAATCTTGATAGATTTCTTGATTTTGATCTAGAGAAGATTTATATGTATTATGCGGTGAATTGCATTGAAAATCCTTATATTGCCAATTATATAAAGAAAAAAACAAATAAAAGATGAAGAGAATGCTAACGAAAGGGAAGAGACTTCCCAATATCCTCCTATTGTTTCTTATGATGAATCAGGTAACGAGGAGGAGTCTTTTGTCCAACCAATATCATTAATAAGGAGCTCCAAAAAGAGGATTGAACCCACACATGAGGTGAATAAGAAGAAAAGAAAAAGGAAGAGAGGTAAAAAGGTATCTCTCCCAAATAAAGTTGCTTCTATTATTGTTGTGCCTCATGAAAGTGAAGATGATACACTTGATGATGATCTCGTTATGCCTATTGCTTGTTGTGATGATTATGATTGGGAAGATAATGATACTTATGATCTTGAAAATCTTTTTGGCACTTGCTTGGAAGAATATAATAATTGCTATACTATTGGTGCTATCCATACTATTAATGATGAGAGTGATTATGCTTATGATATGAAAAGGCCCAAGCTTGGGGAAGCTATGTTTGATGAGGATGACATATTTGAGAATATATTTACTGCAATTAATGTTTGTCCCAAGCTTGGGGATTCTATGTTTAATAATGATTATATTTTTAGCCTCTCAAGTTTTGATATGCAAAGTAGTTATGATGATAGCATGCCTTCTACCTATGATGATTATATTTATGAAAGTGGGTCTGGAAGAGTGTCAACTTTAGGAATAAGTGATCCCACAATATTGGAGGATGTTGAATCTTATAATATTTATGAAAGTGGATTTGGAGAGGTCATGACTTTATTTAGTGATGTATCCACTATCTTGGAAGAGGTTTCAATCGATTATGATGAGAACAAAGTTGCTACTTATGATGATTATTGCGATAAAACTTATGTTATAAAGAGTAGTGATGATTACATTTATAAAACTTGTCATGATTATGAGTAACCTTTCTCTAAACATTACTCTTTTAATGTGCAAACAATTTATAGTATTCAAGTCTCTTATGATACTCCCACTATTTTGAATGAGAAGAATTTTGCTTATGTGGAGAGTAATAAAATTTCTATGCTAGTAGATCATGAAAAGAATGCTTTAGGTGCTGGTTATATTCTTGAATTCATTCATGATGCTACTGAAAATTATTATGAGGGAGGAACATATGCTTGTAGGAATTGCAATAATATCAAGTTTCCTCTCTATGTGCTTCAAGTTTTGAAGCTATGCTTGTTTTACCTTCCTATGCTAGTTGATTATCGTTCCCATAAGTTGTTTGCTCACAAAATCCCTATGCATAGGAAGTGGGATAGACTTAAAAGTGCTAGTCATATGCTTCATGATGCTCCCGTTATGTTTTAATTCTTATCTTTTATGTGAGCATCATTGTCATCATCATGCCTAGCTAGAAAGGCATTAAAGAAAAGCGCTTGTTGGAAGACAACCCAATACTTATCCTTACTGTTTTTGTGCGTCCACGTGATTATGCTACTGTAGTAATCATGTTTTATAGCTTTTGTTTCAATAAAGTGCCAAGTAAGACCTTTAGGATGGCTTACGATGATAGTTGTGTTGATCCTGCTGAAAATCATAAACTTTTGCACCCAGTAAATTAGTTTTGTTAATTCACAGAAACGTGCTTCTGATCTGATTCTTTTTGATCTGGATTGGTACACGAATTGCGCAAGCCGTCCTAATTTTGTAGAATTTTTGGAGCTCCAGAAGTATAAGTTTGATATAGATTACTACAGATTGTTCTGTTTTTGACAGATTCTGTTTTCATTGTGTTGTTTGCTTATTTTGATGAATCTATGAGTAGTATCGGAGTGTATGAATCATAGATAAGTTGAAGTACAGTAGATATTACACCAATATGAATTTAGAATGAGTCCATTACAGTACCTAAGTGGTTGTTTTATTTTCTTATACTAACGGAGCTTACGAGTTTTCTGTTAAGTTTTGTGTTGTGAAGTTTTCAAGTTTTGGGTAAAGATTTGATGAACTACGGAATAAGGAGTGGCAAGAGCCTAAGCTTGGGGATTCCCAAGGCACTCCAAGGTAATATTCAAGGACAACCAAGAGCCTAAGCTTGGAGATGCCCCGGAAGGCATCCCCTCTTTCGTCTTCGTTCATCGGTAACTTTACTTGGAGCTATATTTTTATTCACCACATGATATGTGTTTTGCTTGGAGCATCATTTCCTTTTGTTAGTTTTTGCTTTATGTTAGTTAGAATAATGTTTTGCATCTTTAGTTTTAATAAAAAGTCAAGGATAGCCTTTGCCATGCTTATTTTGCTAATATAAATGTTGCTGTTTGAAAACAGAAAGTTTACCGCTGTTGCAAAAATTCCCAAGAAAAGTCAGAGAGTGGTATAATGTTGAATCTTTTTGAATATTGAGATCTGATAAATTTATTACAGTGGGAATTTTATTTCATAATTTGTGGAGTTAGGGAAGTATTGATACTCTTGCATTCTTTACAGGTTGTACTGTTTTGGCAGATTGCTGTTATGTTTGCATTGTTTGCATATGTTTGCTTGTTTAATGATTCTATTTGAGGATAGGAGTATTAAATATGCAGAGGAATTTAGTATTCAATGTTGAATAATAATTTTAGTGATTTGTTATAGTAGAAAATGTTAAGGTTTTGCATTAGTTTATACTAACCTATCTCACGAGTTCTTGTTGAGGTTGTTCTGAATGAAGCTTTTGATAAAAAGAGAAACCATGATATTAGAGGAATTAAGGATACAAAAAAGCTCAAGATTGGGGATGCCCAAGGCACCCCAAGATATTATTTCAAGAAGTCTCAAGCATCTAAGCTTGGGGATGCCCCCGTTGTCATCCCACCTTTCTTCTTCAACAACTATCGGTTAGTATCGGTTGAGCCTAAGTTTTTGCTTCTTCACTTGAGTTGTGCTATCCTTGCAATGTAGTTTTCTTTAGCTTTGCTTGATGTTTGAATAAATTATCAAGATCTGAAATTATTAAATGAGAGAGAGTCTTCGCATAGTTGCATAATTATTCGACTACTCATTGATCTTCACTTATATCTTTCGGAGTAGCTTTTGTTATTGCTCTGGTACTTCACTTATATCTTTTAGAGTATGATGGTAGTTTTATTTTGAAGAAATAGATGAACTCTCATGCTTCACTTATATTATTTTGAGAGTCTTAAATAGCATGGTAATTTGCTTAAAATCCTAATATGCTAAGCATACAAGATTTGTAAGAATTCTTATGAGTGTGTTGAATACTAAGAAAAGTTCGATACTTGATAATTGTTTTGAGATATGGAGATGGTGATATTAGAGTCATGCTAGTTGAGTAGTTGTGAATTTAAAGAATACTTGTGTTGAAGTTTGTGATTCCTGTAGCATGCACGTATGGTGAACCGTTATGTGATGAACTCGGAGCATGATTTATTTATTGATCGTCTTCCTTATGAGTGGCGGTCGGGGACGAGCGATGGTCTTTTCCTACCAATATATCCCCCTAGGAGCATGTGCGTAATACTTTGCTTTGATAACTTCTAGGTTTTTGCAATAAGTATATGAGTGATTTATGATTAATGTTGAGTCCATGGATTATACGCATTTTTTCCCATCCTTCCACCATTGCTAGCCTCTCTAATACTGCGCACTTTTCGCCGGTATCATACACCCACCATATACCTTCCTCAAAACAGCCACCATACCTACCTATCATGGCATTTCCATAGCCATTCCGAGATATATTGCCATGCAACTTTCCACCGTTCTGTTTATTATGACACACTCCATCATTGTCATATTGCTAGCATGATCATGTAGTTGACATCGTATTTGTGGCAAAGCCACCGTTCATAATTCTTTCATACATGTCACTCATGATTCATTGCATATCCCGGTATACCGCCGGAGGCATTCATATAGAGTCATACTTTGTTCTAAGTATCGAGTTGTAATTGTTGAATTGTAAGAAAAATAGAAGTGTGATGATCATCATTATTAGAGCATTGTCCCAAGTGAGGAAAGGACGATGGAGACTATGATTCCCCCACAAGTCGGGATGAGACTCCGGACAAAAATATATATAAAAGAGGCCAAAGAAGCCCAAATAAAAAAAAGAGGCCATAAAAAAAGAGAAAAGGCCCAAATAAAAAAAATGAGAGAAAAAGGGAGAAGGGACAATGCTACTATCCTTTTACCACACTTGTGCTTCAAAGTAGCACCAAGATCTTCATGATAGAGAGTCTCTCATTTTGTCACTTTCATATACTAGTGGAAATCTTTCATTATAGAACTTGGCTTGTATATTCTAATGATGGGCTTCCTCAAAATGCCCTAGGTCTTCGTGAGCAAGCAAGTTAGATGCACACCCACTTAGTTTCTTTTGTAGAGCTTTCATATACTTATAGCTCTAGTGCATCCGTTGCATGGCAATCCCTACTCACTCACATTGATATCTATTGATGGGCATCTCCATAGCCCGTTGATACGCCTAGTTGATGTGAAACTATCTTTCCTCTTTTTTGTCTTCTCCACAACCACCATTCTATTCCACATATAGTGCTATATCCATGGCTCACGCTCATATATTGCGTGAAGATTGAAAAAGTTTTGAAAATGTCATAAGTATGAAACAATTGCTTGGCTTGTCATCGGGGTTGTGCATGATTTAAATATTTTGTGTGTGGAAGATGGAGCATAGCCAGACTATATGATTTTGTAGGGATAACTTTCTTTGGCCATGTTATTTTGAGAAGACATAATTGCTTAGTTAGTATGCTTGAAGTATTATTATTTTTATGTCAATATGAACTTTTGTCTTGAATCTTTCGGTTCTGAATATTCGTATCACAATTAAGAGGATTTACATTGAAATTATGCCAAAGTATCACTCCGCATCAAAAATTCTTTTTTATCATTTACCTACTCGAGGACGAGCAGGAATTAAGCTTGGGGATGCTTGATACTTCTCCAACGTATCTATAATTTTTGATTGCTCCATGCTACTTTATCTACTGTTTTTGGCAATATTGGGCTTTATTTTCCACTTTTATATTATTTTTGGGACTAACCTATTAACCGGAGGCCCAGCCTAGGTTTGCTGTTTTATGCCTATTTCAGTGTTTCGAAGAAAAGGAATATCAGATGGAGTCAAAACAGAACGAATCAACTGGAGAAGTTATTTTTGGAAGGAAAGCAACCCAGGGAACTTGGAGTGCACGTCAGGGGAGATACGGGCTGCCCACGAGGGTGGGGGGCGCGCCCACCCCCCTAGGGCGCGCCCCCCCTGCCTCGTGGGGCCCCCATAGCTCCACCCGCGTACCCCCTGCACCCATATATACCTACGTATCGTAAAACTTCCAGAACAGAAAATAGATCGGGAGTTCCGTCGCCGCAAGCCTCTGTAGCCACCAAAAACCTCTCGGGAGCCCGTTCCGGCACACTGCTGGAGGGGGAACCCATCACCAGTGGCCATCTTCATCATCCTGGCGCTATCCATGACGAGGAGGGGGTAGTTCACCCTCGGGGCTGAGGGTATGTACCAGTAGCTATGTGTTTGATCTCTCTCTCTCTCTCTCTCTCTCTCTCTCTCTCGTGTTCTCTCTCGTGTTCCATCTATGGCACAATCTTGATGTATCCCGAGCTTTGCTATTGTAGTTGGATCTTATGATGTTTATCCCCCTCTACTCTTTTGTGATGAATTGAGTTTCCCCTTTGAAGTTATCTTATCAGATTGAGTCTTTTATGAGAACACTTGATGTATGTCTTGCCGTGATTATCTGTGGTGACAATGGGATATCATGTGTCACTTGATGTATGTTTTGGTGATCAACTTGCGGGTTTCGTGACATTGGGAACCTATGCATAGGGGTTGGCACACGTTCTTGACTCTCCGGTAGAAACTTTGGGGCACTCTTTGAAGTACTTTTATGTTGGTTGGATGAATCTGAGATTGTGTGATGCATATCGTATAATCATTCCCATGGATACTTGAGGTGACAATGGAGTATCTAGGTGACATTAGGGTTTTGGTTGATTTGTATCTTAAGGTGTTATTCTAGTATGAACTCTTTTATAGATTGATCCGAAAGAATAACTTTGAGGTGGTTTCGTACCCTACCATAATCTCTACGTTTGTTCTCCGCTATTAGTGGCTTCGGAATGACTCTTTGTTGCATGTTGAGGGCTTGTTATATTATCTATCTATGTTATTATTGTTGAGAGAACTTGCACTAGTGAAAGTATGAACCCTAGGCCTTGTTTCCTATCATTGCAATGCCGTTTACGCTCACTTTTATCTTTAGTTACCTTGCTGTTTTTATTATTTCAGATTACAAATACCTATATCTACCATCCATATTGCACTTGTATCACCATCTCTTCGCTGAACTAGTGCACCTATACAATTTACCATTGTATTGGGTGTGTTGGGGACACAAGAGACTTTTTGTTATGTGGTTGCAGGGTTGTTTGAGAGAGACCATCTTCATCCTAGGCCTCCCACGGATTGATAAACCTTAGGTCATCCACTTGAGGAAAATTTGCTACTGTCCTACAAACCTGTGCACTTGCAGGCCCAACAACGTCTACAAGAAGAAGGTTGTGTAGTAGACATCACTCCTCGCAGTCTCCGATCAGGGATACTGCATGATCGACATCGGCGCCCCTGGGAGGCAAAAGGAGGCCGAGGTCGAGGGCCACGGCGGCGAGGCGGTCGCCGGCGGCGAGGCGGTCGAGTGGCGACGGCGAGAGGGAGGCGTCGCGGATGCGCTGCCAGAACAACGGCTTCCATGGCACGGAGGACGTGCGGAGAGAGAGGGGAGATTCTTTTTTGCGGTGGGCCTAGCAAAAAAAGAAGGAGAAAGAGGCTGACTGGTGGGGTATCTGCATGCACATAATAGCGCTGGGCGTCCCAAGTGACCCTGGGGGGCTGGGTTTGCCCTGGGACCGCCGGAGCTAGTTTTGCCCAAATCCGGCGAAAAACAACGCCGTGGGATGTGAATGAGAGCTTTTTTAACCGTCGGGGCCTAAAAAGTGACTTGGGGGGTGTCTTGGGGGCCCTACTGGATATGTTGTTACCACCGATCGAGCTGCCGCGTAACTCCAGGCTCCAGCCTTGTTGCCCGCGCTTAACCTTCTGTTGCTGCTACCATGCGTGCCGCGCTTCCTTGACCGCACTAGAGCCTTTAGCTTCAGGGGGGAATCTCCATCAAAGACACGAGGTCTTTTTCCTTCCTGGGGTGAGTACTACACCATATACAAACACTTTTACCAGATAAACTTTTTTTTCGAAACGGAGGCAAAAGATTTGCCTCATCCATTAAATAAGGGGAGAATAGAGTTTGGAGTTTTTACAAGCGCCACTACAAAACGGCATGGCAATTACTCTCGTACAACAATACACCCTAGTTTCTTAGCACGTGCCATAACCCATAGTTTTGCCTCGAGCACGATATTTTGGAGCAGGATAGGCGGCGGCGCACTCTTGTTGCGAAACACATGCGTGTTTCTCTCGTTCCAAATAGTCCAAGAGACGAGCATGGTGAGGGAGGCCATTGCTCGTCTATTGGGGTTTCACATGTCGGTCCTTCTATCCCACATCGCATGAGGGAATCCTCATGGTGCCAATTGGAGGTGTCCATGTGCACAAGACCAAACTTGTCGATGACCAATCGCCAGAGCCTAATGGAGAAGCAGCACTTGATGAAGAGGTGGATGCCTGATTCTTGCTCACGTTTGCAAAGCGGGCAAAGCCCACAGTTATCCCAACCACGCTGCTCCAACCGGTCGACGGTCCAGTTCCGGTCTTGCAAGGTCAACCAAGCGAAGAATTTAACCTTAGGGGGGCCCAAGCTCTCCAAACCATGTGGTGAATGGGCGAGTGCGTCAGGCCAAGGAATTGCGCCTTATATGTTGTGGCCGCCGAGTACTGCCCATCATCAGCATGCTTCCAAACAATGTCGTCCTGAACGTGATCGTCGAGATGGAAGTCATCCACAAGATCCCAAAGCGAGAAAAGTTCCCGGGTGTGTGTGACAGAGACAATAGAGCCATGCTTGATGTGGGTCATCCAAGCGTTCCCTCGAAGGGCCTGATGAAGCGTCGATCTCTTCCTTTTTGAGGCTTGAAAAATAAGCGGGGCAATATCCTTGGGCTTGCGACCAAGCAACCACGGGGAGTCCCAGAATGGTGTTTTTGCACCATTGCCAACGATGGTTATGGTGGAGGCATAGAAGAAATCCATATCTTCCTCGGTGCACGGGTTGCCCAAGACAACCCAAAGCTTGGTAGGCTCCTTCCATTCGTACCATGGCCACGTTAGCCGCAACGCCCGAGCAAACTTGTCGGTGTTGAGGATTCCCAGGCCTCCATAGATTGTAGGCCTACAGACCATGTCCCAATTGACCTTACATTTTGCGCCGGTCGTCTTGTACGACCCTGACCAGAGGAAAGCCCTCTCAATCTTGTTGAGATTATGAAGTGTGCCCTGTGGCACAATGAGAGACGTGATGGAGAAGACCACTTGAGAGGTGGTGACCGATCTGACAAGGGTAGTGCGCCCAATAGTTGTGATGGTTTGTCCCTCCCAAGTTACTAATTTTCCGGCCGCCTTGTCTTCAAGATACTGGAAGTCGACCTTCCGAAGTTGTCATGCTGAGAGCGGGAGGCCCAAATATTTTATTGGGAATGCGGCGCGGGTTGCCGATGCTACTCAGAATATGCTCCAGAGGAAGGTGGTTGCATCGAATGGGCACAACCGAGCTCTTGCAGAAGTTGGTGCAAAGTCTTGTCACCTCGCCAAAACCCCTTAGGATGACTGAGAGGTTATCAGTGTCCCGCTTGATTGGGGCCATGAAGATGGCCGCGTCGTCCGCATAGAGGGAGGTTCTCACCATGACGCCGTGCCCGCGGATCCTATGGATGACGCCCTTGTGAGTTGCGATGTCGAGGATATGTTGAAGGGGGTCAATTGCAAGGACGAACAATATAGGTAAAATTGGGTCCCCTTGACGAAACCCGCGGCCATGCTTGATGGGGGGGGGGGGGAAGCCCATTGAGGAGAATGCGCGAACAGGAAGATGACAGCAGAGCGGCGATCCAATTTTGGAATTTGCAACGGAACCCCTTGCGTTGTAATAAGTCTAGGATGTATTCCGATTTGACCGAGTCGAATGCTTTTCTAATGTCAAGCTTGAAGAGGAGGGCTGAAGTCTTGCGCTTGTGCAACCGTCTCGCAAAATTGCGCACATACATGAAGTTGTCATGGATACTCCTCTTCTTTATGAAAGCGCTTTTGGCATTGGAGACAAGAACGCCCATGTGAGGGGCAAGCTGTAGGTAAAGAATCTTGGCGATAATCTTGGCCACGGCATGCACAAGACTAATAGGCCTATAGTCAGAGACGCCCTCCGCCCCCTCCTTCTTGGGCAAAAGCACCACATTGGCAAAGTTGAACCATTGCAAGTGGGATGTGTGGAGCGAGTCAAAGCTCTGGATGACCCGCATGAGATCATGCTTAATAATTTCCCAACAGTGTTTGAAGAAGATGTCCGTGAAGCCATCCGGCCCGGGAGCCTTGTCCCCCAGCATTGCTTTTATGGCTGCCAAAACCTCATCCTCGGTGATGGGATCACCGAGATCATCCAAGTCATGTGGCTGGATATTCAGCTCATCCCAATTAAGGTCAACGCAGCTCGTGCTTGCTCTGCCCATGACCTCGGCGAAGTGGTTATGGATGATGTCCTCTTTTTGCTTATGGTCGGTGACCCAGCCTTGTGCGTTCTTGATCCTATGGATGTGATTTTTACTTCTCCTAGCGTTGATGCGGCGGTGGAAAAATTTTATGTTAGCATCACCATCCTTCAGGTTCGCAATCCTAGCGCATTGGCTCTTTCTTGCCCTCTTTAGAACCGCAAGACTAATCACGCGCCTCTTAAACCAGATAAACTTTTCGTGATATTAATATATGCATGGTATTTCTGCGAGCGATATCAGGTCGCATGTAGTACCACCAGAGAAGTGAAGAGGCTGCTGTGCTGTCCCAGCAGCCTCAGATGAGGACAATGTGTACTACGTCTACACTGGTGGTAGCTCAGTTGCTCGAGAACATGTGCCGTGCGATGCTTCATGTTTACATGTGTCAACACTTTGCTTTCTCGTACTTGGACGCTGACGATTGGCACCAGTGCAGCGAACACTTGTAGCTCTTATATGTACGCCGGAGAGGCGGAGGCAATGTCTTTGATGATGTGCTAGAGTAGTCGCTCCATAGGGCACACCAAGCACGTGGCTGTCCCTAGCTATTTAGTGTCATCCACATCGTGATGGAGTGCATATATGTGTGAATGGATAGTTGGATGCACACGCAACCAATGCTTTCACATTTGCTTCAAAACCAATGTTCCTTTTGTGCATACACTGACATCGAATTAACGCGTCATATTTTAGACTTCCTTTTATTTCCTTCCCTAACCCTAGACGGCTACGACACCTACGGCAGTCGGTGGCAGAGACGGGAATCCGATGCCTCCGCGCCGGTTACTAGTTTAGAATAAGGTTTTTTTCGTCCATGCAGGCGCGGTATTCGGGTGGATGGCGGTGCTTCTTCTTCGAGTATTTCATCCGGACTCCAATCCTTGTCGAGTTCGTCTGTCTGGACGTAGTCGACCAAGCTTCGACGTAGATTTCTGCTATCTCCATTGGCAGTGAGGTTAGGGTTTCTTTTCATATGGCGATTTTGTGTCAGGTTTTTCAGATATATGCAATGGCTCAATAGCGACAACTATGGCTCCTACAAGGCGCTGGACCTTAGGGGCACGTGCACGAAGACTTCCCGCTGTCATAGACAAGGTCAAGTTGGCTCTAGTCGGGAAGTGGTGACAATGGCGCGTCGTCGGCAGTAGTGGTCATTCGGTGGTCTGAGAATATCAATGCATTTTTTATTATGTTTGAGATGCTTAATTTTTTCCTAAAGGATAATTACCCCCGGCCTCTGCATCAAAATGATCATGCAACCATCTTTATTAATTATTTAACAGATTCTGACAAGATAAGTATAAAAATCCACCCAAAGGCACACCGGAGGCAAACAAAGTCACTACATATACATGTGTATTTATCGGTCGGGCTAAAGAAAATGACCAAGTAGACAAACTAGTTCCACATCTTGTGGATGGGGGAGTGTCCACACTACAATACGTTGATGACACAATTATATTCATGGAACATGATAATGCAAAAGCTAGAAATATAAAGCTAGTGCTTTGTTTATTTGAACAATTGTCGGGACTCAAAAGTGAATGTTTTGGGAGAGCCAAAGAGGAACAAGATGCATATAAACAATTGTTTGGTTGTGAAATGGGTTCACTGTCGTTTAGTTAGCTAGGGATCCCGATTCACCATCGTCGATTGTCAAATAAGGAGTGGAAGTGCATTGAAGATAGATTCGAAAAAAGGCTAATCTGTTGGAAGGGCAAGCTTATGTCTTATGGAGGTCGACTAGTGCTAATAAACTCAGCGTTGACAGGTCTGCCGAATTTCCTCCTATCTTTCTTAGAAGTACCGGTAGGGGTACGGAAAAGATTAGACTTCTATCGTTTTCGATTTTTCTAGCAATGCAATGAGACTCAGACGAAATACAGGTTGGCCAGATGGGATATTATTTGTAGATCCAAAGACCAAGGCGAGGTAGGGATTGAGAACTTAGAAGTTAAGAATAAATGTCTCCTCTCCAAATGGCTATTCAGACTATGTGGATACAAATTATGCATAATAAGTACCTCCAATCTAAGATATCGTAGGTTGTTGCTATTTCTGCGTAATTACGTTGTAGCCTGTTGCTATTACATTGTAGCCTGTTGCTATTACTATATCTGCATAGTCTGAGGGTAGGTGTACAGACATCATAGCCTGTTGGTATTTCTGCCGGTTGTGGCACCTTTTTTTTCTTTTTGTTAAGCTTCATTTGTGAGCCAGATTTGAACCTCAAACTATGTTCCACACTTTTTTAATAATATGGGTGCATGCATCACTCTGATGCAGAGGCCGGGGGTCATCCTCCTTTTCCAAAAGAAAATCTACAAGTGTAAATTGTGACCTAACCGCATCAACAGACACCATCTAATCCAGTGGCCTCAAGAAGCTGCCAGCCTGGCAAGCTAGGAGCACCACCGGTTTAGGCGTCCCGCTCGCGCACACTATAGAAACGACCATCGCCGTCTTCCGTCGCCCCAACTGACGGAGCGATATGTTGGAAATATGCCCTAGAGGCAATAATAAAATGGTTATTATTATATTTCTTTGTTCATGATAATTGTCTGTTATTCATGCTATAACTGTGTTATCCGGAAATCGTAATACACGTGTGAATACATAGACCACAACATGTCCCTAGTAAGCCTCTAGTTGACTAGCTCGTTGATCACCAGATAGTCATGGTTTCCTGACTATGGGCATTGGATGTCATTGATAACGGAATCACATCATTAGGAGAATGATGTGATGCACAAGACCCAATCCTAAGCATAGCTCAAAGATCGTGTAGTTCGTTTAGCTAGAGATTTTCCAATTGTCAAGTATCATTTCCTTAGACCATGAGATTGTGCAACTCCCGGATACCGTAGGAGTGCTTTGGGTGTGCCAAACGTCACAACGTAACTGGGTGACTATAAAGGTGCACTATGGGTATCTCCGAAAGTGTCTGTTGGGTTGGCACGAATCGAGACTGGGATTTGTCACTCCGTATGACGGAGAGGTATCTCTGGGCCCACTCGGTAATGCATCATCATAATGAGCTCAATGTGACCAAGTGTCTGATCACGGGATCATGCATTACGGTACGAGTAAAGTAACTTGCCGGTAACGAGATTAAACGAGGTATTGGGATACTGACGATCGAGTCTCGGGCAAGTAACGTACCGATTGGCAAAGGGAATTGTATACGGGGTTGATTGAATCCTCGACATCGTGGTTCATCCGATGAGATCATCGAGGAGTATGTGGGAGCCAACATGGGTATCCAGATCCCGCTGTTGGTCATTGACCGAAGAGGCGTCTCGGTCATGTCTGCATGTCTCCCGAACCCGTAGGGTCTACACACTTAAGGTTTGGTGACGCTAGGGTTGTAGAGATATTAGTATGCAGCAAACCGAAAGTTGTTCGGAGTCCTAGATGAGATCCCGGACATCACGAGGAGTTCCAGAATGGTCCGGAGGTAAAGAATTATATATGGGAAGTCGAGTTTCGGCCATCGGGAAAGTTTCGGAGGTCACCGGTATTGTACCGGGACCACCGGAAGGGTCCCGGGGGTCCACTGGGTGGGGCGACCTATCCCGGAGGGCCCCATGGACTGAAGTGGGAGGGGAACCAGCCCCTGGTGGGCTGGTGCGCCCCCCCTTGGGCCCCCCCTGCGCCTAGGGTTGGAAACCCTAGGGTGGGGGGCGCACCTCCACTTGCCTTGGGGGGCAAGCCTTCCCCCTGGCCGCCGCCCCCCCTTGGAGATCCCATCTCCAGGGCCGATGCCCCCCCTGGGGACCCTATATAAAGAGGGGGAGGGAGGGCAGCCGCACCCTTGCACTTGGCGCCTCCCTTCCCCCTTGCTACACCTCTCCCTCCCGCAGACGCTTGGCGAAGCCCTGCCGGAATCCCTGCTGCATCCACCACCACGCCGTCGTGCTGCTGGATCTTCATCAACCTCTCCTTCCCCCTTGCTGGATCAAGAAGGAGGAGACGTCTTGCTAACCGTACGTGTGTTGAACGCGGAGGTGCCGTCTGTTCGGCGCTAGGATCTCCGGTGATTTGGATCACGACGAGTACGACTCCCTCAACCCCGTTCTCTTGAACGCTTCCGCTCGCGATCTACAAGGGTATGTAGATGCACTCCTCTCTCTCGTTGCTGGATGAACTCCTAGATTGATCTTGGTGAACGTAGCAAATTTTTTATTTTATGCAACGTTCCCCAACAGTGGCATCATGAGCTAGGTCTATGCGTAGTTCTCTTTGCACGAGTAGAACACAAATTTGTTGTGGGCGTAAATGTTGTCAACTTTCTTGCCACTACTAGTCTTATTTTGCTTCAGCGGTATTGTGGGATGAAGCGGCCCGGACCGACCTTACATGTACGCTTACGTGAGACGGGTTCCACCGACTGACATGCACTAGTTGCATAAGGTGGCTAGCGGGTGTCTGTCTCTCCCACTTTAGTTGGAGCGGATTCGATGAAAAGGGTCCTTATGAAGGGTAAATAGAAGTTGGCAAATCACGTTGTGGCTTTTACGTAGGTAAGAAAACGTTCTTGCTAGAACCCTATTGCAGCCACGTAAAACATGCAACAACAATTAGAGGACGCCTAACTTGTTTTTGCAGCATATGATTTGTGATGTGATATGGCCAAAAGTTATGATGAATGATGAATGATATATATGTGATGTATGAGATCATATTCTTGTAATAGGAATCACAACTTTCATGTCGATGAGTATGACAACCGGCAGGAGCCATAGGAGTTGTCTTTATTTTTGTATGACCTGCGTGTCATTGAGAAACACCATGTAAATTGCTTTACTTTATTGCTAAACGCGTTAGACATAGTAGTAGAAGTAATAGTTGGCAAGCAACTTCATGGAGACACGATGATGGAGATCATGATGATGGAGATCATGGTGTCATGCCGGTGACGAAGATGATCATGGAGCCCCGAAGATGGAGATCAAAGGAGCTATATGACATTGGCCATATCATGTCACTATTTGATTGCATGTGATGTTTATCATGTTTTTCATCTTGTTTACTTAGAACGATGGTAGTAAATAAGATGATCCCTCATAATTATTTCAAGAAAGTGTTCTCAATAACTGTGCACCGTGGCGAAAGTTCATCGTTTCGAAGCACCACGTGATGATCGGGTGTGATAGATTCTAACGTTCACATACAACGGGTGTAAGACAGATTTACACACGCATAAGCACTTAGGTTAACTTGACAAGCCTAGCATGTACATACATGGCCTCGGAACACAAGAGACCGAAAGGTCGAACATGATTCGTATGGAAGATACGATCAACATGGAGATGTTCACCGATGATGACTAGTCTGTCTCACATGATGATCGGACACGGCCTAGTCGACTCGGATCATGTATCACTTAGATGACTAGAGGGATGTCTAATCTGAGTGGGAGTTCATTAAATAATTTGATTAGACGAACTTAATTATCATGTACTTAGTTTAAAATCTTTACAATATGTCTTGTAGATCAAATGGCCCACGTTACCCTCAACTTCAACGCGTTCCTAGAGAAAACCAAGCTGAAAGATGATGGCAGCAACTATACGGACTGGGTCCGGAACCTGAGGATCATCCTCATAGCAGCCAAGAAAGATTATGTCCTAGAAACGCCGCTAGGTGAAGCACCAATCCCAGAGAACCAAGACGTTATGAACGCTTGGCAGTCTCGTGCTGATGGTTACTCCCTCGTTCAGTGCGGCATGCTTTACAACTTAGAACCGGGGCTCCAAAAGCATTTTGAGCAACACGGAGCATATGAGATGTTCGAAGAGCTGAAAATGGTTTTCCAAGCTCATGCACGGGTCGAGAGATATGAAGTCTCCGACAAATTCTTCAGCTGTAAAATGGAGGGAAATAGTTCTGTCAGTGAGCACATACTCAAGATGTTTGGGTTGCACAACCGCTTGACTCAGCTGGGAGTTAATCTCCCGGATGACGCGGTCATTGACAGAATCCTTCAGTCGCTCCCACCGAGCTACAAGAGCTTTGTGATGAACTTCAATATGCAGGGGATGGAAAAGACCATTCCTGAGGTATATTCAATGCTGAAATCAGCGGAGGTGGAGATCAAAAAGGAACATCAAGTGTTGATGGTGAATAAAACCACTAATTTCAAGAAGGGAAAGGGTAAGAAGAACTTCAAGAAGGACGGCAAGGAAGTTGCCGCGCCTGGTAAGCCAGCTGCCAGGAAGAAGTCAAGCAATGGACCCAAGCCTGAGACTGAGTGCTTTTATTGCAAGGGAAGTGGTCACTGGAAGCGGAACTGCCCCAAGTACTTAGCGGACAAGAAGGCCGGCAAAACCAAAGGTATATGTGATATACATGTAATTGATGTGTACCTTACCAGTACTTGTAGTATCTCTTGGGTATTTGATACCGGTGCGGTTGCTCATATTTGTAACTCAAAGCAGGAGCTGCGAAATAAGCGGAGACTGGCGAAGGACGAGGTGACGATGCACGTCGGAATGGTTCCAAGGTCGATGTGATCGCCGTCGGCACGCTACCTCTACATTTACCTACGGGATTAGTTTTAAACCTCAATAATTGTTATTTAGTACCAGCTTTGAGCATGAACATTGTATCAGGATCTCGTTTAATTCGATATGGCTACTCATTTAAATCCGAGAATAATGGTTGTTCTATTTATATGAGAGATATGTTTTATGGTCATGCCTCGCTGGTGAATGGTTTATTCTTAATGAATCTCGAGCGTAATGTTACACATATTCATAGTGTGAATACCAAAAGATGTACAGTTGATAACGATAGTCCCACATACTTGTGGCACTACCGCCTTGGTCACATTGGTGTCAAGCGCATGAAGAAGCTCCATGCTGATGGACTTTTAGAGTCTCTAGATTATGAATCATTTGACACATGCGAACCATGCCTCATGGGCAAAATGACCAAAACTCCGTTCTCCAGAACAATGGAGCGAGCAACCAACTTATTGGAAATCATACATACTAATGTGTGCGGTCCAATGAGCGTTGAGGCTCACGGAGGATATCGTTATGTTCTAACTCTCACTGATGACTTGAGTAGATATGGGTATGTCTACTTGATGAAACACAAGTTTGAGACCTTTGAAAAGTTCAAGGAATTTCAGAATGAGGTAGAGAATCGACGTGACCGAAGGATAAAGTTCTTACGATCAGATCGTGGGGGAGAATATTTAAGTCACGAATTTGATACGCACTTAAGGAAATGTGGAATCGTTTCACAACTCACGCCGCCTGGAACACCTCAGCGTAACGGTGTGTCCGAACATCGTAATCACACTTTATTGGATATGGTGCGATCTATGATGTCTCTTACTGATTTACCGCTATCATTTTGGGGATACGCTCTACAAATAGCTACATTCACTTTAAATAGGGCACCGTCTAAATCCGTTGAGACGACGCCGTATGAATTATGATTTGGGAAGAAACCTAAGCTGTCGTTTCTAAAAGTTTGGGGATGCGATGCTTATGTCAAGAAACTTCAACCTGAGAAGCTCGAACCCAAGTCGGAAAAATGCGTCTTCATAGGATACCCTAGGGAAACAATTGGGTATACTTTCTACTTAAGATCCGAAGGCAAGATCTTTGTTGCCAAGAACGGGTCCTTTCTGGAGAAAGAGTTTCTCATGAAAGAATTAAGTGGGAGGAAAGTAGAGCTTGATGAAGTACTACCTCTTGAAACGGTAAGTAGCGCGACTCAGGAAGATGTTCCTGTGGTGCCTGCACCGACAAGAGAGGAGGTTAATGATGATGATCAAGATACTTCAGATCAAGCTCCTACTGAACTTCGAAGGTCCACAAGGACACGTTCCGCACCAGAGTGGTACGGCAACCCTATCTTGGAAATCATGTTGTTAGACAATGGTGAACCTTCGAACTATGAAGAAGCAATGGCGGCCCAGATTCCAACAAATGGCTTGAAGCCATGCAATCCGAGATAGGATCCATGTATGAAAATGAAGTATGGACTTTGACAGACTTGCTCGATGATCGACGAGCGATAGAAAACAAATGGATCTTTAAGAAGAAGACAGACGCGGATGCTAATGTTACCACCTATAAAGCACGACTTGTCGCTAAGGGTTATTGACAAGTTAAAGGGATTGACTACGATGAGACATTCTCGCCCGTAGCGAAGCTGAAGTCCGTCCGAATCATGTTAGCAATTGCCGCATACTATGATTATGAGATATGGAAAATGGACGTCAAAACGGCATTCCTTAATGGTCACCTTAAGGAAGAACTGTATATGATGCAGCCGGAAGGTTTTGTCGACCCTGAGAATGCTAACAAGGTATGCAAACTCCAGCGATCCATTTATGGGCTGGTGCAAGCATCTCGGAGTTGGAACATTCGCTTTGATGAGATGATCAAAGCGTTTGGGTTTATGCAGACTTATGGAGAAGCCTGCGTTTACAAGAAAGTGAGTGGGAGCTCTGTAGCATTTCTCATATTATATGTAGATGACATACTTTTGATGGGAAATGATATAGAACTTTTGGACAGCATTAAGGCCTACTTGAATAAGTGTTTTTCAATGAAGGACCTTGGAGAAGCTGCTTACATATTAGGCATCAAGATCTATAGGTATAGATCGAGACGCCTCATAGGTCTTTCACAAAGCACATACCTTGATAAGATATTGAAGAAGTTCAATATGGATCAGTCCAAGAAAGGGTTCTTGCCTGTATTGCAAGATGTGAGATTGAGCTCGGCTCAATGCCCGACCACGGCAGGAGATAAAGAAGAGATGAGTGTCATCCCCTATGCCTCAGCCATAGGGTCTATTATGTATGCCATGCTGTGTACCAGACCTGATGTAAACCTTGCCGTAAGTTTGGTAGGAAGGTACCAAAGTAATCCCGGCAAGGAACACTGGACAACAGTCAAGAACATCCTAAAGCACCTGAAAAGGACTAAGGATATGTTTCTCATTTATGGAGGTGACAAAGAGCTCATCGTAAAGGGTTACGTCGATGCTAGCTTCGACACAGATCTGGATGACTCTAAGTCACAAACCGGATACGTGTATATTTTGAATGGTGGGTGAGGGAGTCCTGGACTAGGGGGTGTCCGGATAGCCGAACTATCATCATCGGCCGGACTCCAAGACTATGAAGATACAAGATTGAAGACTTCGTCCCGTGTCCGGATGGGACTTTCCTTGGCGTGGAAGGCAAGCTTGGTGATACGGATATGTAGATCTCCTACCATTGTAACCGACTCTGTGTAACCCTAGCCCTCTCCGGTGTCTATATAAACCGGATGGATTTAGTCCGTAGGGCATAACAACAATCATACCATAGGCTAGCTTCTAGGGTTTAGCCTCCTTGATCTCGTGGTAGATCTACTCTTGTAATACCCACATCATCAATATCAATCAAGCAGGACGTAGGGTTTTACCTCCATCAAGAGGGCCCGAACCTGGGTAAAACATCGTGTCCCTTGTCAGTTCGGGACCCCCTACCCGAGATCCGCCGGTTTTGACACCGACATTGGTGCTTTCATTGAGAGTTCCTCTGTGTCGTCACCGATAGGCTCGATGGCTCCTTCGATCATCAACAATGACGCCGTCCAGGGTGAGACTGTTCTCCCCGCACAGATCTTCGTATTCGGTGGCTTTGCACTGCGGGCCAATTCGTTTGGCCATCTGGAGCAGATCGAAAGCTACGCCCCTGGCCGTCAGGTCAGATTTGGAAGTTTGAACTTCACGTCTGACGTCCGCGGAGACTTGATCTTCAATGGACTCGAGCCACAGCCGAGCGCGCCGCACTGTCACGATGGGCATGATTTAGCTCTGCTGCCGAACGGTGCCCTGGAGGCCGCATACGAGTCCGCTCCGACCCTCGATTCGGAGCCGGCTGTGCAGATCGACGACGTGTGGTTAGACACCGCCTCGGGGGCTGCAACCTCTACGGCGATAGAGCCGAATACTGACTTTGTCCCTTCTGAAGCTCGTGACTCCGAGGTGCCGGACTCCGAACCTCCTACGCCCCCTCGAATCCGACTGGGCGCCGATCATGGAGTTCACCGCTGCGGACATCTTTCAACACTCACCATTCGGCGACATCCTGAGTTCGCTAAAGTATCTCTCATTATCAGGAGAGCCCTGGCCAGACTGCGGTCAGGATGGTTGGGATGCGGACGATGAAGAAATTCAAGACCCACCCACCACCCACTTAGTAGCCACTGTCGACGATCTAACCGCCATGCTAGACTTCGATTCCGAAGACATCGACGGTATGGACGATGATGCCGGAGACAACCAAGAATCAGCGCCCACTGGGCACTGGAAAGCCACCTCGTCATATGACATATACATGGTGGATATCCCAAAGGATGGGAATAGCGAGGGAACAGCAGAGAAAGACCCCTCCAAGAAACAGCCCAAACGCCGGCGTCAGCGGCGCCGCTGTAGATCCCGCCACAGCAAGAATGGAGATTCCGGCACCGGAGATAATAATACCCCAAATAGTGCCGAAGACAACCCCCTCCAGCAAGATTTAGCGCAGGAGGACAAAGAAGCCAGCCCTCATGAGAGAGCGGCAGACGAAGAGGTAGAGGATGATAACTACATGCCTCCCTCCGGAGATGAGGCAAGCCTCGACGACGACGAATTTGTCGTGCCTGAGGATCCCGTTGAAGAAGAACGTTTTAAACGCAGGCTTATGGCCACGGCAAACAGCCTCAAGAAAAAGCAGCAACAGCTTAGAGCTGATCAAGATCTGCTAGCCGACAGATGGACTGATGTCCTATCGGCCGAAGAGCATGAGCTCGAACGCCCCTCCGAAAGCTACCCCAAACGCAAGTTGCTCCCCCGATTAGAGGAGGAGGCATATAAACCTGCATCACTAGAGCACAATACGGCTGACCGGCCACCTTGTGGCCGCGACAGAGAGGCCTCTAGGCCCTCCACTAGAACCGTACCCCAGCATCGATCAAAAAGCACAAGGCCACAGGGGAACGCTCCAAACTTGCGAGATATATTGGAGGATAAAGCAAGACAATCAAGATCGATCTACGGATCGCGTGGGCGCCCCATGATACGTGACGACAACTGTCGCGCCGGACACAGTAAGTCCGGCCGGGCCGAACACAGTAGACAAAGCTCGTTGGAGCTCCGTCACGACATAGCCCAATACAGAGGCGCCGCACACCCACTATGCTTCATAGATGAAGTAATGGATCATCAAATCCCCGAAGGGTTTAAACCCGTGAATATTGAATCCTATGATGGCACAACAGACCCCGCGGTTTGGATCGAAGACTATCTCCTTCACATCCACATGGCCCACGGTGACGATCTTCACGCCTTCAAATACCTCCCACTCAAGCTTAAAGGACCAGCTCGGCATTGGCTTAACAGCTTGCTAGCAGAATCAATTGGGTGTTGGGAGGACGTGGAAGCCGCATTCCTTGATAACTTCTAGGGCACGTATGTGCGACCACCAGACGCTGACGACCTAAGCCACATAATTCAGCAGCCAGACGAATCGGCCAGACAATTCTGGACATGGTTCTTAACTAAGAAAAATCAAATTGTCGATTGTCCGGATGCGGAGGCCCTCGCGGCCTTCAAACATAACATCCACGACGAGTGACTTGCCCGGCACCTGGGACAGGAAAAACCGAAATCCATGGCAGCCCTCACATCACTCATGACCCGCTTTTGCGCGGGAGAGGACAGCTGGCTAGCCCGCAGCAACAACCTCAGCAAAAATTCTGGCAGTCAGGATACCAAGGACCGCAATGGCAGGTCGTGTCGCAACAAGAACAAACGCCGCATTAACGGCGACAATAATGAGGATACGACAGTCAACGCCGGATTCAGAGGCTCCAAACCCGGTAAGCGGAAAAAGCCATTCAAAATAACTACTCCGGGTCCGTCCAATTTGGACCGAATACTCGATCGCTCGTGCCAAATACACGGCACCCCCGAAAAGCCAGCCAACCACACCAACAGGGACTGTTGGGTATTCAAGCAGGCAGGCAAGCTAATTGCCGAAAACAATGGCAAGGGGCTGCATAGCAATGACGAAGAAGAGACCCGACCGTCGAACAATAGAGGACAGAAGGGTTTCCCCCCACAAGTGCGGACGGTGAACATGATATACGCAACCCACATACCCAAGAGGGAGCGGAAGCGTGCACTCAGGGACGTATACGCGATGGAGCCAGTCGCCCCAAAGTTCAACCCATGGTCCTCCTACCCGATCACCTTTGATTGAAGGGACCACCCCACCAGCATCCGCCACGACGGATTCGCCGCATTGGTTTTAGACTCAATCGTCGATGCATTTCACCTCACCAGAGTTCTGATGGACGACGGCAGCAGCCTGAACCTGCTTTATCAGGACATAGTGCGCAAGATGGGCATAGACCCCTTAAGGATTAAACCCACAAAGACGACCTTCAAAGGCGTCATACCAGGTGTAGAGGCCAATTGTACAGGCTCAGTTACACTGGAAGTGGTCTTCGGATCCCCGGATAACTTCCGAAGCGAGGAGTTAATCTTCGACATAGTTCCATACCGCAGCGGCTATCATCCTCTGCTCGGACGGACCGCGTTTGCAAAGTTCAACGTGGTGCCGCCTACACATACCTCAAGCTCAAGATGCCAGGCCCTCGAGGAGTCATCACGGTCAACAGAAACACTAAACGCTCCCTCCGAACGGAGGAACATACAACGGCTCTCGCGGCAGAAGTACAATGCAGCCTCTTAAGGCAATTCTCGAGTCCGGCCATTAAGCGACCGGACACGGCTAAACGCGCCCGGAGTAACCTACAACAAGACCACCTGGCATGTTCCGAGCATGCGTAGCAATGCGGCCCCAACCCCAGCCCTCGCAAGATTGCAAGACTGGTCCTTCGCGTACGTCATTACGCTCTGGAGATACCATGGGCATAGGGGGAGGGGCACGACCATGACAGGCCCAGAATGCGGCTTAACCACACCAGGGGCTCCAAAGTGTGTCATTCTTTTTTCTTTTTCTTTCTTACCCACAGGACTCCGTTCACCAGAGGCCCTGTCCGGCAGTAGACCGGCCGAATTCACGATGCAACAGCCAGGGAAGGAGAAAGGCTACGACGAATACCCAGGTGGTCTCCATTACGAGCATTAAATCTGTTTTATACACCATTCCGCAGCCTACCCCTGGAGGGGGACATGTTTAATAGTCCCATCCCTTGCTTATCGCACTATTTGTATCGTTCTGCATTCATGGCAGTATTTCTTGAATAAACAATGCAGCACCTTTTTGCTTATAATTGCATTCCTTTCTTATACATATGTTCATTTATGACATGTCGCATCCGTACACTTTGGTACGGCTAAATACACCAGGGTCTTAAGTTCCCCACATTATGGTGTGATAAGTCCGAACACTTTCACAAGTGCGGCACCCCGAACTTATAGCATTATATGCATCGGCTCCGAATCATGTCTTGGGTCAATAGTTGGGTTTGCCCGGCTCCCATGTTTTGGTACCTTACGTTCTGTTGTATCGGCTAAGGTAGCACTGGGAGAACCACTGCGATTGCGCCCCAGTTGAGCTGGGCGAGCGCCTCAGTGGAGAAAGCTAAAACTGACCGTCATGATGAGGCGAGAGCCGGTCGCTGTTCGAGAGGTTTTTTCGAGTCCCTAAAGACTTATGTCGCTTAGAGCGAGGAACCGGCTTTGTCCGGCCCAGGCGTGGATAGCGCCCCGAATTCGGCCTTCCGAACACTAGGGGCTTCGCCAAAATTTAAAATTATAGAATTCTATGGCTAAGTGAGAGTGTTCAAGCATTATAAGTCCGGTTGCCTCATTCGTTGTGTTGAGCGCCTCCCTAGATGGACCCAAATATGGGAACAAGAGTGCTCAAATTTATCCCGAACACCCCAGCACTCGTGGCATGGGGGCTGAAGCCGACGACTTGCCATCTCTCAGATTTGATAAACAGCCGCACAGAAGGTAATATGTTAAATCAACAAGCGTTGCTTAGCGCATATGAACAAAGTTTTCAGCGCATGGGATAACAAAATGTGAGTCTACTCAAATATTACATTTTTGGAGCACTCACCCGCAATAATGCGGGCACCCTTCAGGACACTCTTATAATACATCTCGGGCGTGCGATACTCCTTGCCCGGCGGTGGCGGGTCCATCACAAGCTTCTCAGCATCCATCTTGCCCCATTGCACCTTAGCACGGGCAAGGGCCCGACGGGCACCTTCAATACAGGCGGATTGCTTGGTGACTTCAACCCATGGACAAGCATCCACCAGTCGCCGCACCAGGCCGAAGTAGCTCCCAGGCATGGCCTCCTTGGGCCACAGCCGAACAATGAGGCCCTTCATGGCCTGTTCGGGCAGTTTGTGGAGCTCGACCAGCTGCTTCAGCTGGTCGCTAAGGGGCACCGGATGTCCGGCCTCAGCATACTGAGACCAGAAGACCTTCTTCGTCGAGCTCCCCTCCTCGGCCCTGTAGAAAGCGGCAGGATCGGACACGCTGCGGGGCAGATCTGCGAATGCTCCTGGAGAGCTCCGAATTCGGGTAAGTAACAGGTAATGCACATTCACATGCTTGCTTTGCATGAAAAATGCCTTACCCGCCACTATTTTCTTCAACGCCTCGATTTCCTAAAGGGCTTTGTGGGCTTCGGCCTTAGCGGCTTTGGCACTCTCAAGAGCCGATGCAAGCTCGGACTCTCGAGTCTTCGAGTCGCGCTCCAAACTCTCATGCTTTTCCACGAGAGCCTGGAGCTCTTGCTGCACCTCTGCCACCCGCTCCTCCTGCTTCTCTCGCCCAGCATGCTCCACGGCCGCATTACGTTCGGCCACGGACACCGCCTCCTTTAGGGTCGCCACCTCGTTCGTGGCCCCTGAAGTACCCACATTATCCTTGTCACTTCTCTTGCAACCAAATCCTTTTCTGTAAGGTACAACTTTAATAAGGTGTTACTCACCTTCCTTGTCCTCGAGCTGCTTCTTGGCATGGCCGAGCTCGTTCTCGGACCGCTCGAGGTTTTGCTTCAAAGCATCGACCTCCGCAGTTAGTGCGGCAGAGGTCAGCAGCGCAGCCTGCAAACCCATATTGACATATTTTTTAAGACTCCTGCGTATATCTTTTTAGATCCTCAGTCCGGCTTTTTCTTTCCGAACACCGAACCGAGCATCAGGGGCTACTGTCTATGCGGTACTATTTTACATATATTAATACTCTTACCTCAAAGCCTGTTAGAAGGCTGCTATAGGCTTCGGTCAGCCCGCTTTTGGCAAGCTGAACCTTCTGAATCACCGCACTCATGATAGTGCGGTGTTCCTCCTCGATGGAAGCGCCGTTGAGCGCCTCCAACAAGTTATCCGGCGCCTCCGGTTGGAAGGAGGCCGTTGGCATCATGGTCTTGCCCTTCTTGCGAAGGGGCCGCTTGCCGGACTCCGGAACCACTGCACGGAGTCCGGTACGTAGTCCGGGTGGTTGCCTTGTGGCACCTCCGGGTCCTCCTCCTCCGGGTGGGTCCCTCTCTGGGATCCCACCTCGGCGTCATCGGCATCACAGGGGGTGGAGGCCGTCGGAAGTGAAGTACTATTAACATCCGACGAACCTAAGGACCCGCTCGACAAAGCGGGAAGATCGTCCATGGGCGAACTCCAGGGTTGTACGCGGCATTAGAAAGACACCATGTGGCGAAAAGAAAAATCATGAAGTTGTTCGGGAGTCCGGATACTTACGATCTCGCCAGGGGCTTGGCCCTTGAAGGCCATTCCTCGTCGTTGTAACCGGCATTGGCAGAACAGTCCGGGGGAAGAGTCCTTCCCTTCTTGGACCCTTCGGACTCCCTCGTTGGGGAGGCCTTCCTTTTCTTCCCTCCCCCCGCTGGGGGAGAGGCCTCTTTCTTCTCCTCCTCGTCCTCGTGGGAGGAGTCTGCCTCGGAGTCATCGGACACCTAAAAACGGGAACTCTTTTGAGTGCCCGTGGCCTTCTTATTAGCCTTCTTCTCCGGCACCACGTGGGGTGCCGGAGCCAGCAGCCCTGCTAAGCGGGCGTCCGCTGGTTCTTCTGGCAAAGGGGTTGGACAGTTAGTCTACTCGGCCTTCTTCAGCCAGTCCTGTCAAAGGAGAGGGAGTTTAGATCCCGCATAGAGTCAAACTATGGAAAACAAGTGTCCCATAAAGGGTAGAATCGCTTACCTCGCTAGCCTGGCGCTGCGAGCTGAATCCGCGATCTTCGGTAGCGGATGCGGGAGCCTCGGCACCCTTAAACAGCACCTTCCAGGCATCTTCGTACTTGGTGTCGAAGAGCCCGCTCAAGGTTCGGTGCTGGGCCGGATCAAACTCCCACAATTTGAAGGCCCGTTGTTGGCACGGGAGAATCCGGCGGATGAGCATGACCTGGACTACGTTGACAAGCTTGAGCTTCTTGTTCACTAGCTTTTGGATGTAGGCTTGGAGTCCGGTCAGCTCCTCCGAATCGCCCCAGGTCAGGCCACTCTCTTTCCAAGAGGTGAGCCGTGTGGGGATGCCAGATCTGAATTTGGGGGCCGCTGCCCATTTAGGGTCACGCGGCTCGGTGATGTAGAACCACCCTGATTGCCACCCCTTGATGGTTTCCACGAAGGCGCCCTCGAGCCAAGTAACGTTGGGCATCTTGCCCACCATGGCGCCTCCGCACTCCGCTTGGCTGCCCTTCACAACCTTCGGCTTGACATTGAAGGTCTTGAGCCACAAGCCGAAGTGGGGCTGGATGCAGAGGAAGGCCTCACACACGACGATAAACGCCGAGATGTTGAGGATGAAATTCGGGGCGAGATCATGGAAATCCAGGCCATAGTAGAACATGAGCCCCCGGACAAAGGGTTGGAGTGGGAAGCCCAGTCCGCGGAGGAAATGGGGAAGGAATACCACCCTCTCATGGGGCCTGGGGGTGGGGATGGGCTGCCCCTTGTCGGGGAGCCGGTGCGCGATGTCGCTGGACAGATATCCGGCGCTGCGCAGCTTCTTGATGTGCCCCTCCGTAACGGAGGAATCCATCCACTTGCCTCCCGCTCCGGACATAGTTGGAGAAGGTTGAGGTGAGATTTGCGGACTTGGGCGCTGGAGCTCGAGTGCACGGAGATGGATAAGCAAAGGAGGAAGAAGGCGCAGGTAAAAAGGTGGATCCTTATCCCCTTATATATGGGCGGACGAAACTATGCGTCCCCACCGGCCTGATAAAACTCGCTTTTCCCCAAAGCGCCGCAATCAATGGCGTGGTTGGGTTACCCACGTCCGTATTGATGAGAATCCCGGAATAAGGGGAACACGATCTCTGCTTCGACAAGATGTGCCAAGGAAACCGCTTCGCTAAACGCGCTGAGGTGGAATAACAAAAACGATTCAAGTAAAGGCTTGGTTGTGGTGTGACGTCACGCCACGGAATACGTTAGCAGATTGAACTTGTGTAAATATTATTCTCTCTACGGTGGAATGTGGAATTTATTTTGCAGAGCCGGACACTATCCTGGTGTTCACAATCTTCTATAAATTATTCGGAGAAGGAACCCGCCTTGCAATGCCGAAGACAATATGCGCGTCGGACTCGTCGTCATTGAAGCCTGGTTCAGGGGCTACTGAGGGAGTCCTGGACTAGGGGGTGTCCGGATAGCCGAACTATCATCATCGGCCGGACTCCAAGACTATGAAGATACAAGATTGAAGACTTCGTCCCGTGTCCAGATGGGACTTTCCTTGGCGTGGAAGGCAAGCTTGGCGATACGGATATGTAGATCTCCTACCATTGTAATCGACTCTGTGTAACCCTAGCCCTCTCCGGTGTCTATATAAACTGGATGGATTTAGTCCATAGGGCATAACAACAATCATACCATAGGCTAGCTTCTAGGGTTTAGCCTCCTTGATCTCGTGGTAGATCTACTCTTGTAATACACACATCATCAATATCAATCAAGCAGGACGTAGGATTTTACATCCATCAAGAGGGCCCGAACCTGGGTAAAATATCGTGTCCCTTGTCTCCTGTTACCATCCGCCTAGACGCACAGTTCAGGACCCCCTACCCGAGATCCGGCGGTTTTGACACCGACAGTGGGGCAGTAAGCTGGTGCAGTTGCAAGCAGGGCGTCGTGGCGGGATCTACATGTGAAGCGGAGTACATGGAAGCATCGGAGGCGGCGCATGAAGCAATCTAGGTGAAGGAGTTCATCACCGACCTAGGAGTCATACCCAATGCGTCGGGGCCGATCGCACTCTTCTGTGACAACACTGGAGCTATTGCACTTGCCAAGGAGCATAGGTTTCACAAGAAGACCAGGCACATCAAGCGTCGCTTCAACTCCATATGTGAAAATGTTCAAGATGGAGACATAGATATTTATAAAGTACCTACGGACCTGAATGTGGCAGATCCGTTGACTAAACCTCTCCCTAGAGCAAAACATGATCAACACCAGAACGCTATGGGTGTTCGATTCATCACAATGTAACAAGAATATTGACTCTAGTGCCAGTGGGAGACTATTGGAAATATGCCCTAGAGGCAATAATAAAATGGTTATTATTATATTTCTTTGTTCATGATAATTGTCTGTTATTCATGCTATAATTGTGTTATCCGGAAATCGTAATACACGTGTGAATACATAGACCACAACATGTCCCTAGTAAGCCTCTAGTTGACTAGCTCGTTGATCACCAGATAGTCATGGTTTCCTGACTATGGGCATTGGATGTCATTGATAACGGAATCACATCATTAGGAGAATGATGTGATGCACAAGACCCAATCCTAAGCATAGCTCAAAGATCGTGTAGTTCGTTTAGCTAGAGATTTTCCAATTGTCAAGTATCATTTCCTTAGACCATGAGATTGTGCAACTCCCGGATACCGTAGGAGTGCTTTGGGTGTGCCAAACGTCACAACGTAACTGGGTGACTATAAAGGTGCACTATGGGTATCTCCGAAAGTGTCTGTTGGGTTGGCACGAATCGAGACTGGGATTTGTCACTCCGTATGACGGAGAGGTATCTCTGGGCCCACTCGGTAATGCATCATCATAATGAGCTCAATGTGACCAAGTGTCTGATCACGGGATCATGCATTACGGTACGAGTAAAGTGACTTGCCGGTAACGAGATTAAACGAGGTATTGGGATACTGACGATCGAGTCTCGGGCAAGTAACGTACCGATTGGCAAAGGGAATTGTATACGGGGTTGATTGAATCCTCGACATCGTGGTTCATCCGATGAGATCATCGAGGAGTATGTGGGAGCCAACATGGGTATCCAGATCCCGCTGTTGGTTATTGACTGGAGAGGCGTCTCGGTCATGTTTGCATGTCTCCCGAACCCGTAAGGTCTACACACTTAAGGTTCGGTGACGCTAGGATTGTGGAGATATTAGTATGCAGCAAACTGAAAGTTGTTTGGAGTCCCAGATGAGATCCCGGACGTCACGAGGAGTTCCGGAATGGTCCGGATTTAAAGAATTATATAGGGGAAGTCGAGTTTCGGCCATCGGGAAAGTTTCGGAGGTCACCGGTATTGTACCGGGACCACCGGAAGGGTCCCGGGGGTCCACCGGGTGGGGCCACCTATCCCGGAGTACCCCATGGGCTGAAGTGGGAGGGGAACCAGCCCCTGGTGGGCTGGTGCGCCCCCCCTTGGCCCCCCTGCGCCTAGGGTTGGAAACTCCTGGGTAGGGGGGCGCCTCCACTTGCCTTGGGGGGCAAGCCTTCCCCCTGGCCGCCGCCCCCCTTAGAGATCCCATCTCCAGGGCCGGCGCCCCCCTTGGGGACCCTATATAAAGAGGAGGGAGGGAGGGAAGCCGCACCCTTGCACTTGGCGCCTCCCTTCCCCCTTGCTACACCTTTCCCTCCCGTATACGCTTGGCGAAGCCCTGCCGGAATCCCTGCTGCATCCACCACCACGCCATCGTGCTGCTGGATCTTCATCAACCTCTCCTTCCCCCTTGCTGGATCAAGAAGGATGAGACGTCTTGCTGACCGTACGTGTGTTGAACGCGGAGGTGCCGTCCGTTCAGCGCTAGGATCTCCGGTGATTTGGATCACGATGAGTACGACTCCCTCAACCCCGTTCTCTTGAACTCTTCCGCTCGCGATCTACAAGGGTATGTAGATGCACTCCTCTCTCTCGTTGCTGGATGAACTCCTAGATTGATCTTGGTGAACGTAGGAATTTTTTTATTTTATGCAACGTTCCCCAACACGATGAACATATTCACCTTGCTAGGCCATTCTAACATCAACGTCACCACAATGCCAGACAGAGCCACCATCCCGTGCGCGTCCATCAACATGCCCTCGTCGCCAAGACTCTGATGCACCATGCCGCCAAGTTCCGTCGTCTTTCTTGCGGTAGATGCAATGTCGCTCCCCCCTTGTCTCCTCCAGCCAGCACCTGCTCCAAATCGCTGCCCCGAAGAGGGTTAACGGGCCTGAAGGCGTCGTCAATGTCCGATCCGAGTGACCCAGATCTAGGGTTTCCTCGGAGCATCCAGAATGAGGTGATGACAATTGCAACCAACAATGCCTTCGACAAGGAGACGATGCCAAACACGCCGCCATCGTTCGCCATGACCGAGGTCAACATGGTTTTCACCGGCAATCGAGGCACCCCGAACCAGAAGCAAGTCGGATCCATGTTGAGCTATGTCGTGGCGGCGTGCACAACCGACGGTATGCTAACATGGAACCATCAGCCCTTGCCGACCCCTCAATGCACCTCGTCTGGCCATAGGCCAAATCGACGACAGATTTGGGTGGAATCCAGATCCATGACCACCACCGCACCTGTCATCGTCGGAGAACCCACGGGTTCTACTGGCCATGGGGGTGACCACCACCACCGCACGACGAGGGACGCCTCCTTGGCCATTGCGCGCGTGCTTCCCAATGGATCCGCCCTAGCCGCTCCATGGGGATCGCTGCAATGTCCATCACCCCGGCCCTTTGGCGTCGGGCCTTCCACCAACCGGTCCTGCACATGCGACAATGGTGGCGGAGAGGGCTGCAATGTGGAATGCTACTAGTAGGCCAGTGATCTCCCCCGGAAGCATCGTGGGGAGGCGTCACGAGTTGGGTCGCGAGGCTTGAGTTGCTTTGTATTTCCGGTGAACTTTTATAATAGATCTGATCATTTTTGGAAAAAGAATTAACACATGTTATAACATTTTTTGTACAAAGGGTAATATATTAATAACAAGACGATATCAAGTACGCCCGTCCTCTGTAACAAATCATGCCACGAGCAATTGGAGGCCAAAATATGAAAAGAAAGAACAAAATAAAAAACCAAGATATAAGGCACGTTGTCGGTGCCAAAACCGGCGGATCTCGGGTAGGGGGTCCCGAACTATGCGTCTAGGCGGATGGTAACAGGAGACAAGGGACACGATGTTTTACCCAGGTTCGGGCCCTCTTGATGGAGGTAAAACCCTACGTCCTGCTTGATTAATATTGATGATGTGTGTTACAAGAGTAGATCTACCACGAGATCAAGGAGGCTAAACCCTAGAAGCTAGCCTATGGTATGATTGTTGTTCGTCCTACGGACTAAAGCCATCCGGTTTATATAGACACCTGAGAGGGCTAGGGTTACACAGAGTCGGTTACAATGGTAGGAGATCTACATATCCGTATCGCCAAGCTTGCCTTCCACGCCAAGGAAAGTCCCATCCGGACACGGGACGAAGTCTTCAATCTTGTATCTTCATAGTCTTGGAGTCCGGCCGATGATGATAGTTCGGCTATCTGGACACCCCCTAGTCTGGGACTCCCTCAGTAGCCCCTGAACCAGGCTTCAATGACGACGAGTCTGGCATGCATATTGTCTTCGGCATTGCAAGGCGGGTTCTTTCTCCGAATAATCTATAGAAGATTGTGAACACCAGGATAGTGTCCGGCTCTGCAAAAATAAATTCCACGTACCACCGTAGAGAGAATAATATTACACAAGTTCAATCTGCTGACGTATTTTGTGGCGTGACGTCACACCACTACCAAGCCTTTACTCGAATTGTTTTTATTATACCACCTCAGCACGTTTAGCGAAGCGGTTTCCTTGGCACGTCTTGTCGAAGCAGAGATCGTGTTCCCCTTATTCCGGGATTCCCATCAATACAGACGTGGGTAACCCAACCGCGCCATTGATTGCGGCGCTTGGGAGATAAGCGAGTTTTACAAGGCCGGTGGGGACACATGTTTTTGTCCGCCCATATAAGGGGATAAAGATCCAACCCTTTTACCTGCGCCTTCTTCCTCCTTGGCTTATCCATCTCCGCGAACTCGAGCTCCAGCGCCCAAGTCCGCACTTCTCACCTCAACCTTCTCCAACTATGTCCGGAGCGGGAGGCAAGTGGATGGCCTCCTCCGTCACGGAGGGGCAGATCCAGAAGCTGCGCAACGCCGGATATTTGTCCAGCAATATCGCGCACCGGCTCCCCGACAAGGGAGAGCTCATCCCCACCCCAGGCCCCATGAGAGGGTAGTATTTCTTCCCCATTTCCTTTGCGGACTGGGCTTCCCACTTCATCCCTTTGTCCTGGGGCTCATGTTCTACTATGGCCTGGATTTCCATGATCTGGCCCCGAATTTCATCCTCAACATCTCGGCTTTTATCGTCGTGTGTGAGGCCTTCCTCTGGATCCAGCCCCACTTCGGTTTGTGGTTCAAGACCTTCAGTGTCAAGCCGAAGGTTGTGAAGGGCAGCCAAGCGGAGTGCGGAGGTGCCATGGTGGGCAGGATGTCCCACGTTACTTGGCTGGAGGGCACTTTCGTGGAAACCATTGAGGGGTGGCAATCGGGGTGGTTCTACATCACCGAGTCACGTGACCCTGAATGGGAAGCGGCCCCCGAATTCAGATCTGGCATCCCTACACGGCTCACCTCCTGGAAAGAGAGTGGCCGGATCTAGGGTGATTCGGAGGAGCTGACCGAACTCCAAGCCTGTATCCAAAAGCTGGTGGACAAGAAGCTCAAGCTTGTCAACATAGTCTAGGTCATGCTCATCCGCCGGGTTCTCCCGTGCCAACGACGGGGTTTCAACATGTGGGAGTTCGATCTGGTGCAGCACCAGACTCTGAGCGGGCTCTTCGACACTACGTACGAAGATGTCTGGAAGGTGCTGTTCAAGGGCGCCGAGGCTCCCGTATTCGCTACCCAAGATCGCGGATTCAGCTCGCAGCGTCCGGCTGACAAGGTAAGTGATTTTGTCGCTTGTTTTCCATAGTTTGACTCTATGCGGGATCTAAACTCCCTTTACCTTTGATAGGATTGGCTGGCGAAGGCCGAACAGACTATCTGTCCGGCCCCATTGCCAGAGGACCCACCGAACGCCCGCCTAACGGGGCTGCTGGCTCCGGCACCCCACGTGGTGCCGGAGAAGAAGGCCAAGAAGAAGGCCACGGGTACTCGAAAGAGTTCCCATTTTCAGGTGTTATCGGATGATGACTCCGAGGCCGACTCCTCCCACAAAGGCGAGGAGGAGAAGAAGAAAGCCTCTCCCCCAACGGGGGAAGGGAAGAAAAGGAAGGCCTCCCCAACAAGGGAGGCCGAAGGGTCCAAGAAGGGAAAAACTCTTTCCCCGGACTGCTTTGCCAACGCCAGTGACGACGACGAGGACTAGCCTCCAACGGCCAAGCCCCTGGCGAGATCGTAAGTATCCAGACTCCCGAATAACTTCATGGTTTTTCTTTTTTGCCACACAATGTCTTTCTAATGCCGCATTCAACCCTGCAGTCCGCCCAAGGATGATCTTCCCGCTTCGTCGAGCGGGTCCTTAGGTGCGTCGGATATGGATTCTCTTTCGACCGCCTCCACCCCCCGTGATGCGGACGATGCCGAGGTGGGATCCCGGGAAGGGACCCACCAGGAGGAGGAGGCCCCGGAGGTGTCGCAGGACAACCTCCCGGACTTTGCACCGGACTCGGCCCCGGAACCCATAGTGGCTCCGGAGTCCGGCAGGCGGCCCCTTCGCCAGAAGGGAAAGACCGTGACACCGGCAGCCTCCGTCCAACCGGAGGCACCGGATAGCTTGCTGGAGGCGCTCAATGGTGCCTCCATGGAAGAGGAACACCGCACTGTTATGAGTGCGGTAATTCAGAAGGTTCAGCTCGCCAAGAGTGGGCTAACCGAAGCCTGCAGCAGCCTTCTAACAGGCTTTGAGGTAAGAATTTTGATATATGTAAAATAGTACCGCATAGACAGTAGCCCCTGATGCTCAGTTCGGTGTTCGGAAAGAAAAGCCGGACTGAGGATCTAAAAAGATATACGCAGGAGTCATAAAAAATATGTCAATATGGGATTGCAGGCTGCGCTGCTGAGCTCTGCCGCACTGACTATGAAGGTCGATACTTTGAAGCAAAGCCTCGAGCGGTCCGAAAACGAGCTCGGTCATGCCAAGAAGCAGCTCGAGGACAAGGAAGGTGAGTAACACCTTATCAAAAGTGTACCTTACAGAAAAGGATTTTGGTTGCAAGAAGAATGACAAGGATAACATGGATATAGCAGGGGCCACAAATGAGGTGGCGACCTTGAAAGAGGCGGTGTCCGCGGCCGAACGTAATGCGGCCGTGGAACGCACCGAGCGAGAGAAGCATGAGGCGCGGGTGGCGGAGGTACAGCAAGAGCTCCAGGCTCTCATGGAAAAACATGAGAGTTTGGAGCGTGACTCGAAGACTCGAGAGTCCGATCTTGCGACGGCTCTTGAGAGTGCCAAAGCCGCTAAGGCCGAAGCCTATAAGGCCCTCCAGGAAATCAAGGAGTTGAAGAAAATAGCGGCGGGTAAGGCATTTTTCATGCAAAGTAAGCATGTGAGTGTTAATTACCTGTTACTTACCCGAATTCGGAGCTCTCCAGGAACGTTCGCAGATCTTCCTCGCAGCGTATCCGATACTGCCGCATTCTATCGGGCCGAGGAGGGGAGCTCGACGGAGAAGGTCTTCTGGTCTCAGTATGCTGAGGCCGGACATCCGGTGCCCCTTAGCGACCAGCTGAAGCAGCTGGTCGAGATCCACAAGGTGGCCGAACAGGCCATGAAGGGCCTCATAGTTCGGCTGTGGCCTAAGGAGGTCATGCCTGGGAGCTACTTCGGCCTGGTGCGGCGGCTGGTGGATGCGTGCCCGTGGGTTGAAGTCATCAAGCACTCCGCCTGTATTGAGGGTGCCCGTCGGGCCCTTGCCCGCACAAAGGTGCACTGGGGCAAGATGGATGCCCAGAAGCTTGTGACGGACCCGCCACCGCAGGGCAAGGAGCACCGCACGCCCGAGATGTATTATAAGAGTGTCCTGAAGGGTGCCCGCACTATTGCGGGTGAGTGCTCCAAAGATGTAATATTTGAGTAGACTCGCATTTTGTTATCCTGTGCGCTGAAAACTTAGTTCATATGCGCTAAGCAACGCTTGTTAATTTAAAATATTACCTTCTGTGCGGCCGTTTATCAAATCTGAGAGATGGCAAGTCGTCGGCTTCGGCCCCCATGCCACGAGTGCTGGGGTGTTCGGGATAAACTTGAGCACTCTTGTTCCCATTTTTGGGTCCATCTAGGGAGGCGCTCAACACGACGAACAAGGCAACCGGACTTATAATGCTTGAACACTCTCACTTAGCCATACAATTCTATAATTTTAAATTCCGGCGAAGCCCCTAGTCTTCGGAAGGCCGAATTTGGGGCGCTATCCACGCCTGGGCCGGACAAAAACCGGCTCCTTGCTCTAAGCGGCATAAGTCTTTAGGGACTCGCAAAAAACCTCTCGAACAGCGACCAGCTCTCGCCTCATCATGACGGTCAGTTTTAGCTTTCTCCACTGAGGCGCTCGCCCAGCTCAACTGGGGCGCAATCGCAGTGGTTCTCCCTGTGCTACCTTAGCCGATACAAGGGAACGTAAGCTACCAAAACATGGGAGCCAGGCAAACCCAACTATTGACCCAAGACATGATTCGGAGCCGATGCATATAATGCTATAAGTTCGGGGTGCCGCACTTATGAAAGTGTTCGGACTTATCACACCATGATGCGGGAAACATAAGCCCCTGGTGTATTTAGCCGTACCAAAATGTACGGATGCAACATGTCATAAATGAACATATGTATAAGAAAGAAATGCAATTGGAAGCAAGAAGGTGCTGCATTACTTATTTAATAAAAACTGTTGTAAATGCAGAACGATACAAATGGTGCGATAAGCAAGGGGTGGTACTATTAAACACGTCCCCCTCCAGGGGTAGGCTGCGGAATGGTGCATAAAACAGATTTAATGCTCGTAATGGAGACCACCTGGATATTCGTTGTAGCTTTTATCCTTCCCTGGTTGTTGCATCGTGAGTTCGGCAGGTCTGCTGCCGGACAGGACCTCTGATGAACGGAGTCCTGTGGGTAAAAAATAAATAAAAAGAGATAAAAAAGAACGACACACTTGAGAGCCCCTGGTGTGGTTGAGCCGCATTCTGGGCCTATCGTGGTCGTGCCCCTCTCCCCATGCCCATGGTATCTTCAGAGCGTAATGGTGTACGTGAAGGATCTGTCTTGACTTTTTACAGGGGCTGGGGTTGGGGCCGCACTGCTACGCGTGCTCGGAACGTGCCAGGTGGTCTTGTTGTAGGTTACTCCGGGCGCGTTTAGCCGTGTCCGGTCGCTTAACGGCTGGACTCGAGAATTGCCTTAAGAGGTTGCATTGTACTTCTGCCGCGAGAGCCGCTGTGTGTTCCTCCGTTCGGAGAGAGCGTTCAGTGTTTCCGTTGACCGTAATGACTCCTCGAGGGCCTAGCATCTTGAGCTTGAGGTATGCGTAGTGCGGCACCGCGTTGAACTTTGCGAACGCGGTACGTCTGAGCAGAGCATGATAGCCGCTGCGAACGGAACTATGTCGAAGGTTAACTCCTCACTTCGGAAGTTATCCGGGGATCCGAAGACCACTTCTAGTGTAACTGAGCCTCTACAATTGGCTTCTACACCTGGTATGACGCCTTTAAAGGTCGTCTTGGTAGGTTTAATCCTTGAGGGGTCTATGCCCATTTTGCACACTGTATCCTGATAAAGCAGGTTCAGGCTGCTGCCGCCGTCCATCAGGACTCTGGTGAGGTGAAATCCATCGACGATTGGGTCTAAGACCAATGCGGCGAATCCGCCATGGCGGATGCTGGTGGGGTGGTCCCTTCGGTCAAAAGTGATCAGGCAGGAGGACCATGGATTGAACTTCGGGGCAACTGGCTCCATCGCGTATACATCCCTGAGTGCACGCTTCCGCTCCCTTTTGGGTATGTGCGTTGCGTATATCATGTTCACCGTCCGCACCTGTGGGGGGAAACCCTTCTGTCCTCTATTGTTCGGCGGTCAGGTCTCTTCCTCGTCATCGCTATGCAGCCCCTCGTCATTGTTTTCGGCAATTAACTTGCCTGCCTGCTTGAATACCCAACAGTCCCTGTTGGTGTGGTTGGCTGGTTTTTCGGGGGTGTCGTGTATCTGGCACGAGCAGTCGAGTATTCGGTCCAAATTGGACGGACCCGGAGTAGTTCTTTTGAATGGCTTTTTCCGCTGACCGGGTTTAGAGCCTCTGAATCCGGCATTGACTGCCGTATCCTCACTATTGTCACCGTTAATGCGGCGTTTGTTTTTGTTACGACGCGACCTGCCATTACAGTCCTTGATATCCGGACTACCAGAATTTTTGCTTAGGTTGTTGCTGCGTGCTAGCCAGCTGTCCTCACCCGCGCAGAAGCGGGTCATGAGTGATGTGAGGGCTGCCATGGATTTCGGCTTTTCCTGTCCCAGGTGCCGGGCAAGCCACTCATCGCGGATGTTATGCTTGAAGGCCGCGAGGGCCTCCGCATCCGGACAGTCGACGATTTGGTTTTTCTTGGTTAAGAACCGTGTCCAGAATTGTCTGGCCGATTCGTCTGGCTGCTGAATTATGTGGCTTAGGTCATCAGCGTCTGGTGGTCGCACATACGTGCCTTGGAAGTTATCGAGGAATGCGGCTTTCAGGTCTTCCCAACTCCCAAGTGACTCTGCTGGCAAGCTGTTAAGCCAATGCCGGGCTGGTCCTTTAAGCTTGAGTGGGAGATATTTGATGGCGTGAAGATCATCACCGCGGGCCATGTGGATGTGAAGGAGATAGTCTTCGATCCAAACCGCGGGGTCTGTTGTGCCATCGTAAGATTCAATATTCACGGGTTTAAACCCTTCAGGGATTTGATGATCCATTACTTCATCTGTGAAGCATAGTGGGTGTGCGGCGCCTCTATACTGGGCGATATCACGACGGAGCTCAAAAGAGCTTTGTCTATTTTGTTCGGCCCTGCCGGACTTACTATGTCCGGTGCGACAGTTGTCGTCATGTATCATGGGGCGCCCACGCGATCCATGGATCGATCTTGATTGTCTTGCCTTATCCTCCAATATATCTCGCAAGTCCGGAGCGTTCCCCTGTGGCCTTGTGCTTTTCGAGCGATGCCGGGGTACGGTTCTAGTGAAGGGCCTAGAGGCCTCTCTGTCGCGACCACGGGGTGGTCGGTCAGCTTTATTGTCTGCTGGTGATGCAGGTTCATATGCCTCCTCCTCTAATCGGGGGAGCAACTTGCGTTTGGGGTAGCTTTTGGAGGGGCGTTCGAGCTCATGCTCTTCGGCCGCCAGGACTTCCGTCCATCTGTCGGCTAGCAGATCCTGATCAGCTCTAAGCTATTGCTGCTTTTTCTTGAGGCTGTTTGCCGTGGCCATAAGCCTGCGTTTAAAACGCTCTTGTTCGACGGGATCCTGAGGCACGACAAATTCGTCGTCGTCGAGGCTTGCCTCGTCTCCGGAGGGAGGCATGTAAATATCTTCCTCTACCTCATCGTCTGCCGCCCTCTTGTGAGGGCTAGCATCCCCGTCCTCCTGCGCTGAATCTTGCTAGAGGGGGTTGTCTTCGGCACTGTCTGGGGTATTATTGTCTCCGGTGCCGGAATCGCCATTCTTGCTGTGGCGGGATTTAGAGCGGCGCCGCTGACGCCGACGCTTGGGATGTTTCTTGGAGGGGTCTTCCTCCGCTGTTCCTTCGCCATTCCCATCCTTTGGGATATCCACCATGTATATGTTGTATGACGAGGTGGCTTTCCAGTGCCCAGTAGGCGCTGGTTCTTGGTCGTCTCCGGCATCGTCGTCCATACCGTCGATGTCGTCGGAGTCAATGTCTAGCATGTCGGTTAGATCATCGACAGCGACTACTAAGTGGGTGGTGGGTGGGTCTTGAATTTCTTCGTCGTTCGCATCCCAGCCATCCTGACCGCAGTCCGGCCAGGGCTCTCCTGATAACGAGAGATATTTAGCGAGCTCAAAACATCGCCAAAAGGTGAGTGTTGAAAGATGTCCGCAGCGGCGAACTCCATGATCGGCGCCCAGTCGGATTCGATTGGTGGGGGCGCGGGAGGTTCGGAGTCCGGCAAGGAGTCCGGCACCTTGGAGTCACGACCTTCAGAAGGGATAAAGTCAGTATTCTGCTCTATCGCCGTAGAGGTTGCAGCCCCCAAGGCGGTGTCTAACCATCCATCCTCGATCTGCGCAGCCGGCTCCGAATCGAAGGTCGGAGCAGACTCTTGTGCGGCCTCCAGGGCACTGTCCGGCAGCAGAGCTAAATCATGCCCATCATGACAGTGCGGCACGCTCGGCTGTGGCTCGAATCCATTGAAGATCAAGTCTCCGCAGATGTCAGCCGTGAAGTTCAGACTTCCAAATCTGACCTGACGGCCAGGGGCGTAGCTTTCGATCTGCTCCAGATGGCCAGCCGAATTGGCCTGAAGTGCAAAGCCGCCGAATACGAAGATCTGTCCGGGGAGAAAAGTCTCACCCTGGACCGCGTCGTTGTTGATGATCGAAGGAGCCATCGAGCCTATCGGGGACGACACAGAGGAACTCTCAATGAAAGCACCAATGTCGGTGTCAAAACCGGCGGATCTCGGGTAGGGGGTCCCGAACTGTGCGTCTAGGCGGATGGTAACAGGAGACAAGGGACACGATGTTTTACCAGGTTCGGGCCCTCTTGACGGAGGTAAAACCCTACGTCCTGCTTGATTAATATTGATGATGTGCGTTACAAGAGTAGATCTACCACGAGATCAAGGAGGCTAAACCCTAGAAGCTAGCCTATGGTATGATTGTTGTTCGTCCTACAGACTAAAGCCATCCGGTTTATATAGACACCGGAGAGAGCTAGGGTTACACAGAGTCGGTTACAATGATAGGAGATCTACATATCCGTATCGCCAAGCTTGCCTTCCACGCCAAGGAAAGTCCCATCCGGACACGGGACGAAGTCTTCAATCTTGTATCTTCATAGTCTTGGAGTTCGGCCGATAATGATAGTTCGGCTATCCGGACACCCCCCTAGTCTGGGACTCCCTCACACGCAGTAACCAACAACGGCATCAAGCACTACCTTGACAACAGACGGGCTGCGAGAAAGTTCTCCAAAAGCAACGCCTTCAGGATAAGGACACGCCAGTTTCATCATTGTCGATTCAGTCAAAGACTAAATCCCGAGTTTTCACCCAGAGAGAAGAACTGAGCAAAATTATGCATTGCCTTCAACAAGGTAATGATATTGAAACACCGCCATTGCCAGTTATGACCGACGAAGGACACACCATGGGTTTTCACCCTAAAACTCCAGTCCTGGTACTGAAGTAGCACCACCAAAACGCAACCTCGACATGTTGTTGCAACCGCTTGACAACCCCTTCATACCTTCAATCCTTAAGGATGCCGAACACAGACAAACACCCACATGCATCGTGTCCCAGACCACTCATCAACGAATATGCATAATCCTTGTGCACGAGGACCATGGAACATCACATCTCACAACGTCTTCGCCCTAAATGTTGGGCTTTCCAACCACTGTCCAGTGCTCAGACACATGGTTCTGATGTAAAAACTGTGCTTGTATGAGCTTGTTGACGGGTGACGACGTGACTGCCAAACACCGCCGGAACCCACGTTAAGGGCACCTCGACAGACCCGTGTTGTCCTCGCCATCAGCTGATGACGAACTTGGGAAAAGGATCCATTTAGTTGTCCAGCCGCAACCGTGGCCGCCCATGTCCCTAATCCGCAGACGGCAATGGCATGAAGTCGTATTATCCTGACTTAGATGGGAGCACAATTGTACCACAAGTGACCGTTGCCGCCGTGGTGGACATCTCCGTCTTTGAATTTTTATCCAATGACGCACATGTCGCCGCGGCCACCACTGCCAAGACCAAAGGCGGGCGTCGTGCTACCCTCGCAACTGCCACAGCCATGCCACCACCAAAAGATTCTAGGGTCGCCACCCCATTTCCGAGCTCCGCCGAGCGCAACGCCGTCTAGGGCCAGACCCCGCGCAAGGCCAGAGGTCCCCTCAGCAGGAGAGGACGAGAGCCCGCCACCGCCGTCCACAAAGCAGGCTTTACCCGTCGGCTTCCTCCGACGGGGGAGGGGGGGTGGATGGTGGAGAGGGGAGATGGGGATGGCGGCGGCTAGGGGTGGATGGCTCTGAGTATAGGTTGGTTCCTATTTGGAATAATAAAAGATAGGACAAGTATAGGTACCATATGGTCATATGGATAAAAAGCTGATCTACATAAGTATAATTTTGATAAAAATAAAGTGGGATGCATAGGCTAGGTTCTACTCTAATTTTTTAAGTTAGAAAAAAGTGAACTTACCAATCGAGGCGCAACGTTATATATAGAAATAGTGAAATACCATAGGTTCAACGGAAGGATTGAAATAACGAAAATCTTATCTGACTGACATCAGACTTTTTAGACTTTTCAGCGGGCGCCCTTTCCGCAGTTTGATCTGGCGGCATGGATCTTGGCGCAAATCAGCTGCTATGTCGGCTCTCCAGAATTTTTCGCTATTCAAGCTATCCTAGCGAACGCACCTTTTCTATTACTTCAAAAAATTGGCGCCCGGGGGGACTCAACTCGCGCCCTCGCACCTGAGCACCATGCAGACTCACCACTTGGGTTGAAGCGGACTTTGTGAACACTTCGGCACAAACAGGTTTATGTATTTCAGTTTATTTGTTTTAAATTTGTTTTTCATTTAAGAAAAAATCTAAAAGTCCCAACTTTTTTCATTTTCTAAAGAAGAAAAATTCCTATTTTAGAGTTTTTTCAACTTGCTGTGTGTATATTTATTATACATAGCCTGGCATTTTTTATTAATACCATGACATTTTTACTTTCTCACATGGCATTTTAATAATTAATAACACGTCATTTTATTAATAAGAGGATGCCAATTTTATTAATAAGAGCATGTCATTTTTATTTTCAATGGCATGGCTGTTCTTTATTAGTAAGCGCATGACATTTTTATTATTAATAGGATGGCATTTTTATTAGGAATAGGATGGAGTTTTTCTTATTGAGAGGATGTCATTTTTAATGTTGAGAGGATGGCTTTTTTACTTTTAGAAGCATGACAATTTTTCTTACTAAGCGTATAGTACTTTTATTAATTATAGGATGACATTTTTATTATTGCAAGGATGGCATCTATCATTGAGAGGATGAAATTTTTATTTTCAATGGAATGATAATTTTTATTCGGATTATATAGATAAAAGAAATTCTAGAGGATGACAGTTTTATAAAATTAGCATGGCAATTTTCAAATTTTTGGAGCATGGCATTTTATAAATTTATGTGTTATTTTCTTCATGGCATATTCTATCCAGAGGTTGGCAGTTTTTAATTATGTATTTTTGTTTCCTTTTTTTAGTTGAGCAAGGTAATTTTTCATGTAGAAACATCTAGCTCGAGATGAAATATATTTTCCGTGGCCCGTTAATATGTTTCTGGGTAGATGAGGTCACACTGGGAACCCATACAACGAACGTATGAGGGGAGGACTTTGCGTTCGCTGGTTTCGTGTGTCCAGAGCGAACGAAACGTTCATGTGAGGGTGGCTGTGAGCTGACGACAACTAGATATTAAGGTCCTTGAAACACACCCTTTGTTCAACTGCATGACTATACACATAATAACGATATGTATATGGAATGGCGTGCAAGTTAATACATCGATGTCTTTAATGTCTCCATGTTCCCCTTTCTCACCGGTTACTGACCTATAGTCGAGAAATATCAAAAGAGGTGACTGTAGCCCCCTCCCCCCTCCCACGCACATTGACAGGTGGCGGTGCCGTGGGTTCTTGCTCTTTGCCCGCCGCTTGGGCGACGAGAGGATTAGGGAACTCTGGTTTTCTCTAGCCTGGTAGATATGAGAATTGATAGACGTGTCACCATCATGGCAGGGACAACAAATCATCTTATAATGGCTTGATTCCCATATCGACGAGACATTAACCGACAGTGCCGATGAGCTGGTGACTAGGTTGTCTTCCCCAAGATATGTCGACATGGTCAGATTAGGGTTTTCGACGAGCTTCATGGTGGCAAAAGTGATCCCATTGCAGATCTTTTGACCTACACCTCTTTCATCAAGGTGGTGATTGATTTGGCACCATAGGGGGCTAAGGGTTTCTACAAGAACGTGGTCGGTGTCATTCACTCTCTTTTAGAGGGTATCAATGAATGGTATAAGGGGACAATATGCGATACTGGACATGATGAAAACTGGAGGCGCGTATCCGATGGTGGACGGGGGAGCAGGTGGTCTTCGGTGGCCTTCTCCGTTGCTCCAACCCTAGTGATGGCGGGGTTCATGTAGTCTTCATCGTTGCCCCCACGCCTCGTGACGGCTTCCTCCGGCGACCCTATACCCCATCAGCAACACCTCGCCATGTGGCACTTCCCTCACGACGGTGAAGGCCTAATTTCTGAGCACGCTGCCCATGGTGTACAAAGCCTCTTCCCCCGGTGTCGTCCTCTTTTTCGGTGTCTCCATGATCCTCATATGATATCGTTGATGGAAATAGTGGTGGTGGGGCTTAACTTCGCGGCATGTGACAAGGCGGCCGTCGGTATCGTGGTGGAGGCGCCATGCCGCAGCTTCGGGGGCGTCAGCCTCGATGCCCTGGTCAACTGTACTTCTCAATGTTCTGCAAGTATTGGTCACCACTATTATGCTAGTGTTGTCCCACCGAGTATTTCTTCCTAAATCCTGCTTTTTAATACTGAAATGTGTGTGATGTTTTTGGTGCATAGAAGAGTATATGATCCTACCGAGAAATTTTTCATTTTCTAATTATTGTTTTGGTTTGTAATCAACATTGATAACGCATGGCAAACTATTCACATAAATGTCTATGCCCTTTCCCCACACATTGCAAATTCCTGTTTTTGTCTTTTGTACATGTACTTGTTCAATTGGCAAAATCATATATTTACGTATTGGCTGTACTTCATGTTTTTGGCCATGGGAAAAACAAATCATGGCAAATACTCAATTTAGCTTATGGCAAACTGTTACTATTAGCGTACATGGAAAATTGTGTAAAGAAAAATTGTCGTGGCAAATTCCTGTTCTTGTCATGGGAAAAACTATGGCAAATAAGCTCAAGTTAGGGCATGGCAAATCCGTTACTTTTAGCATGACAACTTATGTCCATGGCAAATTAGTCCAGAAAAATTCATCAAAAATTGATGATGTATTTTCGTATACATACGATGGCAAACACAGGCAAGTTAATTGCACACACCGTGGCATCTATACTTTTGTTGTGTCACCAATGCATTCCTCCCAAAACTTTCCATGACATATATGGATTTTTTATCATTTTTTTGCCATTTTCACCTTTGTACTTTGTTTTCCCTATATTTGCCGTGAACCAGAGAACATTTTTTCCAAAGCATTTTATGCATTTGTCATGACCCATAGATCATTTGTTTTCTTCTAAACTTTGTCAGGTCACTGTAAGATTCCATGGCAAACTCTTTTCTTCAAAATGGCATGGCAAATTTTCTTTTACTTGCAACATGGCAAAAGAATTAATTTTTATGGGATCATGGCAATGTAGGTTCATGAAGCATGGCAAATGGAGTTTATGGATCATGACAAATTCTTTTCTTTTGCAACAATGGCAAAAAATTACTTATTTCTTTGGAACCATGACAATTTAAGTTCATGGAGCATGGTAAATTTTGTTTCTGGATCATAGCAATTTTTACTATATGAATATGTACATGACAATTTTAATTAATACTTCATCGCAAATTTTAATATGCATATGTCATGGGAATTTTGTTCATAATTTGTGTCACTTTACCACACGGCAAATTTCTCAGACAAAACATGGCAATTTTAATTCATAAAAACATATGATAAATTTTAATATGAATCTACATGGCAATTATCTTTATAACTTGTGTTTGCACTGTTCATTCTAGTTTCCCATGGAAATTTTAAATTAAACAACATGGCAAATTTCAATATGCATATCCTATGGGAGTTTTGTTCATAATTTGTGTTATTTTACATGCATGGCAAATTTCTCATACAACAAATGGAAATTTTCATTAAATACCATGGAAAATTTTAATATGAATCACGCATGACAATTTGTTGTTCATAAATTTTGTTTGTATCGTTCATTCTATTTTTTTTCCATTGTAATTTTTGCCATGTCAATTTCTGAACATCATTTTTTGCCATGCATTTCCAGAAATTTTCCATGTGAGCATTATCAGAGTTGTTGCTAAAATATATTTCCCATGCTTTTTTAGAAATAAAAATGTTGTTAAACTTTAAATTGTAAAAAAGTAACATCATGGAAAATCGTAAAATAGTTTGGTCAACTCGAATGGCAATTTTTTTTGTAATTTTCATTTGTTATAAAAAATTGGGACACTTTTTTTAGTAAAATGGGTGTAATGTAGTCACGTGGCCAAAAAAAGTTCCATTTTTTTCTTCTTACGCCTTGCATTTTGATGGCTCACCAGATTGCAAATTACCTTTTTGTACGTCATGGGCAATTTTGTTGGATTTTGTTCAGCTAGTCAAGTTGTGTTCCAAACACTAGTTCTTTAAGTCTTGATAGAAGTGTTGAGAAAAACTGTTTTTTGTCCAATTGGAGGCTATAATGGGGGATTAGAGTGGTTAATGTGGGGCCTGGGGCGAAGGGATCGTCCGTTCAACCCCACCCCAGATTTCTCTAAAAAGACGCCCTAGATTGAACATGTTCATTCGATAGGAAGAACTTTTTTAGGGGTGATTTGATAGGCAAACTGTTCCCTGCGGACTAATCGTACGTTATAAGATGGCTAGGTATCTGGCATCCTCTATTCTTATATTGTTGCAATCCATTACCTATTTTTTTCTCTTCATGCAACTATGCCACATCATCAAGTCATGCATATGGTCATAAGTTACAATTTGTGAACTACTGTATACATGCAACCATGCCACCTGAGCAACCATGCATGCTAAATAGATTTTTTTTTGAAGCCTGGACCGTAGAACAATTGTTCTACGATATTTCCAAGTATAATAATAATAATTTTTTTACAACAAATACAAAAAAGGGAAATCATCCAATGCCCTTTCTAGGAAACATGAGAAATAATTATAAGTTCTGATCTATCCAACTATCAATCTATGCTGCTTTGTGTTCCTTTGATCTGAGCCGAACTATCTGTAATCCTTCCTTGAGGTAGAACTTACATGAGTTTATGTGTGGTGCGGCATGTCTGAAAATCTTATCATTCCTAACCATCCAAGTACTCCAGCTTCCCATAATTATGATCTCCATAGCAATATCTTTAGGTAGCTCAACCATGGTCAGCACAACTTCATCATATGTAGATATCCCTCTATGCTTTGTAGGCACTATGCTAGTCCAGCAAGTCAGTGAGAAAGAGCAGTTCCAGAATAGGTGGATGAGTGTTTCATCAGATCCTTCCGCACACAAGGCACATGAATAGTAAGGAAGGAACATATTTCTGCATTGAAGGAGGTTCCTTGTGCTAACCCTGTCATGCAGTAATAGCAGAAGAAGATCTTGTGCCTGGGCCTACATGAGGTTTTCCAAATCTGCTTAAAGATGGAGTGGACTTCATTTTTTGCACAGATGTTCTTGTACATTCTCATCGAAGAGTATTGCGGCCTAGGCCAAGTGTAGCACCATTTATCTTGTTCAACAAATGGAGGGATGCTCTGAATGTGGGTCTGAAGGGATTTGAACTGGTTGAAAGCTTGGAGAGAAAGTGGTCTATGGAGGATGTGGCTGAGTTCTTGCTGCTCCATGACTTGCTTCAGTGTGATCTTTGTATTGATGACAAATGAAAAGAGCTCAGTAAATTGAAATTGCAGCGGCTCTCCCATCCATTTATCCTGCTAGAAGAGAGTAGTATCTCCTTGACCTGGTTTGCAAATGGCATGTTGCTTGTAGGTGTGCAGAGTTTTCATGATGTCGTTCCACCAAAAGGACCCAACCAGCCTATCTCCAAGCAGGGAGTCTTGATAATATGCTTCCCATATGATTTTCACCCATGGGGTGTTTTCTTTGTCAAAAATTTATGAAGGAATTTCATGAGCAAGGCTTGATTATGCAAATGGACATCTAAGACCCCAAGTCCACCTTGAGCTTTCGGTTTACACACTTGATCCCATAAAATCAACACTGATCATCTCTCCTGTGTTCCATATTTGCGCCAGAAGCAATTCATGAGATATGTGTTGATTTGCTTGATTGCTGTCTTGGGGATCCAGAGAGTGCGCATGAAGAATATAGGCATGCTGGAGAATACTGACTTGATAAGAGTAAGTTTGTCCCCAGTGGATAGGAGAGTGGAGCAACTCAACAGTCTATTTTCAATTCTCTTTACCATGGGCATATAATCTTCAACTTTGGGTTTGGTGTAGCAGAGTGGCAAGCCCAGGTATTTGTGTGGCAGAGTCCCAATGTTGCATCCTAGAAGGTGAGACAGCTCTGTCATCTTCTCTATGGGAGTGTTGATTGAAATGAGGGTTGATTTGGAATAATTGACCTTGAGTCCAGTGTATGATGCATAGTGGAGTAGCAAATTCTTAATATGCTCAAGTTACCTTCTATTAGCATTTGCTACTAAGATGGTGTCATCCGCATACTGAATGATAGGGTAATCCGGACAAGACTGGTGAACCAGAGGAGAATGGATCATGTTGTTATGCATAGCCTCATTCATCATGGTTTGTAACACATATGCAGCAATCACAAATATAAGTGGTGAAAGGGGATCACCTTGCCTGACTCCCTTCTTGCACAAAAATTGTTTGCCTAGTACCCCATTCAGTAGCACAGAGGAAAAACTAGTTCCATAAATAAATTTTATCCACTGGATCCATCTGGGCCCAAACCCCTTGGCCTGCATAATTTGGATGATGGTTTCATGATTTAACATGTCAAATGCCTTTTCAAAACCAAGTTTTAGTAGGACCAGTTCTTTTCTGCTATGGAAGCACTAATGGATGTATTCATATGACCAAGCAAGACAGTCCTGGATGCACATATTGTTAAGGAACCCATATTGATTGATATGCACCATTCTGAGGATCACTTTTTGAAGTCTGTTTGCCAAGAGCTTGGTGATAATTTTAAGAGTGCAGCGGAGTAGTGAAATGGGTCTGCAATCAGCAGGTCTTGAAGCAGCATCAACTTTGGGAATCAATGTGATGAAGGAGTAATTAATGCTCTGAATATTGACAGTGCCAGAGTGGAAATCCTGAAGGAGCTGATAGAAATCAAGAGCAATGATGTCCCAACAGTGTTTGAGGAAAGCTGCATTAAACCCATCTGGCCCAGGCGATTTCTCAGAAGGCATTTGACTAATGACCTTATCAATTTCTTCCTTGCTGAATGGGGCCTCTAGGTCAGATAGATCTCCAATAGAGTTGAGTATGCTATCCAATTGGAGAGGGTTTTCTGTTGGTGAACTGGTGCCCAATCTCTCTTTAAAAGCTCTATATAAAATAGCAGCTTTGGCCCGGTGTTCATAGTCTTCCTGTCCAGATTCATCTTGGAGCATGGGAATACTACTGAATTTAATTGTAGCTTTGGCTTGAAAGTATCTTGTGTTAGCCTCTCCCATCTGAATCTGTCTGATTGTAGCTCTTTGTTTCCAATAAATCCTTTGGTGTTCCAAAAGCAAAGCTTGTGATTCTTGAGTATTTCCCTTCCATTAGATTCTTCACTTGACAGAGCTCTGTAGTCCTCAAAGTAATCATAACATAGGATCATGAAGTTGGTATCAGCAATGATTTTCTTGAGATCAGATAATTGCTTGGACCAAATCTTAAGTCCCTTCCTAAGCCTCTTGAATTTAGCAGCAATGATCTTAGCACTGTCTCTTTCATCCACTTGTTGAGTCCAAATAGATTTGACCACATCTTTAAACTGAGAGTGCTGCAACCAGAAATCTTCAAATCTAAAGATTTCTGTTCTGGGTATGGAGGAGCCAATTTTTATATTGATGGGCACATGATCAGAAGTAGTCTTAGCCAAAGGATAGGAAAACGTGGCTGGGTATTTCAGGGTCCAAGCTTCAGATGTGAAGCACCAGTCTAGTTTCTCCAGCAGGGGTGCTTCTTGCATGTTACTCCAAGTATATTTCCTTCCTTTCAGTGGGATTTCAACCAATGCCCGCGGACTAACGGCTTCATTAAAACTGAGCATATCATCTAAATTTCCTCTAGCTCTACTTCTATTATGTGGGTATCTAATATAGTTAAAGTCTCCCAGAAGGATCCAATTGACTTCATCTTCCATATGGAAATTTTTTAGCCAGTCAATGAAAAGCTATCTTTCTTGATGCTCACAAGGTCCATAAACATTAGTGAGCACACATTGATCATTATTATGTTTGGATGTGAACTGCAAAGTGATGGCATAATTGTTTCTGTGGATAACTTGCCCATCAAAGACCTGGTCATTCCAGGCCACTAAAATACCACCTGATGCTCCAATGGAGGGAAGATAACCAAACTTACTAATTCTCTTTGGACAGAAGTTCTTTAAGTAGGAGCTGTTAAAAGTTTCTCTTTTAGTCTCTTGTATACAAATAACAGAGCAGTGAGTTTCTTCTATTTTATTGGCAATGGCTGTCCACTTCTTGGGGAAATTGATACCTCTAATATTCCAGTTAAGAATATTCCATTCTCTATTCATAGGGAAACAAGAAAACTGGACTGAAGGAGAACCTCTGAGTGTGTCTTGGAAGTGGGATACTGTGACAAGATATTGTGCTTGAGAGAGGTAGGATCATAAAGTTGCTATCCATATAGCAAACATCCCAGGATAAGATCTTAACAGTACCACATGTGTTTAATAAACCAAAAGAGAAACATCACTATCATCACCCATACTGCCTAACATTGCAGGTTCATTACAGATTGAGTTCATCATAGATTAAAAAAGAGACAAAAGAACTAAATCCACTTCTTGGCCTGCTCCTTAGTGGCCTCGCTTCCTGCCATACTTGAGCAGGTGTCCTTGCTCTTCTTATTCCTCTTTGCCAGGACCTCTTTAGCGGTGTCCTTCTCACTCACCTTGCAAAAAGAAGTTTTTAAACTTTTAACCACTTTGGCAGATAACGTAGGAGGTTTAACATTACAGGCCATACAGTCTTTGTCCACACAAACTGACTGCTTATACCCCTTTGCTATCTTTTGAACTCTGCAACTTCTTCTTACCTTTGTTTCCACCAGAGGAATCTTGCCTTTCCTCTTCTTATGATTGTGAGGTGCAGCAGTGGATGAAGCAGAGGTCACATCCTGGTCTATATCAACAGAAGGAGAGCCAATGTCGATGTCCTTTGAGCCCTGCTGAGAAGATGGAGCAGAGCAGAGTAGTAGATCATGAGATGGACATTTTTCAGGTATAGAAAAAGGAAGTGTGGTTGTGTAGGTTGAGCTCTGACTGATAATTTCCCAGACATTAGAGTGAACAAAATTGATGGCCTGTGCAAATTTGTCCGGTGTCAAGAAGTTAACTGACAGAAAACTAACCTAATCAGTTGGTACCTGGATAATCTCTTTGATGTCCAAAGTAGGGGCAAAATGAGTCTTCCAGACTTTTGCTCCCTCTTTGCCAATAAGCTCCACTATTGACTGCATCTTGGATGGAGCATCTGCACTTAAATGTTGATCAAGCTCCTGAATGATGGTAGGTTAGACAGTGTGGGCATGATTAAAGTAGGATGGGATAGGAAAACCTGGTGGAGCAGAGAGGTATGAGGTCTCCCCCTCAATTTCATTAGTGTTTGCCTCACTGACCAAGTTCTGAAATTGATTGTCTTGAGGGTCTGCCTCAGCTGCAGAAACAGTTTCAGTTTGAACAGTGTTAGTAGTATTGGGTTCAACCTGTGGAACTTCTAGATGGTGAAGAGAGGTCTTGGTGAATGACTGATATTCCAGCTGCATGGGGTCTAATTCTCTGTTGACATGAACAGATTCTTCCTTTTGCATAATGATCTCAATGCTTGGATCCATTATGGGAAGATACTGAAAAGCAGGTGGATGCAACTCCATATCTGGTACTGGTGGGGGAATGTCGGCTGCCTCAATGATTGGTTGTTGGGCATGAACTGGAAATGGGTCTGGCCCAACAGGTCCAATAGCCACATTTAAATCTGGCAGTCCTAGCTGAATTGGCGCCAATGATCCATTGGCAGAGGCATCAGTGCCAGCAGAATTATCATAAGGGCCATCAGAAATGGTAATGCTACTGTTAGCATTGTCTCCTTCGGCCATGACCTCTGCATCAAATGGCTCCATAATATCATTAAGTGCTAAAAATTCTCCCCGATGAAGCTCTTGGTCAATTAGTTCATGTCGCATGGCCCACTGGCCCCAACCTAGTAAGTTTACTTCCTCTTCTTCCTCAGCATCCTCTGCATCCATCATATTAGGGTTATTGCACTCATTATTCAGAGCCAACTGCAAGTTAACATTGGCTTCATGTTGATGTATGTCATCATGCTCATGTTGCTGCAAAGGCCCCAGGAAATGATTGTGCTAATTTGGATGTAGACATCTTGTGGTGGGATTGGATGTGGGTTGCCATGAGGTGGGATGGGGTCTTCATCAGGTGGGACAGCCCCAAGAATTTGTTGTTGCAGAATGACAACAGGCATAGTGAGTGAACCAGACTGAAATCTATCTCCTTCCCCAAAGACAATGCTGTTTGGAATGTCAGAAAGTTCCTCCACTCTAACATGAACCATGAGGTTAGCTATGGTACTACGAACTCTGTACCACAGGAGGAGCTTACCAAATTTGTTCACAATATTACTGACCTCTTGAATATTCCTTCTTTCAAAAGGGTACCCACAAAGCAGAATCCACACATCTCTGTTCAAACTAGGTTTCTCCTGTTCAGGCCCTGATTGTGTTTTTGGAAAATGACATGGACATCTGTGAACTGATGTGGGCTGTTGGATACAAGTGCATCTCTATCAAAGACACTATTCATCTTTATGTAAGCTTGGCCAAATGGGAAGGTTCAGTATCAGAAAACCCAAATCTCCTATCTGTGAGAAAATTAGAAAGTACCTCTCTGATGGTGTTGAACGCGACTGGCAGATCTGGCATCGGTACAACGTGGCAATCACCTAGTCCTCATGTGTAGGTTGAGCAGCTCCGGTAAGAACTCGAATCCTTGGTGGTCTCCCATCAACCTGAATGCTCTGATGATTTGGTGGGAGGAATGTGGTGGGATCGAAAGGGAAAGAGGCCATTGTCGTTGTCTCTGGTGAAGATTGGGAGGGGTTGTGTGGCGGAGGAGAGGGATGAACAACTGCGGCGTGCAGTTTTTGTGCGATGGAGATTTGGGAGGTCCGGTGATGGTGGCTACTCTCCGGGGAAGAGTGGGTAATAGCATTAACCGGAGGACTCCGGTTGGTCGGTTGATTGATAGCTTGGGTTGTCACAATCGCGGGAACAGTGACCGTCTACCTTGGAAACTGAATCGCCAAGGGATCCGTTGGGCTCGAAGTGATCTGTGGGTTGCGGTGGGCCGAAGAGAAGCAGTCCTTTTTGATATGGCCCCAGCGTTTACAAGAATGACATTTAATGCGATTGGGGCAGCTGGGCCGAGTATGACCATTGAGTAAACATCAGACGCAGAATGCATTTTGCTCCTGTGTTTGAATGTGCAATGATCCCACCCTCCTTGTAGTAACTGCATCATTAATGTTATTCAAACCAGATGAATGAAAGCTCCGATCTGATGCCGAATTCGTATTGCGTGGAGGGGGTGATCTGGAAGCAGTATGAGACTGGTCTTTGAAGATCACAGGCGATCTAAGAGCCTGAAGATATGATTTACTAGGATGCTTACGAAAGATATGAGTACATTCATCCTCCTTTCTTGCAAATATTGATCCATTTCCCAGCAAGAATTAGGCCCACCATTACCCCAGAGAAGGAAGTTGATATTGAGTAAAGATGTGGATATGTTACCTCCCTTGATAATCGAGAACCCAACTTCCTTAGACGAGACCGAAAATTTGAAGGACCAGTTCCGTAGGCGTTTCACCTTGAAGAGTGATGCTCGGCCCCCAAAGAAACCGAGAAGAAAGATTCTTCTGTTAGCCGGAGTTGCGATCTTTTGAATTCCGCAACCAGAAGGAATTCCTCTAGATCTTTGCCAGCTTCAAAGTTGATCGGGACCCCCCACTTCTTCCAAACCTCCGATGTGAAATCCTGACCAACGTCGAAGTTGAGATCGGCCAAAGCCATGCGTAGTCGTTGTAGGAGACCGAGAGATGATGATGCGTGGACAACGGGGCCGGAGTGGCCACCGGCGGGCTAGGAGCGGGGGCTTTGGTGGTCACAAACATGCATGCATGTTAGATACTCGCTCTGTTTCTAAATATTTGTCTTTTTAGAGATTTTAAATGGACTACCATATACAGATGTATATAGACATATTTTAGAATGTAATTCACTCATTTTGCTTCGTATGTAGTCACTTGTTGAAATCTTTAGAAAGACAAGTATTTAGGAATGGAGGTAGATGCTAGAAAAATAAAAACACGTCAGAAATTTAAAAAAGAAGTCATCAACGTGCAAAAGATAGAAAGGCACCGACCGAAATCAAATCATGCAAGTGCCAGATAGGGGTACTACTAAGAACACAAACGACGACGTTCTCCAACAAACCGGCGGAGGATGCACGAAGTACGAACTAAACGAACCCACGTTTCCATAGTCTAGGGAGTTTCTCCGCCTTTTACCAATTCAACAATCAAACGGTGCTCCCTCGTAGGAGTAGGACGCAGAAAAAATACCGACGCCGCCGCTGAAAAATCGCCGGTAGAAACTGACGTTGGCTCGCGAGTGGTGCGTTCTGCTAGGTCGGCCCAGCCACGACAATCGCGCGCGGCCAGACTCGGATGGCCGCATCCCTCGACGCCCTTGCTCGCACCCCCCCTTCAGCTGGCGCTATGGCATCGTGGACGGCGAGGCCCGCCCTCGTGACCGCCAGGTGGTGGGTGAGCGACGCCGGGACCGCGACGACCGAGATCGCCACGACGACGACCGCGACAGAGATGGTGACCGCGATGGGCGTGGCAGGCGTGAAGACCGCAAGGCTTCCTCTTGGCGTGGCCTCTTTCGGAGCCGCTCCAGGGCTCCTCGCCGTGAGGACGAGCGGGCAGGAGGCTCGCGTGATGATCGGCGACGAGATGACCGCGACTCCCGCGGCCGCTATGATGATGGTCGTCGGCGGGACCTGCCGGACGCCCGGAAGATCGACCACGCCAAGGTTTAGCGCCTTCCTGACGGAGCAGTGATCCCCGCTTCTGGTAGAAGGGCTCGGCACCGCGCGACGTGTCCAGAGCGGCGTTCCCGCTCTTGCGAAGCTATCTGCATCCGGCGCACCAAAGACACCAGGGGCAGATCACCACCACCATCCCCACGCACGACCTCCCGCGATGTGATCGAGCTACGACCTTCCTCGAAGCTCCCTGCCTGGCTGTGTGGCGCAGCCCTGTGCTTGGGCTCGCCTGTGACACCTGATGCGCCACCAGGCTGGGCCTCCCCTGCTCGTTTGGGGCTGCGATCGGGTTCGGTGCCCCCAAGTCCAGCCACTCCTATCCATGTTCATGCTGCTGCTGTTGGGGATGATGAAGACCAAGCAGTGGAGAGCCCCCTGGCTGTGGCACCGGCTCAGAGTGGCTCTATGAGCACTCCCTTGTTCGTACCTTGTCCAAGTGGCATCCTCCCGACGCCCAACTCCACCCCGCCAAGGCCGTCGACTGCCCGGAGGAAGACCCTGGCTGGTGCCACAGGACTGAACCTGATCCGAAGCAGTCCAAGGCTACAAGCGAAGAACAGAGACATGCCGATTGCTTTGATGGCGGAAAGGCTTCTCTGCCAACGCTTGGGTTTGGTGGATGAGGCGGAGATGGTTACTGAGGCTGCCATTGCCAAATATGTGGCTCTCTTTCATGGACAGCTCCCTGACTTGGCTGTTGCGGCGCTTCGGGCGCTCTTCAGGCTTGACTGCGACCTCGCCACTGCGGTGGAAGATGCTTTGCTTGATCACGGAGGAGGAGCTGGGCTGGATCTTCAAGGCCAAGGCAGAGAGGACGCGACGTCGGCCTGATGCTGCTACTACGTTTAGCTACTGATGTACCCCACTTTCTATGATTAGTTCACCACTTGTTGATGCTCTAGATAGGCATGTTTGTAGCTCTGTACTTCAGCTACCACCTGCTGTAGCCCTGGCAAGGCTCTTGTTTCTGCTCTATGTTACCTCTGATGTAGCCTGGTCTTCCAATGAATGAAAACCTTTCCATCCTAAATTGGAATGTTCGTGGTCTTAACTGTCCGAATCGGTGCACTACCGTTCATGAGACAATCACTGCTACTTCTTGCAACCTTGTTTGCCTTCAGGAAATGAAGCTGGCAGCGGTTGATCCTTTCGTGGCTGCTTTTTTGGGTGGCCAACGACTCAAAAGCTATGCTGAGCGGCCAGCGGATGGAACCAGAGGAGGTATCCTCATTCTCTGGAACGAAGACTTCATTAAGGTGGATAATATTTTCTTGGGCACCTTCAGCATCTCTGCTAACATCACTATTGTTAGCAACCTTGTTTCTTTCAAACTCACTTCGGTTTATGGTCCTACTAGAAGCAACCTTAAAGATGCTTTTTTCCAAGAGCTCGTTAGCCTCAAACCACAACAGGGTACACGATGGCTGGTTACGGGTGATTTCAATCAAATCTACCGTGCAAGAGACAAAAACCGCACAAACGTAGACCGCTCTCGTCTTGTGCGCTTCCGAAATGCCCTCAACTCCTGTGAGCTAAAGGAGATCCACCTCCAGAACAGAAAGTTCACTTGGAGCAATGAGCAAGCTAACCCGACCATGAGCAAGTTAGATTCCTTCTTCTGCAATGACGACTGGGACGTAGAATTTGGCTCTCACATCCTTCATGCTCTCTCATCCTCGCTCTCCGATCACTGCCCGCTGCTTTTGGCTAGCGACAAGGGACCAAGACAACCCAACACTTTCTGTTTTGAAAATTTCTGGACGAAGTTGCCCAACTTCAAGAGAATTGTCCAAGATGCTTGGAGCAAGGGCACAAGCCACTCCGAGCCCTATCAAGTGCTCTTTCACAAGATGAAAAGAACAGGCCAGTGCCTCAGGCGTTGGAGCAAATCCATCTTCTCGAATCACAAAGTGCAGCTCCACATGGCCCTCGAGATCATCCTCCGCCTCGACGTGGCTCAAGAGTCCAGGACACTCAGCTTGGCTGAATGGAATCTGAGGAAGGACCTCAAAAAGAAGGTGGTGGCCTTGGCGGTTCTTGAGCGAGCCAGGAAAAGACAATGTTCGAGAGTTAAGCTTCTCAAAGAGGGGGATGCGAATACCCGTTTCTTTCACATCCGTATCAACCATCGACGAAGGAAAAACTTTATCCACCGCCTTAAGCACAACAACGATTGGGTCACCAGTCATGATCACAAGAAGTACATTATCCAGAGACACTTTTCAAAAGCCATTGGGAAGGGCCTCCCGCGCTCCAAGGACTTCAATTGGGGCTGCATCCCGCCGTCGACTTGTGACCTCTCTGACCTGGGTGCCCTTTTCACCGAGGAGGAGGTCCGGGCTGCGATCAACAAACTTCCAGGGGACAAAGCTCCGGGCCCTGACGGTTTCACGGGAGTCTTCTTCAAGGAATGTTGGGACATCATTAAACCTGAGATCATGCTTGTTGTCAACAGTTTCTCCAATCTCCAAGTCAACAATCTTCACTGGCTCAACTCAGCCAACATTGCCCTCATCCCTAAAAAGGATGGAGCGGAGGACATCTCTGACTTCCGACCAATAAGTTTGATTGATGCAGTTGCTAAGATTATCGCGAAAATGATGGCCACTCGATTGGCCCCTCACATGCCCGAGCTAGTTTCCAACACGCAGAGTGCTTTTATTAAGAAAAGAAGTATTCATGATAACTTCATGTATGTCCGCAGCTTGGCCCATCGATTTCATCGTACCAAATCTCCGACCCTGTTATTCAAGCTTGACATCAAAAAAGCCTTCGATTCGGTCCGATGGGACTACCTCATGGACTTATTACGGCACCATCATTTCCCAAGTCGTTTCTGTGACTGGATTTCAGCGCTTCTTTCCACGACCTCTTCTAGGGTGCTCCTTAATGGTATCGCGGGTGATCCTATCAAGCATGGTCGTGGGCTTCGGCAGGGAGATCCTCTATCCCCCTTGCTCTTTGTCCTCGCCATCGACCCTCTCCACCGCATTCTCGCAAAGGCCACCGAACAAGGCAACCTCCGCCCACTGCATGGAAATCCGATTCGGGCATCCCTGTATGCCGATGATGCTGCCATCTTCGTTGCACCTATCAAAGAGGACATCCAGTTTCTAGCCTCGACGCTGAGCTCATTTGGTGAGGTCACCGGACTTGTTACCAATTGCAACAAAAGTTTGGTTGCGCCCATTCGGTGTGCCAACCTCGACCTCGATGGCATCCTCCAGGCTTTCCCTGCCGTCCGGACCTCTTTCCCTATGCGGTACCTTGGTCTTCCTCTGTCGGTCACGAGGCTAAAACGCATCCATTTCCAATACCTCGAGGACAAGATTGCGGGCAAGCTTCCACCTTGGTCGGCCATGCACGTGGCGGCCCCTGGACGCATCATTTTGGTAAAAGCGGTTCTCACGGCCATAGCAATCTACCATCTAACACCCCTTGATATCCCGGTCGAGGTGCGGAAGAAAATCGATAGCCTGAGACGTGCCTATTTATGGGCAGGCTGCGATAAGGTGTCTGGAGGCAAATGTAAGGTTAACTGGAAGCTTGTTTGCAAACCCAAGATTTTCGGCGGCCTGGGTGTGCTAAACCTCCAAAATTTTGCCACCGCCCTTCGACTCCGCTGGCTTTGGTTCGAGTGGGCTGACCCCCCAAAACTTGGGTTGGAATGGAGACACCCTGTAGCAATGCTGACAGAGATCTCTTTGCGACGTTCACGAGTGTGACCATTGGTGATGGTAAAAAGGCAAAATTCTGGGAATCGTCATGGCTTAATGGTCTCAGACCAAAAGACGTCGCGCCCAAGATCTTTGAGATATCTAAGAGGAAGGCGTGTTCGGTCAGCAAAGCGCTTCATAACCACTTCTGGGTCAGTCAGATCGACGCTTCTCAGGGCCTCTTTTTGGCCCATATCCAGGAGTTCACCAACCTTTGGGGAATGCTTCAGGATGTTACTCTCAGCCTGGATAGAGAGGACACCATACATTGGAAATTCACCTCCACCAATGAATATTCGGCGGCCACTGCTTACATGGCGCAGTTTGCAGGACAAGTTCTCAGCCCGACCTCTACCACGATATGGAAGACTTGGGCTCCGCCAAAATGCAAATTTTTTTCTTGGTTGATCATCCAAAATCGTGTGTGGACGGCTGATCGGTTGCAACGGCGGGGATGGCCGAATTGTGGCCTCTGCCCCCTTTGCAAGCAGGTTCAGGAGTCAGCTCCTCACATTCTCTTCCAGTGCAGATATAGTGCCCGAGTTTGGAACGATATCATCGCTTGGCTTGGCATTCATGGCCAATCGACGACGGCTTGGCGTCAGGAGATCTCTGTCCAGGACTGGTGGCTCAAGACGATCAACTCTGGAGGCCACATCAAGAAGGCCACTGCCTCCGTTATGATGCTTGTCTCGTGGGAAATTTGGAAGGAGCGCAATGCAAGAGTCTTCCGCAACACGGCCACCCCGACCACTATCATTGTCGCGAAAATCAAAGAGGAGGCCCGCCTTTGGTCGTTGGCTGGAGCGAGCCACCTGAGTAATCTTATGTCGCGAGAGTAGTCTCTCCTTTGTTTCTGCCGTTTTACGGCTTATGTCTAAACCTTCTTCTTAATTAATGAAATGGCAAGTCTTTTGCCTTGTTTCAAAAAAAAAGACAATCGCGCGCGGGGAGCTTTTCCCAGGAGTTGCCTTTTAGACAGATTTTTTTTCCTTTTCAGAAAAGAAAGGAAATGCAGTGTGAAAATACGGAAAATATCGTGCACTTGGTTTTCTTTTCTGGTTGCCCGTACGAAGGCAGGGCCCGGCCCATTGCGCAGCCGCATCATGCAAGTGTGTGTTAGTGACTGTAACTGGAGTAACTCGTCACCTGATCACGCGCGTGCCGTATGGTTAGTGCTGAAATTTTAAAGCATATCTGCCCGGCATGCACTTGGATTCATCAGATGAGCTCTGCTTTGCTACTCAATCCGCTCTCTAGTGAATGTGAACACGACGGAAGAGTTGTTACGAGGACAACACGTGTAATGCAGCGGCCATGCAGATCACATCTGGGAACTGTTGGCGCTGATGTAACGGCACCGCTCGTACTGAATTTCTGGTATAAAACATCCATGTCGGCATAAACAAATCTATCGACCCAGCGCGGTCGCCGTCATCGTAATCATAGCAAACAACCGCAGCCAAAAAGAAAAGGAGAAAAAACTTCTCGTCACTTGGAATTCAAGTGCGCGAGGATCACAATTAGCGGCGAGAAATGGGCGGAATGCTATGCTCGCAGTACGAATTTAACCATGACTTGACGTCGGAGCATTGCTTTTATTACCACTTCTAGAAATACAATTCCTATCAACAGTTCACTTCATATACTTCGTCCTTTATACTTATACTATGTAGTAATCACTCAGAAAGAATGAGTAAGATTAAACAGAACCTCACATAATTTACGGCGGCACAGCTAACACTAGATCATCTGCTTCTGCTACACTTTTACGTACCTTTTTACCCTTGTACGTAGTAATAATAAATTAACACGGGAGGGAAGACGGCACAGAACTGGAGCAGAAGACGGGGAGATCTTCACGTGCAGGGTAAATTAATCTTGTTTTAATCCTCCCAGTCCCAGGTGGTTCCTCTCCTTCTTCTAATCCGTTTTCCTCCGCTGGATCTGCTACGCGTCCCCGGAGGCCGCACGCCGCCCCGCGGGCACCGTCGCGGCTGTGGATTTCCATGCCACCGTATTGACTTTTCACACGAACTGCGGCTGCGTGTACCACAAGTCGTCCATGCTCCAGATGCTGTCCACGTCCAAGCTGCCGATCTCGAAGTCCGCGACGCCCAGCTCGGGGAACCCAAGGCTCGGCAGCGGCTCGGACGTCCACGCTCCCGCCAGCTGGGACGGTGCCTGCTGCTGCTGCTGCTGGATCAGCTGGTCCGTGTCGCACATGGTGGCGGCGGCGCTGGAGGCGTCGCAGGCGGTGGTGAACCACTCGGCACCGTCAACCGCTGCAGGCCAGCTGGGCTGGGCGCCGGCGCCAGAGTCCGTGGTGGACGGCGAGGAAGAGCCGGCGGTAGTAGTGCTCGACAGCTCCGCGACCGAGGCGTTGGGCAGCTGCCCGCCGGCCACGGCGGCGTACTCCGCTGGCCAGCACGCATCGACAGGGAGCTCTGGTGACTCGTAGAGAGCGTCGTCCGCGCCGTGTTGCCACGACAGGGGCGTGTCAGCGGCTGTCTGCACCGCCTCGGCCTGGATGCGCTCGACGAGGCGGGGCATCCAGAGGTAGCGCATGACGTCCTTGAACTGCTGGCTGTTGACGTCGCACTTGAGCTGCTTGGCGTGCTTCTGCACGCGCGTGCGCCAGTAGTTCTTGATCTCGTTGTCGGTGCGGCCGGGGAGGTGCTGCGCGATCTTGGACCAGCGGTTGCCCCACCGCGAGTGCAGCTCGAGGATGAGCAGCTGCTCCTGCGGCGTGATGCTGCCGCGGCGGAGGTCGGGGCGGAGGTAGTTGAGCCACCTGAGGCGGCAGCTCTTGCCGGTGCGCTTCAGACCTGGTACGCAAACGCAAGGCAAGATTAATCACATGGAATGGAATGAATGGAACATCACATCAGTGCTAGCTACTAATGAATATAGATTCGCCAACTTGCTGATTACTTATGCGGATGCGATGCGAGCATGTATGTGACGAGACGGGTGATGTAATGGAGGAGAGATTAGTAAATAAATATCCCTATGGCTGGGAATAATGCTAACCACTAAAAATTCTTCTTCCCCCCTCCCTCTATCTCTCTCATTCACTATAGTTGGGCGGCTGCTAGACAAATCAGGCAGTAGGTTCGTAGCTATCTGTTTCCATATATTAGCATGGTGATGCAGAGCGACAGGTTCGTTGCTTCCCCCTCCATGATATACGTACTACTAGAAATATCTAAGCCTCACGTCTCGCGGAAACAAAATGATGCAAGCAACCAATCTACTACGGAGTAGCTGGCACTTGAAAGAAAGACCAGCATGCATGCATGGATCGGACTGTGCAGTGCAATTATCCTACCTGCTGATCGGGCGAGCGAGTTCCAGCGGCCCTCGCCGTGCGCGGCGATGTAGTTGACGAGCAGGATGTCCTCCTCCACCGTCCACGGCCCGCGGCGGAGGTCGCCGGCCATCACCTCCTCCTCGCTGCTCGAGTCCCTCTCGTGCGCCATATCCATGGGTACGTTCAAATCGTCCGCCTCCTCGCCTCCAGATGAAGCTGGCGACGCCAAGGATTGATCAGGCGAGCGAGACAACTCGGGAGATTTTGGTTTGGTTTGCTTGAGACGGCCGGAGGTAGTGCTGCTGTGCTGCGGGGAGAAGAGAGGAGAAGCGAAGAGTATGCGCGGGGTGCGTGTGATGGATTGGGCGGGAGAGGAATGAGGAAGCTTATATAGACGGGCGGCGAGGGAAGCAGGAGGTGGGGGAGCGCTGGTGGACTTGGGAAGAAGCATGTGGGGGAGCACGCCGCAAATACGGAGATTAGTTTAGGCCTGGCTTATTTTATGTTTCAAAGCCAAAAGTTTGGGGTACAATTAATCGTGCTTTATTAGGGATGGATGAGGGCGTGGTGGGATATTTACCGGGCTAATTGGCCACGCAGCTAAAATTAAACCGGCTCGCGCTCCCTCGCGTACACGGATTTGAAGTCGTGGGAGTTTGACTAATTGACTCGCCTACATTTCAAGTGCTGCTACTAGCTCACTCGCACTCGCGCTGCAGAGAGAGAGTTCCTCCCCACGATGGCCACGCGCTCGCGCTGTGGACCTCTTCACTTCTCCCTTCTCTTCTCTTCGCTTTTGGGTGACAGCCAGGGTGATCTCGTTTTTGCCAGCCAGGAGTAGACAGCTCTGCTTCCTTTTTTTTAGAAAATGAAGATGACTCCCGGCCTCTGCATCTGGGAGATGCATACGACCACTTTATTAATTATTCTCGAGGACCTTATAAAGTATTACAGACAATATTCCTGAATCCACCATCTCGGCAACATATGCCGCTACTCTTACCCATATGATGAAGGGATGCTAGTTGGGCCACTACCCAAACCACTCACCTAAACCTAACATCAAAAGCCGGAAGCCCCAGCCGAGCCACATACCGGGTCTGAGGCACGATCCGGTCAGACACACTCTTGTGTCGTCGCAGCCATCTTTCACAGGTCCATCTTCAGAATATATTGAGTCTTCTACCTTGTGTAGGCCACTCCGCCATCGACGTCACCATGACGCCAGACAGCTACCTCCGCCTGCGCGAGTCCATCTCCGCGCATCGGGCGGCGAGCCTCCACAACGCCATGCCGCCGATCTTCGCTGCCATCAATGAATGAGATGAAGTACCGCTCCACCACGGCATGTACAAGGTGAGGAAGGGCGAGGTCCCCATCGGAGACACGGCCGGAAAAGAAGCACCGCAGCCACGAGACACTGCCCGGAGCTGCGACGCGGTAGATCAGACGGGCCGCCACCAGGAACCAGACAAGCTCGCCATGCACACCCAGCATCCCCATGCCCAAATCGGCGCCTTCAAGAAGGTGACGACGCTGTGGCACCGCCGCCGCTTAGCCACCGAGGCTAGGGTTTTCACACGGGCGCAGGGGAAGGGGGGAGTCAGGGGAGGTTTAGCCTCGGCGCCGCCACCAAGGAGGGTATGCCGTCCGGGACGCCATCGACGTCGTGACCGCCACCGGCGGCCAAGGGTTTCCCCCGGCCAAGCACCCTGCCGCCACCTCCGAACCAGCAACAACATCAGCAGGCGCGTGCACGCCGGAGATCCAGGCCGGCCGGAGGTCATGCATCACGAGCGGACCAGATCGCCTCCGATCTGACGAGGGGAGCCCGGGGCCTCCCGCGCCATGACCAGCGCCCACCGGAACCTCGCTGCCCGCGCAGCCGAGGGGATCCGGCCTACCTCACCGACGAGCACTCCCCGCCGCCGAAGGAGCGCCGTCCGCACCAGCGTGGCCGCCGCCTCAGATCCAGGCCCTCACCAGCGAAGACCATGGCAGCCAGAGCCGGATGCATCAGATCGGGCGGATCCGGACACCAGCGCCACGGCAACGCGCAGATAACCGGGAGACGACCCGCCGTGCCGAGTGCCCCCCAGCGCCACGAGCAAGGTCCCCCGCCGCCGCCGTCGGCCGCGAGGCTTCGCCTTGCGGCGTCCTCCGGCGGCGGCGGAGAGGGGTGGCTGGGATACTGGCGGCGGCGGCTAGGGCTGCAGAGTCCGCCCGTGTCGCTCGCACGGGAGCGACGCGGGGGCGTTTTCTTTTCCCGTCAACAGCTCTGCTTCCTGTGTAGAAAGGGAGGGAATACTACTGCCTCTTCTTTTTTCTTCTTTTTTTCAGGTAAATACTACTGCCTGTTCGACCGTAGATATTTTGCGTTTTTTTTTCCTTCTCCAAAAAGAGGGGTAAATATTCCCGGTCTCTGTATCGATTGTGGAACAAAGGAGCCAGCCTACATGAACTCTGTGAAATTTTACATAATATAATCCTTATTCAGTAAAACATGAATTTTTTTACTTCAGTTTGGACGTCACAAAAACATCACTATTTTCCTTTTGCTGGATAATACTCCTCTGTAAAGTAATACAAGACCTTTTGTATCACTATAAAGTAGTGATCTAAAAGAACTTATATTACTTTACGTTCATAGAGGGAGTACGTACTTTACCAAACCAAGCTATATATACGTACTAAAATTGTTCAACATTCATTAGACTGCATTGGCATGTCGCTTCATCAAAGGTGCTTCAGATCTATGCAAGGATTCAACGGCAACGATTGCGGCTTCAGGGCGCTGGTCCTTAGGGGCATGTGTATAAAGACTTTCTGTCTGTCGTCGACAAGGTCAAGCCGGCTCCGGTAGGGGAGCGACGACTGCGGGTCCAAGGCGCTGATCCTTAGGGGCACGTGCACAAAAACTTTCCAGCTGTCATCGACAGGGTCAAGCCGGCTCCGGTAGGAGAGCGGCGACAGTGGCGCGTTGGCGGCTCGTTCTAGCGGCAGTAGCGGCAGTAGTAATTTTTATTATGTTCAAGATGCTTTGTACTTCTGCTGAATTTTAATAATAGATCTGAATCATTTTCATAAGAAAAACATATCAACCCACAATTTGTTCTCCTACATTTACATTGTTTATAAACATTTCAATGTCTCTTCTTTTTTACAGGAAAAACATTTCAATATCTTGAGAGCCTTTTTCCGCAAATCGCATAGGCCGGACTTGGCCTGGTAATATGGAAACTGAAGGTGATGGCATTTCTTAAAAATGATATTATTAATCCAATAGATCAATAACCAACATTCTAAGCTTTGAAAAGGCATTTGACCTAATTGAGCATAAAAAAGTTATTGCTATTCTAAAAGCAGGAGGCTTTGGTGACAAATGGATCAACTGGATGAACATGATCTTCTCCTCTGGTAGTTCCTCTGTTCTTCTAAATGGTGTGCCAGAAAAAGTTTTCTTCTATAAGAAAGGAGTAAGAAAGGTGATCCTTTATCCTCCCTCTTATTTGTTCTGGCAGCAGGCATCCTCCAATCCATTCTGAACGAAGCCATGAGAAATAACCTTATCAAACCTCCAATCCCTAGTCAAGCCTGTCCTGAATTCCTAGTAATCCAATATGCAGATGATATCATCCTTGTCTTACCTGCCCAGTCAGTGCAACTCGCTCATATTAAAAACCTCCTTCTGCACTTCATTGCTTTCACTGGTCTCAAGGTGAATTATGAGAAATCTATCATGGTTCCAATCAATGTGCCCGAAGATGAACTGCCCACTCTGCTGTCACTACTTGGTTGCAAGCATGGAAGCTTTCCTTTCACCTATCTAGCCCTTCCAATGAGCACATCAAAACCTAAAATAGAAGATTTCTGCCTTATATTGCAGAGGATTGACAGAAGGCTGTCTGGATGCTCAACACTTTTATCTTATGATGGTAGATTGCTTCTGATTAAGTCAGTCTTTGCTTCACTGCCAATTTTCTACATGAGTACACTGGCTCTGCCAGCAGGAGTCATTGAGCAGCTTAACAAATTCCTCAGTCGGTTCTTTTGGAGAAAATATGGTATGGAGGATGGGGGCACATCACTTATTTCCCGGCAGAAAGTTTGCAAACCCAAAATGCACGGATGACTTGGCATTCTAGATATTGCAACCCACAATAAGGGACTTCTCATGAAAAAATTATATAAGTTCCTAAATATGGCAGATATTCCTTGGGTTAATCTGATTTGGGAAAAGCATTATCAACATGGGCCACCAACTGATGCTAGGGTTAGGTCCTTCTAGTGGAAAGCTCACATCTCTCTTCTGGGTGATTTTAAGAATATCATGGAATGTAAGGTTATCTCAGGTGCAACTACTTTATTGTGGCAAGACAAGTGGATGGGTGAGCCACTATACATCCAATTCCCACAGCTCCATTCCTTCTCCACAAATCATTCTATCTCTGTTCGGCATTATCATGAGGCCGATGATAGTACAAACAACTTCCAACTACCATTATGAAATCAAGCCTTTAATCAACTTCTGCAGCTGGATAATCTTTTCCCATGGTTGACAAATTCTGCAAATGATCAATGGAGCCATGAAGGGAAGGCCAAATTCTCCTCCATCAGAGTCTACAACAGCTTGATCCCAATCTCAGAGGAGCACCCAATTTTCAAGATGATTTGGAAAAGTAAAAATAGACTGAGACACAAGATTTTCTTCTGGTTAGCTGCGCATGAGAGAATAAACACTAGAGCCTTGCTTCAAAGGAAAGGAATGCACCTAGATGACCCTCATTGCCCAAACTGTAGGCAGAGTGCGGAAGAGACTGTAATGCATCTTCTGTGGGACTGCACTTTTGCTCAGGACTGTTGGAATTCACTAATTCCTGGAAAGAAAAGAGGCACATAACTTCATGAAGAACTTCTCCTTGCATCAGAGCATCTACCCAAGAAATTTTCCTCGGAAATTATAATTCTTGGATGTTGGAACATTTGAACCCAAAGAAATGAAAAAGTTTTTAGAAGCCTGCAGCAAACACTTCGAGGCTGGAGATATTTCCTTCAGCAGGATCTGAATCTGCTTCAATTCAAGATCAAAGAAAAGCATATTGACAGTTTCAAGCTCTGGATCAATAATAATCTGTAAAATGATTGGTTCTTTGCCTAGAGAAGGTGTAGGTTGACTTTTTTTCTCCTTGGCCTCCTGGAGGCTTGTACTTGTACTCTCTATTTTGGCTTAATATAACGCCGTAGAACGATTGTTCTACGGTTTACAGGTAAAAAAAAGTTGATCTACAACAAAACACCACCAAATTCATGACGTGGAGTGTCTACAATCATGGTTGATTAGTTTCCTTGTGGTTGAGCCTGCCCATCCTTCAAGTTTTAGACTTGTCACAGTGCCTAGAGGTGCTCAGGAGGCATTATGTACATGCGTGCAATTTTACTAATTTTCTAGAAAAAGACAATGGATTTTGCCGACAGTCAATACAATGCTTTTAAAAACAACTTAGTGGTTTTTGTTGTTGTTGCAAGTGGTTTGTAACGTAAATGTGTATGGCTAGAAACCATGTTTGTATTAATGCAGACGCTCGTACATATGCATATGCATTCGTATGAACACACGCATACTTTACTCGTATGAGCACCTTCAAAAGACTGAGCCGGCACATTGTCTTGAGATTAACGAAGTCATCACAAACGTCTTCGTAGTCGACGAAAATGTCTCCTACCATGTCCTAATACTTACTCCCTCCGTTCCTAAATATTTGTCTTTCTAGATATTTCAATAAGTGAATACATACGGTGCAAAATGAGTGAATCCACACTCTAAAGTATGTCTATATCCATCCGTATGTGATTGTTCATTTGAAATTTCTAAAAAGACAAATATTTAGGATCGGAGGGAGTAGTATTTATCTTTTGCTGTTGCATGGACGTCCATATCAAAAACCAAGACGAGATTACTTGTGCCAATGGATTTTACTGTACCTATCAGTCGGTCGACGAAGCTGATACCAAAAGTTGACTTTGCGCAAAACCGAGCGATCTAGTTCAGGGGCTCGTTGTTGGGATGTTTTGGGTCATCCTAAGCGGAAACGTTCGGTACATGTACATGTCAGAATCACCGACTCTTCCCTGAGTTCCTCGGTTCGAGTACCGAAGTCCTCTGCGCGAAATCATCACCCACAAAATCCCAAACTCCCGGTCGATCGCTTCGCTCGAGAAAGATCCGCACACGATGCTCAATAAACACATGCACGCAGGGCTCTCTCTTTCTTTCGTCGGACAGCGAGTTGTCGTTCCAAGCTTCAGGCGCGGCGGCACAACAATCCAACAGGCCTCCACAGTGTGAGTTTACACGTGCGGCCAGCTATACGTACTGATGTACACTTGTGTTGCTGTATTTCAAGCGTGCACAGCACAATAGTCTACAAACTACAGCACGTACGACCGCCCAAACCATACCAGCATCTACGCATCGCCCGATGGAAACGAGCAAATTTTGACCATTTTTTCTTCCGTGGATTTGAGCTCCGACGGATGAGCGCGGCACCGCAAAATTGACAGGCGCAACCACCAGTTTTGTCAAGACGTGAAAACGTTCCATACCAACGCAAAGGCCGAACGCTCCACCCGCAAAAAAAAAAAAAAAAAAAAAAAAAAAGGCCGAACGCTCCGGCTGTAGCAGTAGCGTTATTAATTGGGCGGGGTCGCCCAAAAAATTATTGGGTTTCAGGTCAACTCCACGGCGGTGCTCCTTGCTGCGGTGCTGTGTGAAATGATTTAAAACCCCAACTTGGCGCCATGTATAAGCGGAGTAAATGGTTTGAGGGACAAGGGGGGGCGATGTGTGGTCAGATTCCACACCCGGAGTTGAAAACTTTGGCAACCCCGCTTGTATTCTTCTTGTGTACTGTGTTTTCAACACATGGAGGTGCCGTGGGTTTTCCCTTTTATATTCGAGATACGTATTATCATGTCCGTCTGATATGGCTATTGCTTACTGGTCAGGCCGGCATGTGTGTTCTGGGGACTCCGGTTTGATTCAGCTCGACTGACAGGCTGCTGCAGTGCTAGAGACGAGTATACTATTGTTGGTCTGGGTTTTGTCCGTGACATCCGATTGGATTTAAGCGAGACCTGATCCAATCCGATGCCGTCCACGGTGGTACCATGGTATGATAATGGTAGGATTCGTGGCCAGCTCGGCCGGGTTTTGTCTATTGAAATGAAAGGCTGTGCTTGGACTACTAGTGTACTAGCTCGCTAGCAAAGGTCAAAGTGTTTGCTGAGTTGGAGCGGCGTGCTCGTTGACCCCCAACTGCGGCTGCGGCCACTTGTAGTTTTCTCTTCGTATTTTGTGCTAGATATCGATCGATGTCCATCCTCGCTGTCTTCATGTGACCCCCAGTGCGTATGCACACGGCCGCCCGGGGCGAAACTAGAATTCGGGGTCTTTCAGGGTCCTTAGTATAAATGACTAATTAATAATCATCATATGAACATATAATTTGTATCAAAGAAAATAATTAAGTGCATCCAAAATGATTGTGCATATCACATAATGTATTACATATTACCTTCAAAATTTTCTGCTAACATTCTGAGATGCAAAATCACTAACAATAGGATCAATATCAATTTCATCAAGCAAAATTTTCTCGATGCATAAAGTTGCCAAGCTATTTAACCTCTCTTGCGACATTGCAGATCTCAAGTAGTTCTTCAACAATTTCAACTTCGAAAAACTTCTTTCAGCTGATGCCACAGTAACAGGCATAATAAAGAAAATCCGGTATGCAATAGCAATATTTGGATAACAATCTGCTTCCCTCACAAACTCAAAAATCTCCATAGCAGACATTGTTCTATCGGGCAAAGTTGACTGCATAACAATTAACTCAGAAATCAGATCATTTAAATCAACATCAGATGAACCACCCGAAGAGAAAGCACTTGCAAATTTTGTACAACTGTCTTTAAGTTCAGAATGGTCCAATGACTTCAAGGCCGTTGAACTCATTAAAAATCCAAATATATTTTTGAATGACTCAAGTTCGTCAAATCTAATTTTCAGTGAGGTGGCCGCCTTATCAACCATAATCAAGAAATAATTGACTTTAAAATCCTTCTCAGGTTCCAATATCGCTTCATCACTGTCATCTTCATCAAATTGTTTCTTCCTAGAAACACGGCGCTTTACTGAAAATGATGGTTCTACACCCATTTCAGCTGCGATTTCTTTGGCAATGATCACACTAGAATCAAACCCTTCATCTCTATAAGTGTCAAAATAAGTCCTCATACCATCTATTTGCTTTAAGGCAGTCTCAATGCACATGGATGGTGATTGCAACTTCCTGCTTACCGAATCTACAGCAAATAGAATGTCATGCCAAATGACCATGCCAAGTATGAACTCATAGCTACCAAGCACATGAAACAAATTTTTAGCATCACTCCTATCCTTTGGTTCGGTACCACTATCTTCACTTAACTCAAGTAAAGCTGATCTTATGTTAGGAGCTTGAAATCTGATTGCTTTAACACTTTTGATACGACTCTCCCAACGAGTATTGCTCAAAGATGTCACAGTCAAATCTGTCACATGGCTAACAAAAACTTTCCATCTTTTTGTAGAACCACTGAATAATACATATATTCGTTGCACAATTCCAAAAAAATAAACAGCTCTACCACAAGATTTAGCCATATCACAAAGGGTAAGATTAAGACTGTGGCAAGCACATGGCATATACAAAGCTCTTGGATTTACCTCAAGCAACCGACTTTGCACCCCCTTGTATTTTCCTTTCATGTTGGATCCATTGTCATAACCTTGGCCCCTAATATCATCAATATTAAGATCAAAGGACTTCATAGAATCAACCAATACCTTGAAAATTCCCAAACCAGATGTGTCCTCCACTACCAAAAAAGCAAGGAAGTACTCCATAATTTGTATTTTTCCATCAGACATATGAACACATCGAACCAACAAACTCATTTGTTCTTGATGACTCACATCCGGGGTACAATCTAGGATAACCGAGAAATATTTGGCCACTTTGACAATCTTGAGAATAGAATTTGTAATGTCACCAGCCATAAGAGAAATCAACTCTTTTTGAATTTTATGGCTAAGATAATGGTGATGGATCTCTTTGTTTTGAATACGCCTAAGATGGTCTTGCATTACCAAATCAAACTCTGCAACCATCTCCACACAAGCTAAAAAATTTCCATTACAATCATCATAAAGTTGCTCACTGGATCCTCTAAAAGCCAAATTGCGCTTACCAAGAAATTTCACAATGGCAACAATTCTTAACAAAACTAGCCTTATGTGTTCCTTCTCCTTTGTGATTTGTTGCTGTAAGTCTTTGTCAATTGTTTCATGCTTGCTCAGTCTAACTCTCAATTCATTCCAAGAGTTCATGTTGGTAATATGGTCGACACTAGCTTCGTGCTCTTTCAGTCTCTCATTAATATGCCTCCAATCACAAAACCCATCATTCCCCATTGCACTTTTGCATTTATTAGAATTGAAAAGCTTACAGCAAAAACAAAACACTTTCTTTGTGTGTTTTGAAAAAACTAACCATTTTCTATCACGGACCTCTCCATTGCTCATCTTTCTTGAGTAATGGCTATATGAAAAATGTCTTAAATTCTCATCCAAAGGATATTTAGTGTTTTCTTCTTCCCTTTTAGGCCCCCTTTCCACTAATATGTCCCTCGCTTTGTTATCAAGATTACCCCAATTGCTTGGATCATAAATATCCACACTAATTGGTTCATCATCAACACTAGTAAATTCTGCCGCAGATGAATTAAATATGGGCTCATGATCACTCAGATTGCTATCATCCATGTTGACGTCAACATCGCCTTCTGTAGGAGTATGACCATCATCTTCCAGATTGCCATCAGTTCGGTCACCTGCAAGAACTATCGCCAACTCGTCTGGATCACTGGGCGTGCTCGTATCGCTCTTATAATAATTAAAAAGAGATCCGCTCAATGCTTCTTTCTCCTCATCTGCCTTCTTCTGCTTCTTTCTTTTATGACTTCCGGATGGATATTTTCTACCTGTACTCGACATGACCCTGCTGAAATTGAAAGGAACAATTCACTTTTAAAATTAGCGCAAAGATCATGCGAGGGAAGAGTACGCGCCGAGACATACTTGTTCGGTCGAAGAGATCCTGCTCCTGGGTTCCTGCTGCAGTTGTCGCGTAGGTCGTTTGTGAGGAGGAGAGTCGAAGAGACGAACAAGAACAACGGAACGACCGATCCTAATTCTTTTTTTAGGAAAGACCGATCCTAATTCCTAAGTTACAGGAAATCAATCCAGTTATTCCTTTTCCTCTCTGATCTACAGTTCTCCACGACTCCACGTGAGTACAGAGTACGTGCAAACATGGGCCAGGCCCAACGTACTGGTTTTACCCGTCCTAGGCTAGCATGCGAAGCTGAGCGAGGTGCTAATAATTTTTTTCCTGTCGAACCTTGTACGTACCTACGTACGTATACCTGGGAGGCCCCCCTGGCTTTTGGGGGCCCGAGGAGGCCGCCCCGTTCGCCCCCCTAGGACCGGCCCTGCATCCAACAACTCGTGACCACTGATCGCTACAGTAAATTATTCGTTTGGCTCTTATTCTTGCAAGATACCTATTTATGCATACAGATTTCTCTTACCAAATGAAACAACATGTGAAATACTCTATGTATTTGTTTGAATAAAAAACCTGCATCATTTCTGCCCATGTGTCATCGACATGTGGTCAAAGTAGGCGAGGGCGGTGGGCAGGCAGACGTGGCCGATGGCTTATTCAGCCCTTCGACGCGCGTCCTCCTCAACCCACTCGAAGTAGTCCCACGTCCTCTCACGGGACTCTCTCTCCCTCCCTCTCCCTCCCCCTTCCTTCCTCTCTCGGCACGGTCGTCTTCGATCTTGCCGAGGAAAGGCCCACAGGGAGGGCATGGCCGCACCGACATGGTCGATGGGTTGAGTGTTGCGGCGATGGGGAAGGGAGGGGAGGGGGAGTTGGCAGGGTGGCGGCCGGCGAAGGGGGTCGATGGCAGTGAGAGTGTGCCGGCGACGGCTGTCGATAGGGGATTATATACCTAGGAATGGGCACGCATTGGCGGGAAAAACAACGACCGATTTGTAGCGTGTGGGTGGCAAACGCGGCCACGGTCTTTAGTTGGCACTTTGCATGCGGGATAAGCGGCTGTTGGCAAACATTCTTCTGAGACTTGTTGACTTCTGCATTACACTTACACAGATGCTACTAAATTGGATTTATCATCCATTGTAAAGCGAATTACATCCAAAAATTAGCCAAATCTTGTGAGAATGTTCATGGTCATAGTTTATATATCTTTGAAATATGCATCAAATCCATCTTAATCATATTTCAACTTGTCTATTATTCATCAGGAGGGCCAGAAGAACTTTTATGCATGTTGTACGACAATTCTGATGATGTAAGCCATCGGATTTGAGATGGACATCCACTACATGTTATGTCGCCTCGCACCCCTTCCGGCCTAGCCGGTGGTTGCATGTCGTCGGCCCAAAGCCACATCGCTCTTGTATCTAGAAGCTTCCCACTGTGTTACCACCAATATGTAGCTGCTTCCCGTGCTCCCTTTCTTTCACGCCTGCCCAACGTATATAATACACCCCATTGACGGCCATTTATGATGAGTAACCATTGCAAATATCCCGGCCAACCCCTCCGTTACGTACTATCCCACATCGATCCAGCCATCATGGTTTGTCAAAGAATCACCACCTGCAACAACATCGACAACAGATAGAATCACTTGCATTCCAAGCATCCTTGTCCACCCCACAACACCACTCTACCTCACACCAATCTCTCCCATTTTGAGACATCGCCAAGAAGAGGAGGTCTCCATGGATGATGACTGGCAACGATAGAGATAAAGAACAAGGATGAGGATATGGAGATGGATGGCGACAGGGAGGATGGCGCGATTTTGAGTCAGTAGTCCTGGAGTTTCTTCCAATGATCGTGCCCAAGCTTTCCCCTATGGATGAGGTGGAGCTGCATCTGTCCGTCGCCATTCAGTCCTCATTTGAGACTGTCATCATGGAACAAGTTGACCGAGAGATGGACTTAATCATCCTTCGTCGAAGCTATGAAATCGCTAGGAAGGACTTCCTCGGCCCCGATGAGACAACTGAGAATTGTATTCTGACGAATGGTGTTGTCCAGGAGATCCGCGCGGTTGCGGACAGGGCTCCCTTGGAAAACGAGATGACGGCAATGACAATGAAAAATACTGCGATGCAGGATGAAGAGCTGTGGTGCATCATAAATGTCGACATCCCCCCTTCCGATGATGACAACTAGGAGTACTCGATGACGACAAATATGTTGGGTAACGTTGCAGAAAATAAAAATGTTCCTACGGTTTCACCAAGATCCATCTATGAGTTCATCTAAGCAACGAGTGAAAGGGGAGATGCATCTATATACCACTTTGTAGATCGCGAGCGGAAGCGTTCAAAAGAACGGGGTTGAAGTAGTCGTTCTCGTCGTGATCCTATCACCGGAGATCCTAGCGCCGAACGGACGGCACCTCCGCGTTCAACACACGTACGGTCAGCGTGACGTCTCCTCCGTCTTGATCCAGCAAGGGGAAGGAGAGGTTGATGATGATCCAGCAACACGACGGCGTGGTGGTGGATGCAGCAGAACTCCGGCAAGGCTTCACCAAGCTGCTGCGGGAGGAGGACGAGGTGTAGCAGGGGGAGGAAGGCGCCAAGACACAGGGTGCGGCTGCCCTCCCCCCTGCCCTACTTTATATAGGCCCCCAGGGGAGGGCACCGGCCCTGGGAGATCAATCTCCCAAGGGGGGCGGCGGCCAAGGGGGGTGGAGTGCCCCCCAAGGCAAGTGGTGCCCCCCCCACCTAGGGTTTCCAACCCTAGGCGCAGGGGGGCCCAAGGGGGGGCGCACCAGCCCACTAGGGGCTGGTTCCCCTCCCACTTCAGCCCACGGGGCCCTTCGGGATAGGTGGCCCCACCCGGTGGACCCCCGGGACCCTTCCGGTGGTCCCGGTACAATACCGGGTGATCCCGAAACTTTCTCGATGGCCGAAACAGCACTTCCTATATAGTTTTCTTTACCTTCGGACCATTCCGGAACTCCTCGTGACGTCCGAGATCTCATCCGGGACTCCGAACAAAATTCAGTTTGCTGCATTCTCATATTCATACAACCCTAGCGTCACCGAACCTTAAGTGTGTAGACCCTACGGGTTCGGGAGACATGCAGACATGACCGAGACAGCTCTCCGGTCAATAACCAACAGCGGTATCTGGATACCCATGTTGGCTCCCAGATACTCCTCGATGATCTCATCGGATGAACCACGATGTCGAGGGTTCAAGCAACCCCGTATACTATTCCCTTTGTCAGACGGTATGTTACTTGCCCGAGACTCGATCGTAGGTATCCCAATACCTCGTTCAGTCTTGTTATCGGCAAGTCACTTTACTCGTACCGTAATGCATGATCCCGTGACCAGACACTTGGTCACTTTGAGCTCATTATGATGATGCACTACCGAGTGGGCCCAATGATACCTCTCCGTTATCCGGAGTGACAAATCCCAGTCTCGATCCGTGTCAACCCAACAGACACTTTCGGAGATACCTGTAGTGCACCTTTATAGTCACCCAGTTACGTTGTGACGTTTGGTACACCCAAAGCACTCCTACGGTATCCGGGAGTTACACGATCTCATGGTCTAAGGAAGAGATACTTGACATTGGAAAAGCTCTAGCAAAATGAACTACACGATCTTGTGCTATGCTTAGGAATGGGTCTTGTCCATCACATCATTCTCCTAATGATGTGATCCCGTTGTCAACGACATCTAATGTCCATAGTCAGGAAACCATGACTATCTGTTGACCAACGAGCTAGTCAACTAGAGGCTTACTAGGGACATATTGTGGTCTATGTATTCACACGTGTATTACGATTTCCGGATAATACAATTATAGCATGAATAAAAGACAATTATCATGAACAAGGAAATATAATAATAATACTTTTATTATTGCCTCTAGGGCATATTTCCAACAGTCTCCCACTTGCACTAGAGTCAATAATCTAGTTACATTGTGATGAATCGAACACCCATAGAGTTCTGGGGCTGATCATGTTTTGCTCGCGAGAGAGGTTTAGTCAATGGATCTGCGACATTCAGATCCATATGTACTTTGCAAATATCTATGTCTCCATCTTGAACATTTTCACGGATGGAGTTGAAGCGACGCTTGATGTGCCTGGTCTTCTTGTGAAACCTGGGCTCCTTGGCAAGGGCAATAGCTCCAGTGTTGTCACAGAAGAGTTTGATCGGCCCCGACGCATTGGGTATGACTCCTAGGTCGGTGATGAACTCCTTCACCCAAATTGCTTCATGCGCTGCCTCCGAGGCTGCCATGTACTCCGCTTCCCATGTAGATCCCGCCACGATGCTCTGCTTGCAGCTGCACCAGCTTACTGCTCCACCATTCAACATATACACGTATCCGGTTTGTGACTTAGAGTCATCCAGATCTGTGTCGAAGCTAGCATCGACGTAACCCTTTACGACGAGCTCTTCGTCACCTCCATAGACGAGAAACATGTCCTTTGTCATTTTCAGGTACTTCAGGATATTCTTGACCGCTGTCCAGTGTTCCTTGCCGGGATTACTTTGGTACCTTCCTACCAAACTTACGGCAAGGTTTACATCAGGTCTGGTACACAGCATGTCATACATAATAGATCCTATGGCTGAGGCATAGGGGATGACGCTCATCTCTTCTTTATCTTTTGCCGTGGCCGGGCATTGAGCCGAGCTCAATCTCATACCTTGCAGTACAAGCAAGAACCCTTTCTTGGACTGATCCATTTTGAACTTCTTCAAAATCTTATCAAGGTATGTGCTTTGTGAAATACCTATGAGGCGTCTCGATCTATCCCTATAGATCTTGATGCCTAATATGTAAGCAGCTTCTCCAAGGTCCTTCATTGAAAAACACTTATTCAAGTAGGCCTTAATGCTGTCCAAGAATTCTATATCATTTCCCATCAAAAGTATGTCATCTACATATAATATGAGAGATGCTACAGAGCTCCCACTCACTTTCTTGTAAACGCAGGCTTCTCCATAAGTCTGCATAAAACCAAACGCTTTGATCATCTCATCAAAGCGAATGTTCCAACTCCGAGATGCTTGCACCAGCCCATAAATGGATCGCTGGAGCTTGCATACTTTGTTAGCATTCTTAGGATCGACAAAACCCTCCGACTACATCATATACAGTTCTTCCTTAAGATGCCCGTTAAGGAATGCCGTTTTGACATCCATCTGCCACATCTCATAATCATAGTATGCGCCAATTGCTAACATGGTTCGGACGAACTTAAGCTTCGCTATGGGAGAGAAAGTCTCATCGTAGTCAATCCCTTGAACTTGCCTATAACCCTTAGCGACAAGTCGAGCTTTATAGATGGTGACATTACCATCCGCGTCCGTCTTCTTCTTAAAGATCCATTTGTTTTCTATCGCTCGCCGGTCATCGGGCAAGTCAGTCAAAGTCCATACTTTGTTTTCATACATGGATTCTATCTCGGATTGCATGGCTTCTAGCCATTTGTTGGAATCTGGGCCCGCCATCGCTTCTTCATAGTTCAAAGGTTCACCGTTGTCTAACAACATGATTTCCAAGACAGGGTTGCCATACCACTCTGGTGTGGAACGTGTCCTTGTGGACCTACGAAGTTCAGTAGCAACTTGATCAGAAGTACCTTGATCATCATCATTAATTTCCTCTCCAGTCGGTGTAGGCACCACAGGAACGTTTTCCTGAGCTGCACTACTTTCCGGTTCAAGAGGTAGTACTTCATCGAGTTCTACTTTCCTCCCACTTACTCCTTTCGAGAGAAACTCTTTTTCCAGAAAGGATCCATTCTTGGCAACAAAGATCTTGCCTTCAGATCTTAAGTAGAAGGTATACCCAATGGTTTCCTTAGGGTATCCTATGAAGACACATTTTTCCGACTTGGGTTCGAGCTTTTCAGGTTGAAGTTTCTTGACATAAGCATCGCATCCCCAAACTTTTAGAAACGACAGCTTAGGTTTCTTACCAAACCATAAGGTGTCGTCTCAACGGATTTAGACGGTGCCCTATTTAAAGTGAATGTAGCTGTCTCTAGAGCGTATCCCCAAAATGATAGTGGTAAATCGGTAAGAGACATCATAGATCGCACCATATCCAATAGAGTGTGATTACGATGTTCGGACACACCGTTACGCTGAGGTGTTCCAGGCGGCGTGAGTTGTGAAACGATTCCACATTTTCTTAAGTGTGTACCAAATTCGTGACTTAAATATTCTCCTCCACGATCCGATTGTAAGAACTTTATCTTTCGGTCACGTTGATTCTCTACTTCATTATGAAATTCCTTGAACTTTTCAAAGGTCTCAGACTTGTGTTTCATTAAGTAGACATACCCATATCTACTCAAGTCATCAGTGAGAGTGAGAACATAACGATATCCTCCGCGAGCCTCAACGCTCATTGGACCGCACACATCGGTATGTATGATTTCCAACAAGTTGGTTGCTCGCTCCATTGTTCCGGAGAACGGAGTCTTGGTCATTTTGCCCATGAGGCATGGTTCACATGTGTCAAATGATTCATAATCAAGAGACTCTAAAAGTCCATCAGCATGGAGCTTCTTCATGCGCTTGACACCAATGTGACCAAGGCGGCAGTGCCACAAGTATGTGGGACTATCGTTATCAACTTTACATCTTTTGGTATTCACGCTATGAATATGTGTAACATTACGTTCGAGATTCATTAAGAATAAACCATTGACCATCGGGGCATGACCATAAAACATATCTCTCATATAAATAGAACAACCATTATTCTCGGATTTAAATGAGTAGCCATCTCGTATCAAACGAGATCCAGATACAATGTTCATGCTCAAACTTGGCACTAAATAACAATTATTGAGGTTCATAACTAATCCCGTGGGTAAATGTAGAGGTAGCGTGCCGACGGCGATCACATCGACCTTGGAACCATTCCCGACACGCATCGTCACCTCGTCCTTCACCAGTCTCCGCTTATTCGGCAGCTCCTGCTGTGAGTTACAAATGTGATCAACGGCACCGGTATCAAATACCCAGGAGTTACTACAAGTACTGGTAAGGTACACATCAATTACATGTATATCAAATATACCTTTAGTGTTGCCGGCCTTCTTGTCCGCTAAGTATTTGGGGCAGTTCCGCTTCCAGTGACCCTTCCCCTTGCAATAAAAGCACTCAGTCTCAGGCTTGGGTCCATTCTTTGACTTCTTCCCGGCAACTGGCTTACCGGGCGCGGCAACATCTTTGCCGTCCTTCTTGAAGTTCTTCTTACCCTTGCCCTTCTTGAACTTAGTGGTCTTATTGACCATCAACACTTGATGTTCTTTCTTGATTTCAACCTCTGCTGACTTCAGCATTGAGAATACTTCAGGAATGGTCTTTACCATCCCCTGCATATTGTAGTTCAACACAAAGCTCTTGTAGCTCGGTGGGAGCGACTGAAGGATTCTGTCAATGACCGCCTCTTCCGGGAGGTTGATCTCCAACTGGGACAGGCGGTTGTGCAACCCAAACATTTTGAGTATGTGCTCACTGACAAAACTGTTTTCCTCCGTCTTACAACTATAGAACTTGTCGGAGACTTCATATCTCTCGACCCGGGCATGAGCTTGGAAAACCATTTTCAGCTCCTCGAACATCTCATATGCTCCGTGCTTCTCAAAACGCTTTTGGAGCCCTGGTTCTAAGCTGTAAAGCATGCCGCACTGAACGAGGGAGTAATCATCAACACGTGATTGCCAAGTGTTCATAACGTCTTGGTTCTCTGGGATGGGTGGTTCACCTAGCGGTGCATCTAGGACATAATCTTTCTTGGCTGCTATGAGGATGATCCTCAGGTTCCGGACCCAGTCCGAATAGTTGCTGCCATCCTCTTTCAGCTTGGTTTTCTCTAGGAACGCGTTGAAGTTCATATTGACATGAGCGTTGGCCATTTGATCTACAAGACATATTTTGCAAAAGTTTTAGACTAAGTTCATGATAATTAAGTTCATCTAATCAAATTATTTAATGAACTCCCACTCAGATTAGACATCCCTCTAGTCATCTAAGTGTTACACGATCCGAGTCGACTAGGCCGTGTCCGATCATCACGTGAGACGGACTAGTCATCATCGGTGAACATCTCCATGTTGATCGTATCTTCCATATGACTCATGTTTGACCTTTTGGTCTCTTGTGTTCCGAGGCCATGTATGTACATGCTAGGCTCGTCAAGTTAATCCTAAGTGTTTATGCATGTGTAAAACTGTCTTACACCCGTTCTATGTGAACGTAAGGATCTATCACACCCGATCATCACGTGGTGCTTCGAAACGACGAACTTTAGCAACGGCGCACAGTTAGGGGGAACACTTTCTTGAAATTGTTATAAGGGATCATCTTATTTACTACCGTCGTTCTAAGTAAACAAGATGCATAAACATAATAAACATCACATGCAATTATATAAAGTAGTGACATGATATGGCCAATATCATATAGCTCCTTCGATCTCCATCTTCGGGGCTCCATGATCATCTTCGTCACCGGCATGACACCATGATCTCCATCATCGTGTCTTCATGAAGTTGTCACGCCAACGACTACTTCTACTTCTATGGCTAACGCGTTTAGCAATAAAGTAAAGTAATTTACATGGCGTTCTTCAATGACACGCAGGTCATACAAAAATAAAGACAACTCCTATGGCTCCTGCTGGTTGTCATAATCATCGACATGCAAGTCGTGATTCCTATTACAAGAACATGATCTCATACATCACAATATATCATTCATCATTCATCACAACTTCTGGCCATATCACATCACATGACAATTGCTGCAAAAACAAGTTAGACGTCCTCTAATTGTTGTTGCATCTTTTACGTGGCTGCAATTGGGTTCTAGCAAGAACGTTTTCTTACCTACGAATAACCACAACGTGATTTTGTCAACTTCTATTTACCCTTCATAAGGACCCTTTTCATCTAATCTGCTCCAACTAAAGTAGGAGAGACAGACACCCGCTAGCCACCTTATGCAACTAGTGCATGTCAGTCGGTGGAACCTGTCTCACATAAGCGTACGTGTAAGGTCGGTTCGGGCCGCTTCATCCCACAATACCACTGAAGCAAGAAAAGACTAGTAGCGGCAAGCAAGTTGACAAGATCTACGCCCACAACAAATTTGTGTTCTACTCGTGCAATAGAGAACTACGCATAGACCTAGCTCATGATGCCACTGTTGGGTAACGTTGCAGAAAATAAAAATTTTCCTACGGTTTCACCAAGATCCATCTATGAGTTCATCTAAGCAACGACTAAAAGGGGAGATGCATCTACATACCACTTTGTAGATCGCGAGCAGAAGTGTTCAAAAGAACGGGCACTAGTAGAAAAAGGGTCAAACGTGAAGCACATTAGTGCCGGTTTGTATTTGAGCCGGCACAAATGTATACATTAGTGCCGGTTCCAACGGCTAGCCGGGCCGCTCTCATTAGTACCGGTTCGTGGCTAACCTTTAGCACCGGTTCGTGCCACGAACTGGTACTAATGAGAGTGGTGGCAGGATGTTGTCAGTTTGGGCCCCCTCCAGCACCTTTAGTACCGGTTCTTGGCACGAACCGGTACTAAAGGTCATCCTACATAAACCCTTCGTCCACCCGAGCTCGCTCTGTTCTTCCCCTTTCCCCTCTCCTCTTTGTTCTTCCCCTCTTCCTCTCGAGCTCATCACACATTTTGCCCAAAATTTGTCAAGATTTGAAGGCCCCTATCCATTCAAATGATCACAAAGGTTAGCAACTTTGTCCTTTCATCTCTCATTGCTAGATTAGCTCTTGCAATGCTTTATATAGTTATTAATTTGTGAGTTTAGTAATTTGGGAGGAAATATATATATATGTGCTAGTATTTGATTTATATGCAATTTGAGGTTAAAATAACACTTAGTTTGCATATGTAGGTGTGGTTTACTTAGTGCCTTCTAAATCTCCGTCGTAACCACCGTCGATCGCCCGCACCGTCCCGTCGCCGGCACCACCTTGTGGTGAGCCTCTTGTTCATGAAATTTTATATAAAAAATTGATGTTTGTGTGATTTGGATATATAGTTACTCGTATAATAATTATCTTACCCGTACGTTATTTGTTATACATAGTGCCATGGTTTTGATATCCGTCCCCGTCGGCCCTCGTCCTTGTTATGATTCGGATGTGGTATATTCTCTTTTAAAACTATTTGTTGCATTTCATGTTTATGACAAATTATGCCCATCAAGTTGACATAGATATTTTTATCTAGGAGGTATGTGAACCGGAAATTCCAACCGACCCTATTGTCGAGAGGTTAAATTTAGTTGAAAGAGAAAACGAGTACTTGAAAGAAAAATTGAAAAGAATTGAGGGGGAGAAGATGGAATTGGAGTTGCATGTTGCCGATGTCGTCGATGATCACAAGATCAAGAAGGAGAAAATGCGCTTGAAGATTAGAAAGATTAGAAAATATGCCATCGATAGTGAGGCTTGGTATCATTATGCTGTTGGATCAATTGTTACCTTAGTTGCGATCTTGATCGCATTTGTTGTTGCATTTAAATGCTTTAGCTAGAGAGTTATTTGTTTGTTGCATTTAAGTGTTGTATGAACTTTATGTATGAACTTGTATTAATTTGGTCTATTCGGTGTTGTGTAATGAAGATGAGCCGGCAATGGATGTACGATGACCGATGCTCTCCCCAGTTCGTTGAGGGCGTGCATACTTTTCTGCTTGCGGCTGAGGCAAACAAGCGGGCGGATGGTTTTATGCCTTGTCCATGTGCTGGCTGTAAGAATGGTCGCAATTACTCTACGTCAAGAACCATTCACGTCCACCTGTTTGAGTCCGGTTTCATGCCCCACTATAATGTTTGGACCAAGCACGGAGAAAGAGGGGTTATGATGGAAGACAATGAAGAAGAAGAGGACGACGACAGCTATCCTGGCCATGGGTTCCCTGAATACGATGATACAACAATGGGGGAAGAAGCTGAGCCGGTAATGCGGGAAGAAGCTGAGCCGGCAATGCGGGAAGAAGCTGAAGAAGAGGCATCAGATGAGCCCGTTGATGATCTAGGTCGGGCCATTGCCGATGCAAAGAGAAACTGCGCAAGTGATTTGGAGAAGAAGAAGTTGCAGCGCATGTTAGAGGATCACAAAAAATTGTTGTACCCGAATTGCGTAGGTGACAAGAAAAAGCTGGGCACCACACTGGAATTGCTGCAATGGAAGGCAGAGAATGGTGTATCTGACAAGGGATTTGGAAAGTTGCTGGTAATGATAAAGGATATGCTTCCAAAGGACAACGAATTGCCCGAGAGTACGTACGAAGCAAAGAAGGCTGTCTGCCCTCTAGGGTTAGAGGTGCAGAAGATACATGCATGCCCTAATGATTGCATCCTCTACCGCGGTGAGTACGAGGATTTGAACGCTTGCCCGGTATGTGGTGCATTGCGCTATAAGATCAGCCGCGATGAGCATGGTGATGTCGAGGGCGAGCGCCCCAGGAAGAAGATTCCTGCCAAGGTGATGTGGTATTCTCCTATAATACCACGGTTGAAACGTTTGTTCCAAAACAAAGAGCATGCCAAGGCGATGCGATGGCACAGAGAAGACCGTAAGAAAGACGGAAAGTTGAGAGTACCCGCTGACGGGTCGCAGTGGAGAAAAATCGAAAGAAAGTACGGGAAGGAGTTTGCAGATGACGCAAGGAGCGTATGGTTTGGTCTAAGCGCAGATGGCATTAATCCTTTTGGGGAGCAGAGCAGCAACCATAGCACCTGGCCTGTGACTCTATGTTTGTATAACCTTCCTCCTTGGTTGTGCATGAAGCGGAAGTTCATTATGATGCCAGTGCTCATCCAAGGCCCTAAACAACCCGGCAACGACATTGATGTGTACCTAAGGCCATTAGTTGAAGAACTCTTACAACTGTGGAATGGAACAGGTGTACGTGCATGGGATGAGCACAAACAGGAAGAATTTGACCTAAAGGCATTGCTGTTCGTGACCATCAATGATTGGCCTGCTCTCAGTAACCTTTCAGGACAGACAAACAAGGGATACCACGGATGCACGCACTGTTTGGATGATACCGACAGTATATATTTGAATAGTTGTAAGAAGAATGTGTACCTGGGACATCGTCGATTTCTTCCGAGCAGGCATCCCGTAAGAAAGAAAGGCAAGCATTTCAAAGGTGAGGCGGATCACCGGACGAAGCCTCGCCACCGTACTGGTGCTGATGTACATGATATGGTCAAGGATTTGAAGGTGATATTTGGAAAGGGTCCTGGCGGACAACCTGTTCCAAAGGACGCTGACGGACGCGCACCCATGTGGAAGAAGAAATCTATATTTTGGGACCTGCCATATTGGAAAGACCTAGAGGTCCGCTCCGCAATCGACGTGATGCACGTGACGAAGAATCTTTGCGTGACCCTGCTTGGCTTCTTGGGCGTGTATGGGAAGACAAAAGATACACCTGAGGCACGGGAGGACCAGCAACGTATGCACGGAGAAGACGGCATACATCAGGGTCATGCAAGCTACGCTCTTACCAAAGAAGAGAAGGAAATCTTCTTTGAATGCCTGCTCAGTATTAAGGTACCGTCTGGCTTCTCGTCGAATATAAAGGGAATAATAAACATGGCAGAGAAAAAGTTCCAGAACCTAAAGTCTCATGACTGCCACGTGATTATGACGCAACTGCTTCCGGTTGCATTGAGGGGGCTTCTACCGGAAAACGTTCGATTAGCCATTGTGAAGCTATGTGCATTTCTCAATGCAATCTCTCAGAAGGTAATCGATCCAGAAATCATACCAAGGTTACAGAATGATTTGGTGCAATGTCTTGTCAGTTTCGAGTTGGTGTTCCCACCATCCTTCTTCAACATCATGACACACGTCCTAGTTCACCTGTGCGAAGAGATTAACGTTTTGGGTCCTGTATTTCTACACAATATGTTCCCCTTTGAGAGGTTCATGGGAGTCTTAAAGAAATATGTTCATAACCGTGCTAGGCCAGAAGGAAGCATCTCCAAGGGCCATCAAAATGAGGAGGTCATTGAGTTTTGTATTGACTTTATTCCTGACCTTAAGCCGATTGGTGTTCCTGAATCGCGGCATAAGGGCAGACTGGATGGAAAAGGCACGCTAGGAGGGGAACAAATAATATGTATGGACGGACATTCTCTCACTGAAGCACACTACACAGTTCTACAGAATTCCGCCTTGGTGGCTCCGTATATGGATGAACACAAGAATTTGCTACGCTCCAAACACCCGGAGCGGTCTGATGACTGGATTACACGTGAACAAACCAGGAGTTTCGCCAGCTGGTTGCAGACACGTACCATGCATGACACCTCTATTGAAGATGACCTGTACTTGCTGTCCCAGTTACCATCTTCGAATATAATGACTTTCAAAGGGTACGAGATAAATGGTAATACATTTTACACGATCGCCCAAGATAAGAAGAGCACCAACCAAAACAGTGGTGTCCGCTTTGATGCAGAAACCAAGACGGGAAAGGAAACATATTATGGTTATATACAGGACATATGGGAACTTGACTATCGACGTGGTTTAAAGGTCCCTTTGTTTCGGTGCAAATGGGTCAATATGACACGAGGCGGGGTAACGGAAGACCCGCAGTACGGAATGACAACAGTGGATCTCAACAATCTTGCGTATGCAGACGAACCATTCGTCCTAGCCAATGATGTGGCACAGGTTTTCTATGTGAAGGACATGTCTACCAAGCCAAGAAAAAGAAAAGATAAGGAAGCGAATGCATCGTACGATGAGCCAAAGCGGCACATAGTTCTTTCTGGGAAGAGAAACATCGTGGGAGTGGATGACAAGACAGACAAGTCAGAAGATTATGAAAAGTTTGATGAAATTGCTCCATTCACAGTGAATATTGACCCGAGCATCCCGTTAAATGATGAAGATTTTCCATGGTTACGGCGCAAAGGGACACACGCGAAGAAAAAGTTTCACACCCAAAGATCTGGGATGTGATCGGCTTCACTAGCTATCATCACTTTCTTCTGTGTTTCGCACCGAGAGGGGAATCTCTGTAATAGTTAGGGTAGTTATGTGTTTTGGCATTTGAAACGCGAAGAAATTTTATGTGCAAACAAATTCACACTAATTTCAAATAATTCAAAATTTAAACTATTCAAATTTGAAAACTACGGGCACTAACAGAAAAAATAGCAGAAAAGAAAGAAAAACTATAGCTGAAAAGAAAAAACTATATAAAAAACTACTCAAAAATAAATAGAAGAAAATAAATATAGCAGAAAAGAAAAAACTACTCAGAAATAAATAGAAGAAAAAATAAAGCAGAAAAGAAAAAAATATATTTGCTATTTTTCAATCGTTTACAAAATGACCGTGAAATTGAAAATCACTACAAAATGAACTCTGAAAATGTTGAATTTTGGCAAACTAGATGAAAAACTACTCACAAATAAATAGAAGAAAATAAATATAACAGAAAAGAAAAAACTATACAAAAAACTACGCAAAAATAAATAGAAGAAAATAAAGCAGAAAAGAAAAAACTATAAAAAAATTGGGGCGCTGCCCTGTGGGCCTGATAGGCCACAGGTGTGTAATTACAGGCCTTAAAGGCCCAGCAGACTCACAGGGCAGCGCGCAGAGTTTAGGCCCACAAGCCTGCTAGCTATATAGAGGAGTTCGAAGTGATAGCCGTGGCTGGGTTTATAAACCAGTGCGGCTGCCCTTCGCCCGGTGAGGTGGGACTAAACTTTGGGGTGGCAGCGCGACCCCTTTAGTACCGGGTCGTGGCACAAACCGGTACTAAAGGGGGGGCCTTTAGTACCGGTTTGTGCCACCACCCAGTACTAAAGGGGGCCGCTTCCCGCCGCTTGGCCTGGCCAAAACAGGCCTTTAGTACCGGTTGGTGGCTCCAACCGGTACTAAAGGTGCCTTCTATATATACAACAGCTACGAAAATTTTAGTTTCCCTCTCTGTTTGTTCCTCTGTTTCCGTCTCCGTCACCGTCGCCGCCGCCCTCGATCGTCTCCGTCGCCGTCGCCGCCCTCGATCGTCTCCGTCGCCGCCCCGTCCCGTCGCCGCCCCCGTCCCCGTCGCCGCCCTCGTCTCCGTCGCCGCCCCGGGCCCGTCCCCGTCGCGCCGTCCCCTCCGTCGCCGCCCCGGCCGTCGCCTCACCGTTGCCTCGCCGTCGTCGTCGCCCGCTGTGAGCTCTCCCCCTCTAACCCCTCTCCCTCGCCCCCGGCGGCCACCATGGGCGCCGCCCCTCCCCGAGCCCATACACACACACACAAGCATGCATGAACACACACACACACACGTACATATGTATTTTGTATGTTTAATTAGTTTAGATTATTTAGTGTTTAATTAGTATATACGTATTTTGTATGTTTAATTAGTTTAGATTATTTAGATTATTATTTTTTCACTATTATATATGTATGAATGCATGTTAGATGGATATAATTAGTGTTTAATTAGTATGGAAATTTTTTATATAATGTTGTTTTTCAGTTTTTTAATGGATGTATAGAAGTTGTGTTTTCTGTTTTTAGTGTTAGATGCTTAATTAGTATGAAATAGTATATAGATTTTTGAAATAGTAGAAATGTTAGAAATTTTAGTTATCAAAATCCAATCATTAAAAAATATTACTTTTTGCGGGCATATAGCTAGTATTTGTTCTCGACGATGCCCGGCCCGCATCCTCGCCGTCGACCCGTCCGCGACGACGTCCAGCCGACCCATGTCCGGGACTGGGCTCCGCCGGGCTGGCACTGGGAGGTGCTGCCTGGAGGGGCGCGCCGCTTGATGAGGAACCCGGCCCCGGGTCCCGTCGTCGACCCTGATCTCGTTTGGTGGCGTTCGCGTGGGCCAGTTTCGGTGCGGAGGGACCCGGCCCCGCCGGAGGTGGTACGTCGCCGTGTCAGGGAGGAGGACGAGCACGTCCATCGCTACATGGTTGCGTTAGAGGGCGGCAGGTTCTCCAATACCTGGCAGTATCTTCGGGGATCTCACTTCAGCTATGATCCTGTGAGGGTTCCTTCTCTTTGGGTGTCCACCGCCCGCGCCGCAGGAACCGCGAGTGTCCTAGATTCTTCTGTAGTATTCGATCTTTAATTAGCTAGCCAGTGATGTACTATTCAATATTATATATTATTCGAGACGATGTATTCGAGATTATATCTATTATTCTAGACGAAGTATTCGAGATTATATCTATTATTCGAGACGATGTAATTTGAATACTAAATTGTTTTATATTTCTTTTGAATTAGTTAAATAAAAGCTATGGCAGACAATACCGACAGAGAGGGAGAACAGACCATGTTCGATATGATACGCGGGCCAGATGATGATCAGAATGAAGAAGATTATGACGGCTCCGAATTTCTAAACAACACCGGAGAGGGTGATATGATATTCGATCGCGACGACCGAATTGATGAAGTCATGAACTACGATTATGACGATGACGAAGAACATGTTGATCCTGAAACAACAAAGACCGGCGAGGTATATATATTTATATAAGCAGGTATCTGGTGATCATCACATGTTTTAAATGACTTGAAGATATATTAACGAATCGATCTTTGTTCTTTCAGCCATCCGGATCGAGCAAATCTTCAGGCAAAAGGACGAAACGAGGCCCGAACAAAAAGTTGAAGGAGGGCGTAAAGTACAATATCGAGGCAGTCAGACCTAATGGCGAACCATTAGCGCCTAAGAAGATTGCGGACAAGTTCATTCGTCAGTGCGGAGTTCTTGTGAAGGACCAACTCCCGATCTCCCTTCAAGAATGGAGAGAGCCAGCAAAAGACAAAAGACAAAAAGGCAAAGAGGACGCTGCTCCACGTCCAGATGTTACTTTTGTCGACAAGAATCAAAAAGATCTGCTTTGGGATACTCTCATGGAACATTTCACCCTACCAGATCATTTCACAGAAGCAGATGTGCAGAAAGTCAAGGACGCTGCTCTTAGGAAGATGGCGGTTGCATTCAAGAACCACAAGAATCGTGAATGGGACAAGTACGTCAAGGGAGGAAGGAAGACTCCAGTATTCGAGGGAACACTAGAGAACCAACGTGCTCATTGGGACGATTTCGTGAAATTCAAGGATTCGGAATTAGCTAAGGAACGGTCGAGAATAAACAAGAAGAATGCCGAAAAAAGGATAAGTTCCATAAGCTGGGGCCAGGTGGCTATGCGGTGGCAATGCCTAAGTGGGATAAGTCTGAGAAAGAGATGGAGGATGCAGGTGCCACTCCGGTTACTAAGAGCTGGCCCCCCAGGGTCAGGACTTGGTTCTATGCGCATGGGGGGGAGTTGGACCCGAAGACAGGCAATGTTTCGACGAGGGCAAGTCTGAAGGGAGCCGACGATGCGATACTTGTTGCAATAGAAGAGGCACGATCGGGGGTGTTCCAGCCCAACAGAGAGAACGACGAGCTTACGCGTGCCCTGGGAAATCCTGAACACCCGGGAAGAACACGAGGCAAGGGCGCTATTCCGTGGTATGAGGGGTTCTCAGACTGGAACACCGACTACAGAACCCGTGCGAGAAAGAAGATTGCGGAGGAGAAGAAGAGGAAGATGGAGGAGGAGCAGAGGAAGCGGGACTATGAACGCCTTCAAGGCCTAGAAGCAAGTCAAGCGGAATTGGTAGTCAAATTCCAGCGGCAGCAGGAGCAGATCGACTCACTTACCCAGCAAAGGGGGTCTCAGCAGCTGCAGCAGCTAGCGAATGATCCAGCATTGGATAGCACCGCCCCATCCATGCCGAGAAGCAGCGTGGGTTCCGCCCCGGACGATGCAATGCTGGGTAGATACCCCGTGGATGACATCACGGAGAACACTAGCTGCGAGCTACACGTCAAAATGAAGAACATATCCATGAAGGTGGCGGACGCCGTTGCTTTTACAAATCCCCCCGAGGCAACCTTCCATTGCAACCCGATTCCAGCGGGCTATGCTCGTGTCTTGGTTGATGAGGTGGTGGACCCATATTCGGAGCTAGAGCTTGACTATCCTGGAGGTGACGACGAGCGCTTTCTCGGAGACGCCAAACATCGTATCATCCTATGGAAAAAGGATTGCATCATCTTTCGAAGGCCACCGACACCGCGTCAGCCGACTCCTCGTCGAAGTCCGCCACCGAGTCAGCAGTCTCCCGCTCCTGCAAGTCCACCAAGTCCGGCAAAGTGTCAGGCCACTCCTCCTCCAAGTCCGGCAAAGTGTCAGGCCACTCCTCCTCCTCCAAGTCCGCCACAGCGTCAGACATCCACTCCTCCTCCAAGTCCGGCACAACCTCAGGCCACTCCTCCTCCAAGTCCGGCACAGCTTCAGGCGGCCACTCCTCCTCGTCCAACTCAGCCCCGTCAGCCGTCTCCGCCGCCTCAGCAATCACAGAAGAGACACCCCGCAGCTATGGTGCGTAGCGGTACGAGTCGAGGTAGTACAGGAAGTACAGGCGGAGGCAAGCGATATAAATATGGTCCAAGCCTCACGCCTCTTCCGCAGAGGGCTTATGACAGGTCCGAGGAGGAAATCGCAGCCATATCGAAGTCCGAGGTGGAAGCCCATTTTGCACCGAAACCGCCAACGCCGCCAAGGGAGAAAGTGCCTGAGGAAACGATTGACCACTTCATTCGTATGGCTCAACCACCAGCTCCCAAGCCTGTTGACACAGACTATGAGCGCCACATCAGGAAGTTAAATCGAGCACGTGTACGTAAGGAGGCGAGCTCGGGATCGAGCAAACAAGAAGCAGCTGTCAAAAAATGCGGGAAAACCATTCCCCAGCTGGGAGAACAGGCGGCGCAATCGATCCCCTCGCTTGTTGTGCCAACAACACGTGACAGTACGCGCGCCCAATATTATTGTGGGCAAACAGTTTACGTTCCTGAGGTGGGCAATGTGGTAATAACGGAGGAGCATATAATGCAGGCTGAAGTTCTCAAAATCACTGTTGGACAACTCCTCGAGATCGAGCCCATGCCTGTGCTTAGAGAGGATGAAATAAAACGGAAATATGTCCGGGGCCAACCTTTGGTCGAGCCAGACAAGGTCAAGAACCTCCCAACGAGAATGTATGAATTGCATCAATGGTACATGAACATTACCAAGATTTCCGATCGATTGTCCCTCATGGTGAATGTCAAGGAGGAGCATTACTACCATGAGAAAGCTGTGTCCGTTGAGTATTCTGAACTGTTTCAGTTATACAATCAAGACGCACTCGACAAATCTATCGTCAGTTGCTATTGTCTGTAAGTGATTTCTTTCTGTAATTTAAGTCTCAAGCTAGCTGTAGTGATCCTTTTGATCAATCATTACCTGTAATTATCCTCACTATATTCTTTTCTGTGGTATTATATGCAGGATGAAGATGTATGAAATGAGAAAAGGTGGACGCTATGGCATTGGGTTCATTGACCCAAACACCGTTAATGAATACACATGGAAAATAGATGAACGTCATCAAAAGGCCGTAGAGGACAGCATGCTAGAGTTCTTGAAGCGCCTCAAATACAATGAAGATATACTACTTCCTTACAACTTCCAGTGAGTCACACTGTCTTGTACTACAAATTCTCTGTTTTTGCCTACTAGCTAGCTACATGTTTTTGCTTACATATGCCCGCTTAATTAAGACATGCAAACGTGTGTGCATGCAGATTTCACTGGGTCTTGTGTATCATTAAAGTTGACGCCGGAACAGTTGAAATACTGGACTCACTACTCAAAGAAAAAACTGACTATAACATCTTGTTTGGGATAGTCAACAGGTAATTTCAATCATTATTAATTATATATCTCGGCCTATTTAGTTCGTCATTTCATGATATGAACTATTTAATAACCCCTTTATTCATTTTCTTTGTCGGCGGGCAGGGCTTGGGCAAGGTTCATCAGGGTCACGGAAGGCGAATGGAAAGAAAAGCTTAAATGGGGAAGACCCAAGGTAAGTAATTAAGTAGTACTAGCTAGCTAGCTAGCTGCCATCTCTTTAATTATCATGCTTGATTAATTATTATCTGATCAAATTCCATTCTCGTAAAGGCCCTGAAGCAGGCGTAGGGGACTGATCTGTGTGCATTCTGCGTTTGCGAGAACATTCGCATGATGGCGTCCGAAAGGAGCAGATCTCAAAGACAGGAATGGGTACGCTTGTCAAAACACTATTCACAATTTTTACACCATTATCGATATCTAGTCACACAACTAATACACATGCATATTGATCTCCTTCTTAACAGTTCAGAGAGGTGCGGGCGAAGCTCCTAGAAACGGAGCGCATAGAAGCACTTCAAAAGGAAATAGCGGGATTTTTGCTCGACCAGGTCATAAATCCGAAGGGAGAATACTATTACCCGCTACCGCCCCAATGAAAACCACTTCCAATTGTCATCGTGCTCCGAAGGCACCAATTAGGCTATAATGCCACTGGCTCCGAAGGCAACATGCATATGTAGGAGAAATTGTATATAGCTATACATGTGTGTATGTGTGAATTAATTAATATGATGGTTTGTGAGACATTGATGATATATATATGCATGATTGGTTCTACTAGAAATTATATATATATATATATATATATATATATATATATGCATAACGTGTACAATGTGTAGTATCGTAAAATACCAGCAAACGAAAAAGAATTAAAATGGAAACACAAAATTAAATGAAAAAGAAATCATAAAACTAAAACCCCCCAAACCTTATAGTACCGGTTGGTCTTACCAACCGGTACTAAAGGGCTCCAGGCCCCTGGAGCTGGCTCGTGCCACGTGGTTTCCCTTTAGCACCGGTTCGTGCTGAACCGGTACTAAAGGGGGGGGGCTTTAGTGCCCACACTTTAGTGCCGGTTATGGAACCGGCACTAAAGGGCCTTATGAACCAGTGCTATTGCCCGGTTCTGCACTAGTGGGGGTTGAAGTAGTCGTTCTCGTCGTGATCCTATCACCGGAGATCCTAGCGCCGAACGGATGGCACCTCCGCGTTCAACACATGTACGGTCAGCGTGGCGTCTCCTCCGTCTTGATCCATCAAGGGGGAAGGAGAGGTTGATGATGATCCAGCAGCACGACGGCGTGGTGGTGGATGCAGCAGAACTCTGGCAGGGCTTCGCCAAGCTGCTGCGGGAGGAGGACGAGGTGTAGCAGGGGGAGGGAGGCGCCAAGACACAGGGTGCGGCTGCCCTCCCCCCTACCCTCCTTTATATAGGCTCCCAGGGGGGCACCGGCCCTGGGAGATCAATCTCCCAAGGGGGGCGGCGGCCAAGGGGGGTGGAGTGCCCCCAAGGCAAGTGGTGCGCCCCCCCCCCCCACCTAGGGTTTCCAACCCTAGGCACAGGGGGGCCCAAGGGAGGGCGCACCAGCACACTAGGGGCTGGTTCCCCTCCCACTTCAGCCCACGGAGCCCTCCGGGATAGGTGGCCCCACCCGGTGGACCCCTGGGACCCTTCCGGTGGTCCCGGTACAATACCGGGTGACCCCGAAACTTTCCCGATGGCCGAAACAGCACTTCCTATATAGTTTTCTTTACCTCTGGATCATTCCGGAACTCCTCGTGACGTCCGGGATCTCATACGGGACTCCGAACAACATTCGGTTTGCTGCATACTCATATTCATACAACCCTAGCGTCACCGAACCTTAAGTGTGTAGACCCTACGGGTTCGGGAGACATGCAGACATGACCGAGACAGCTCTCCGGTCAATAACCAACAGCGGGATCTGGATACCCATGTTGGCTCCCACATACTCCTCGATGATCTCATCGGATGAACCACGATGTCGAGGGTTCAAGCAACCCCGTATACTATTCCCTTTGTCAGACGGTATGTTACTTGCCCGAGACTCGATCGTAGGTATCCCAATACCTCGTTCAGTCTCATTACCGGCAAGTCACTTTACTCGTACCATAATGCATGATCCCGTGACCAGACACTTGGTCACTTTGAGCTCATTATGATGATGCACTACCGAGTGGGCCCAGTGATACCTCTCCGTTATCCGGAGTGACAAATCCCAGTCTCGATCCGTGTCAACCCAACAGACACTTTCGGAGATACCTGTAGTGCACCTTTATAGTCACCCAGTTATGTTGTGACGTTTGGTACACCCAAAGCACTCCTACGGTATCCGGGAGTTACACGATCTCATGGTCTAAGAAAGAGATACTTGACATTGGAAAAGCTCTAGCAAAACGAACTACACGATCTTGTGCTATGCTTAGGAATGGGTCTTGTCCATCATATCATTCTCCTAATGATGTGATCCCGTTGTCAACGACATCTAATGTCCATAATCAGGAAACCATGACTATCTGTTGACCAACGAGCTAGTCAACTAGAGGCTTACTAGGGACGTATTGTGGTCTATGTATTCACACGTGTATTACGATTTCCGGATAATACAATTATAGCATGAATAAAAGACAATTATCATGAACAAGGAAATATAATAATAATACTTTTATTATTGCCTCTAGGGCATATTTCCAACAAAATAGTAGTAGGCGAAGCAGTTTATACACTAAACAAAAATTTTGTTTTGTGGTATGACTACCCAAATGTGTTAGCAACTGTGAATATTTCCGACCCTGGCCCGTTAGTTGTCCATTTTCCGAACTTTCGAAAGAGGGAATGATCTTTGCTTACAAACTTCTAGAATATCGGTGAAACCTCACATAAACTTTTAAATGAAACTATGTTCAAATATATTTGAATAAATTACACTAAAGTTCACACAACCAATCGCACTAAAATCTATTTGATATGCTAAAATGAAATCGATTCGTTCTTAATAATGGACACCAAAATCTAAAAAGCAGCATTTGTTCAGATTTTTTTTAGAAAGGAACCGATGTTTGGTTAAAGATTGTTGGTATAAAGTTTTAAAGAAATTCATGCTAGTTAGTGGGAAGCTAATGACAGTTTATGTTTTATTTACTAAATTATGCACCAAAATACTACAAACACACTGAAGAATGAGGCATGCTAGGACATAATACATAGCGTGAATTTCATAAACCACATTGGTTAGCCCAAGCATATAAACACTGGGAACATGACATCACTAGCAGAGTTGCATGCATGAATTGGCATACTTCCGGGTTTGAATACCAGGGACCCGTTTTGTTCATCTTTTTATGTCATAAATTTTATTTTGTTGTACTATATTGATTAATATTCACTTCTCACTCCTCTACTCTAAATACATGATATAGTCAAATTTTGAAGTTACATGAAAAAAAGTGTTTGTACTACCTCCGTCCGAAAATACTTGTCATCAAAATGGACAAAAAGAGATGTATCTAGAACTAAAATACATCTAGATACATTCCCTTCTATTAATTTTGATGACAAGTATTTCCGGACGGAGGGAGTACATTATAGACCCATATATTGAGATTGACATGAATAACAAAAGGCACATGATTATAGATCCCCCCATTTCACAGAAAAAGCAAAACCAAACATTTGTCATTTCTTCTGAGAAATTTTCACCACCCCATATACCGAAAGCATGACCCCATGTAAAATTCCACATTTTTCCCCATATTTAGGTTGGTTGTCATTTTAATGCATACTATACCTAAATACAAGGAAATGACATACATAAATTGATTAAATTTGAAATAATCTATAATACGTTTCCTAAATTATGGACAAAAGTTTTAGAGTATGTTGTAATAATATTCTTACTAGGTGGTTCAAAAAGTCCCATTTATGAGATGTCCAAAGGGTATATGAAGAGACATCACGACATGGAAAGTCCCAATGGGAGGTACTAATTGTGCACATCAGTGATAGAATACATGATCTAGATCATTCTTCAAGTGAAATGTACAAGGAAAATGATTGTTCGTTGCAAACTTCTCTTATTGACTTGTGCATAACACAAACATCATGGTAGATCAACCCACTTCCAAGCATAACAGAACCAAACAACTTCCATTTGTTTTGACACATTATCACCAAGCTAATATGCCCATAAAAATACTGCATTCTGAATTCCACCTTTTTTACCATATTTAGGCTGGCTTTTATATATTTTTATGAAAAATGCTAAAAATGCATATATGGTACCTAAATACAAGCAAATGAGATCTAATATCTGATTAAATTTTTAAATCATCTCTAATAAATTGCCTAGAACATGGTCAAGTGTAGATTATACTGTAATAATACTTTTAGTAGGCGATTTAAAAGGTCCTAGTTATGAGTTGTCTGAAGGGTATACGAAGAGACATCACGACATGAGAATTTCCAATGTGAGATACTATTGGTGCACATTAATGTACTATTAATTTCTACACATCAATGATCGAATACATGCTTTAGATCATTGGTCAAGTGACATGTACAAGGAAAATGACTGTTCACTGCTAACCTCTCATATCGACTTGTGCATAACACACACATCTTTGTAGATCCACCCATTTCAAAGCGAAGCAGAACCAAACAATTGCCATTTGTTGTGACACTTTTTCACCAACTTAATGTACCCATGAAATTACCCCATGCCAAGTTCCACACTTTTTACCATATGTAAGTTGGATTTTTATTTATGAAAATGTAAATTGTACCTAATAAATACAAGCAAATGATATTGTACATAATATATCCGTATAAAATTCATATAAAAGCATGTTACTCATATTCTTGAAAGTGCAACCGAATATTTACGGAACTGCTTGCATATTTTCCGAAATGCTTACCCCAAATTTCCAAGAATACATGTTTATCGCAGCCTCGATATTTTCGTGCACTCCCAATTTTTTGCCCCCTCAATTTTTTGCTCAATTATTCCCATCCCTCATAAATACCTTGTTTCCGCTCCACAACATTTTCCCACAACCTTTGCTCCCTCCAGATTCAATCCCCTTCTAGCGGTTTATGGTTCCCTCCCCAGCGTATGATATGGTTGGCAAATCTCAAAGCGTGAATGTCCACAAAGCACCTCCACCTACCCCAAAACCTAATCGAAAACAACCAGATCACAATTATATACCCCTCCTTCCTCATCCCACCCCCAAACCTCAGGTGACTAAGCATTACATCACGATGTGAGAATGAACAACATGTGCAAGTCTATACACAAGTGCAAATCTTAGAATTCTATCCATGGTTCTAGTAAATTACTTTGCATGTTCTTATAAAAATTACTGTACTATGGTTTATTCTATTTTAGGAAATGTTGTATTATTTCTTCTTTAAGTAACATGTTATAGCTTTAAAAGTATATGATTATATCTTGTTCTAGTTTAGGCAACCTATGATTATATATTAATAATGTGTACTTATGAATTATGTGATAACTTACACATATATATATTGATATCAATAACAAATGTGCGTATTAACAAATCATGATTGATTTATAACTACTGCCACCAAGTTAGTACATGACTATGAGACGATTAAGGAAGAAATAATAAAGGAGAATGCAACATGTATAGCTGAACGTATGATGAAACAAGGTGGTGTACCATTGATATATGTGAGCGCAAGAATCTCAACAATGGCTCGTATTATCTCATTGATATACATGAGCGCAAGAAATCGCATACTTCTGAGCAAGAGACCAGCAGGTTGTGGAACATTACTCACCTTCGGCCTTACTACACTTGAGTCGCTGACTCTCATCATTGTATATATCTTCATTGATGTACATACCTTTTATGATCAAAATAATAAAGCCGGCATCCCCAAATTTCGGGGGCTCTGTCGTTTCATCTCAAATTTTCTGAGCAAGAGTCATTATTGACGAGTCATAAGATCACTTGGGGGCTTCCTGCTCAATGAGCATAGCTTTAGAACCCTCTTGATCGGCTTCGATGCAATGTTATAGGTCACTTGGGGGCTTCCTACTCAATGAGCATAGCTTTATAACCCTCTTGGTCGGCTTTCATGCCATGTTATAGGTCACTTGGGGACTTCCTGCTCAATGAACATAGCTTTATAACCCTCTTGATCGGCTTTCATGCCATAGGTCACTTGGGGGCTTCCTACCCAATGAGTACAACTTTATAACCCACTTGACAGGCTTTCATGCCATAACCGAGTTAAACCTTCCTGTTTGCAACTTGCTACTCCGCCAGGTGACCCGCCGTACTCTTGACAGTCAATCTTTTACATAAGACCTTGAACTCATCAAGGTTAAAACGACGGCTTATGTCACGAGAGAGCCGGCTTACAGTGAGCTAGGATAAAATCACTCGAATGTTGTAGTTTCTCAACTATGTGGCCCGTTCGTACTCTTAATAGTTAATCATTTCAATAATACCCTGATCTAGTTAAGGTTTAAATGACGGATTTATGTCACATGAGAGCCGTCTTACGGGATGACAGGCTTTCATGTCACGCTTCTTTGAAGCAAAAAATTGAAGTTTTTCTTTCGAAAACCAATCTGTCTTGGTCGTGCCTTACAAGCCTGCTTCACAAATATTTGAGTTATACATACTCGTTATCTCTGTTTTGCAGAAATTTTTGATAAGTTATTGGATCATATAGTTCTGGGTTATAGTGCTCTATGTTGAGTTTCATGAGGCTATAAGCTGCCGAAGTAATGTTTGCAAAGACTGGATATGACTATAAGTCGCCATGGATTGATGGATTATTGAACTCGCCCTAGATTGTGAGTATAAGTCGCCAGTACAAGACAATGATGGATCTTCTACAGATCAGCACTTTGATAAAAGTTCAGCAATATTGAAGGACCAGATTGTTAGGAAACGTAGCATACAATTTCAAAAAAAAATTCCTACGCTCACACAAGATCTATCTAGGAGATGCATATAGCAACGAGAGGGGGAGAGTGTGTCCACGTACCTTCGTAGACCGAAAGCGGAAGCGTTTGTTAATGCGGTTGATGTAGTCGAACTTCTTCTCATTTTGACCGATCAAGTTCCGAACGTACGACACCTCCGAGTGCTACACATGTTCAGCTCGATGACGTCCCTCAAACTCTTGATCTAGCAAAGTGTCGACGGAGAGTTGCGTCAGCACGGCGGCGTGGTGACGGTGATGGTGAAGTGATCCACGCAGGGCTTTGCCTAAGCACTACGTGAATATGACGGAAGGCGTAAACTGTGGAGGGGGGCACCGCACACGGCTAGGAATCAATGATGTGTATTCTAGTGGTGCCCCCCACATATATATAGGTTGGAGGGCAGGAGAGGCAGCCAAGGGGGCGCCCCAAGTAGGAGGAATCCTACTTGGGTGCCTCCCAATTTGTCCTCCCCCCATACCATATCCACCGGAGGGGGAAAGAGGAGGAGTGGGGAGAGAAGGAAGAGGGAGGCCGAATCCCTCCCCTTCCTCTCTCTCTTCTCCTCTTTCCTCCCCCCTATTTCGGCCTACATGGGGTGCACCAGCCCTTTAAGGTGTGTTTGGTTTATGTCATCAAGTGGAACGGCATGGGTCGATTCGGTCCCCACGACCCATTCCCATGTTTAGATGGTCGAAGGAACCAGAACCACCCGATTCCAGGGAACGACATATTCGCTGATTATGTCGTCCCAAGAGGTCTCTCCGATTTGAGTGGACCACGCGGAACTACTCTCTCCCATGACGTCCCCTCCGCCTCACGCGCCGCCAGGAGAAGCCGCTCCAAGCACCGGGAGCCGCGATCATGCGCTGCTAGGAGCTGCTGTCAGGAGCAGGCGCTCCGAGTGCCAGGAGCAGCCGCTCTACGTGGCCGCCACGCTTGAGCAGCAGCCGCCAACGGAGGCAGCGCAAGTAACCATCCGTCTCCTCGAGGAGGCTGTCCATCCGGCGAGATTCGAGACCACCGCTCCCAGTTCTGCGCCACCAAGCCGCCGTCATTCCGCATTAGCGGGCAAACAACTGGACACCCAGGTCATGGCGCCCGTCGTGGTCAGTTTGGAGTTCTTCCACAAGTCTGGCGCCACATTAATTTTTGCCATTCTGACCCCAGGAATGGTTCCATCCTACCTGATTCTCTTCTAGCCAAACACCAAGATGGAATCATTCCATTCCTTTGGAATGGACGGTTCCATGACATTCCACTTGGTTCTAGAACCAAACACACCCTTAGGGGCTAGTCTGTCCCACTCTTGGCCCATTAGGCCCATGTAGTTGCCGAGGGGATGCCCGGAACCCCTTCCGGTGACCTGATACGTACCTAGTACCCCCGGGACACTTCCAGCGTCTGAATACTATCATCCTATATATCGATATTTACCTCTCGATCATTTCAATACTCCTCGTCATGTCCGTGATCTCATCCGGGACTCCGAACAACATTAGGTCACCAAATCACATAACTCATATAATACAAATCGTCATCGAACGTTAAGCGTGCGGACCCTACGGGTTCGAGAACTATGTATACATGACCAAGACACCTCTCTGGTCAATAACCAATAGCGGAACCTAGATGCTCATATTGGCTCCCACATATTCTACGAAGATCTTTATCGGTCAAGCCGTTATGACAACATACGCTATTCCCTTTGTCATCGGTACGTTACTTGCCCGAGATTCGATCGTCGGTATCATCATACCTAGTTCAATCTCGTTACCGGCAAGTCTCTTTACTCGTTCCGTAATGCATAGTCTTGCAACTAACTCATTAGTTGCTTTGCTTGCGAGGCTTCTTATGATGTGCATTACAAAGAGGGCCCAGAGATACCTCTTCGATATCGGAGTGACAAATCCTAATCTCGATCTATGCCAACCCAACAAACACCTTCAGAAATACCTGTAGAGCATCTTTATAATCACCCAGTTATGTTGTGATGTTTGATAGCACACAAGGCATTCCTCCAGTATCCAGGAGTTGCATAATCTCATAATCTCATAATGTCATAGTTGCAAGATAAATAGGTCAAGTTGGCCAAACAAAACCCAAATATCGGAGAAGAAATACGAGATAATAATATATCATCCATATAAGAGATCAAAGAAACTCAAATAACTTTCATGGATATAAAAACATAGATCTGATCATAAACTCAAAGTTCATCGGATCTCAACAAACACACCGCCAAAAGACTTACATCATATGGATCTCCAAGAGACCATTGTATTGATAATCGAGAGAGAGAGAGAGAGAGAGAGAGAGAGAGAGAGAGAGAGAGAGAGAGAGAGAGAGGAAGCCATCTAGATACTAACTACGAACCCGAAGGTCTACAAAGAACTACTCACGCATCATCGGAGAGGCACCAATGGAAGTGGTGAACCCCTCCGTGATGGTGTCTAGATTGGATCTGGTGGTTCTGGACTCTGCGGCAGCTGGATGAATATTTTGTCGACTCTCCTAGGGTTTCTGGAATATTGGGGTATTTATAAAGCAAAGAGGTGGTCCGGGCCTCCTGCGCGCCCTGGTGGGTTGTCCTCTCCTCGGGACTCCCCCCAGGTGCAACCAGGGCCCATCTTCTTCCTTTTGGTCAATAAAAAATCATCGTAAATTGGCGTGGCATTTGGACTCCGTCTGATATTGATTTCCTGCGACGTAAAAAACATGCAGAAAACACCAACTGGCACTTGGCACTATGTAAATAGGTTAGTATCAAAAAATGATATAAAATGATTATAAAACATCCAAGATTGATAATAAAACAACATGGAATAATAAAAAAATTATAGATACGTTGGAGACGTATCAGTGATACATAATCTTTCTGCTTCAACTTGTGAACTTCTACTTATGGATGACAGGTAATACTTAATTTGAGCTTCATTTCATACAAAGAGCCCTCCCGTCGGCAAGAGCCGGGATCCACCGCGCCCCATAGCTCAATGGCCACCAGAGATGAGGCGGACCAGAGGCAACGCTAGCGGGGGAACCCTAATATTTATTGGGGAGGAGGCAGGAGGCGACAATATTTTAACTACCTTAATGTGAATCCTATATCATATATGCATAGATGATACAGGTACTAATTTCAGCATGTGCTAATTCTTCTATGAGGCCAAGGACATCAATGAGAAACCATCCTTTGCGGACTTTACTAAAGATACCCACAATAGAAAGAATGATCATACAATGAGTCAAAGTGCACAAGAGCATACAAGCGTATTTTTTAGTATTTGGACTTCAAATCTATTGTGCAAACCAAAATATATTAAAAATTTCTAACACTATACTAATAATGTTTTGAATCATATTGCATAATGAAATGAGAAAAAAAATAACACCACAACAAGACGATGCACCGCGAGTACTTGATGTACAAATTATTGAGAAATGAGCTCTACAAGCATGTTAGTTTCAAGCATGGAAGCGATGCCGCTTTTCTGCTCTCAGCTCTTTTGCTCAAGAAGATGTGATCTGATCGATCAGTCTAGAATATGTAACCAATTGGCTAAGCGTCACTATAGGTAGCTCTCCATGTGTCTTGGGCAAGACGACTTTGGTTCACACGTGAAAGTGCTTTGAAAGGCACCGTCTCCCAATGGTGAAATTCTTGCTGAAAGCACAACTACGTGTTGGTTCTCAATCAAGTAGTAGCGCTGGCACGTCACTCGCCTACTCGACTCACTTCGGGATGCATCACCCCCCCCCCCCACACACACACAAACTTAGATTTGGGTTTAGCATTTACTAGTTTCCTTTCCATCCAACCTGGGAAGGGATCCCTCCTCCAGGAAGACTTCAACCTCTCTTGAATGCATTCGAGAACTAGAAGAGAGGATTATAATTCAGGAGGCAGACTAAAAAGTGACAAACGAAAGGTTTTAGAAAGATCTAAGTGCAGTATTTCTTGCCTAGAAACAAGACATTGAAGAACACCAAAAGAAGCAGCTAGGAGAACTTGAAGCTGTCATGATGGATCCACAAAAAAGTTATTTAAAAAAACAAGAAATTTAGGCAATGCTTAGTCACCAAGGAAGTCATTGCGATCATCCCAGTACAACGTCTCACAACCATCCATGTCCTGATGGTGCATTATTGTTCCTCATGATACTTTGTCATGCGAGATACTTTGTCGCATGATTGCTCATTGTAATGTGTTATGTAATTCCGTGACAATTGTCAGGTTTCACTATCAATGAAATTTTGGCCGTAAGGTGAAATATTATGGGAATGAACGCCATCTTCAATCTCGGATGGTAATTGTGACGAAAGTGCATGTCGTCACCAGCATCTGGACCCACATGTAAGCAGTCACATCAGCAGCGTCTAGGCCCACATGTAAGCAGTCACGTCAGCACCGTGTCGACCCATATGTCAGAATCACTGACCGGTCCAACCCGGCACATCAATTGTTAGTGACGATTTACTGTTATTAAAACGCTATTCGATGACATATCGATTGAAAACGGCATCAATTTTTGCCGTCACTGGAAATAGACTTCAGTGACATAACAAGAATTGTTACCAAAGAGACGATCTTATGTGATGGAAAAAGAGGTACCAGGAATAAAAAATATTGCAACGACACTTCAGTGACGGAGAACATGACGATGAAAAACCGCCACAAGCCTATCTTTTATGATGACAATCGATTTTACGTGATACAAATAATCCGTCACAAGAAAACCCTCATTTTGTAGTGTACTCTATTGTCCTGGATGTCGATGACGACCTCGACGGGTCCCTTCCCATAGTTTAAAAATCCCTCCCCCCCAAATTTTTTTGGAGCAGTCAACAACTAATGGTTTGTGTGAAGACGAGTCTTAATTTTTTTTAGAAAAGGAGGATGACCCCTGGCCTCTGCATCTGGGCGATGCATATGACCACTTTATTAATTATTCTCACAAGACCTTACAAAGCCATACAACAGCAAGACTAAAGCCACCGTCTATGCAACAATTGTCGCTACACCTATCTAATTGATGAAGGAGCGCAGATAGTCTGGGCCTAATACCAAACAGACATCGCAGCCAAATCTAAACATCTAAGACCTGAGGTCCCAACCAGGACGCTTGCCGGGTATGGAGCACCTACCTGTCCGGCGCACTCCTCAACCAGGACGCCTACCGGGTATGAGGCCGCCGCAGCCACCTGCCACCAATCCATCTTCAGAGCTGTACTATTGCATGTACCGTGTCAGGTCTCTCTGCCATCGACGCCACCACGACGCCCGATAGCGTCGTCCTCCTGCGTGAGTCCATCCTCCCAAAGCGAACTACGAATCTTCACTGCGCCACGCCGTCAAGACCCGTCGCCATCAGTGTGTAGGATGAAGCACCGCTTCACCAAAGAATCCGTCCTCTGATCCCTCGATCACGTGTGTACCTCCAAGAATGACGCCCCCAAGGAAGGAACGACACCAGAGCGCCGCCGTCATCCGATCATCCGATATAGGGTTTCCCCCAGAGGTAGCAGAGAGTGGCCTTGAACTTCTCCACGGTGATGCCTTCACGAAGGGAACGACGCAGATAGCGCCGCCACCGCCGGCCTTAGTAGACGCCAAAGGCAAGTATTCACCCGGATCAGTTTGAAGGGATCCAACTCTCGTGCACGGGCCGCCGTCACCACTAGCACCACCAGGCAGAACCCTAGAGCACCGGCAGATCAGCGAGCCGCCGGCACCACCGCATCCAGATCGGCCACGTCGGGCCGCCGCCATCCCCCGCGCCTTCCAGGTCAGAGACGGAGCCGCCGACCGCGCACAGGGACCACCGCCGCCTCCACATGCCGGAGTGCCGCCGAGAGCCCAGCGCCCGCCACAGCTTGCCGAGAGCCGCCGCCGCGCGCCCCGAGCGGACTCCCACGCACACCAGGGGAAACCGTTGTCGCCCCCAAGCCCGCGCCGACGCGCCTCGCCTCCAGCGCGCCGCCAACCACCGCCGCGATCCGCCCGCGCCAGATCCAGCGAGCCGTGGGAGAAGAGATCCCGCCGCCGCTGACGCCGACCGGGCTTTGCCATCTTCCACCATGTCAATTTCTGGAAAGAAGAAAGTTTTGATGCAAAAAGGAAAGGATTTGCCATCTTCCACCATGTAAACTTAAAAAACGTTCGCTTGCCACCCCTTCACAGCTAACGTTTGTCGGATAACAATACTGCTTAATTAAGGTTCAATGCGCAGGTTGTTATCCGTAAGTTTATCATCTTTACGTGTAACGAGGCTAGGGTTAGGCTGGGCTGCACGAGGCGTACACTGTAGTGAAAGCTTCATTCTCGACAACGAGCAATACAACTAGTTGGTACTAGATGGATATACATGGAACCTCTGTTCGCATGGGAAGAACACCAGGAGCTACTAGACGAGTGGAAATTCTACATATCGCACATGGACATGGACGCAACGGAGAAGCAGAGTCAGTTATAGTGTTATATACGGTCATTGACTCGTTGTAGTCGCCGACGCCGAAATTGAGTGTCGTAACCAATTTAATTGCACTTTTCGGCGCTGAGTGTATCTTTTCCGGTACCTGTGATCATTAACGTAGCACTACGGAGTAGTACGTCGCAGGAGGAGGAAGTGGAAATTCAGCCCCGTTGTTTTCCTCTGTTATATCGCCTGAAAAAAAATTTTAAAAAAAAGTTTCCTCCTGTCATATGGAATGGAAACGCTGTTTACTTAGAAGCGTGTATAGAATTTTTTCGACAAAGGTATAGAAATTCCGATGCCTGCATGCACATTGTCAAAGAGTGTAGAAATTCTATTTTACGGATGAGATTCATAACTCCCAAACAGGGCAAACAGGCAGCCAAGCGGAGTGAAAGCACACACGTACGTACTAGTAAACTCCGATGCCGGCATGCACATTGTCGTCACGAGTTTCATGCACTCTACGATACTTGCCAAACTATAATACGGCCTATATATCTAAATAAACATAAAGAAATGAGAAGAGATCAGTTAGCCACAATGTTCACAACACCAAGCTAGCTATATCAAGTACAAACTTGGAGATTCGTAGTCTTAAACCAAGGAAACGTCCCGCGTATGGACTGTCTTTTGCACAACATAGCTACTTCTTGTTCTTCCATAGCCAGGCAAGGGGGCACGGCGACAGATCTTGTCTCAAAAGTGCCCTTCAGGGAGGGGTTAATGGCTATAGAATAGTAGGACAGAGACGCCATTGGCAAAGTCCTACCCTACAGATACGGTGCTACCATGGCTAAACCTAGTTAATCAGGGTCTGTCTTCTCATGCACATCACTCGTAATGCACGTTTCCGAATCCTTCTGGAGTAGTAGATGTAGTGTAGTACCTCCAAAACCAAAAGGCACAAACACACTGAAAAACTAATCATCGTGGCCGCGTATAGATCAGACACGATCGCGTCGGCCACGAGTAAATTAAGGATGGTTGCATGGGTTATGCCTAGCCCTTTTTCTCATAGTTTATGTATACCAAGGTGCATGCTCTGTAGTAATGGCTAACGGCTTAGTGGGAGACACGTAAGATTAGCGAGTGAGTGGAAAAGCGAAGGTATAAGCGTGTTAATGTTCGATCATGGAAGCACTTGTTCTTGGTGTGGGTCAGTATTTGTAGGCTTCAAAGGGCTCAGGGTACAAAAGCCATCAGTATAATAGACTGTTTCAGGTTGTTTTGGCCGAGCACTTTACGTGTTCCAATCCATGAGGCGGCTCCAGAGAAAGTAGCTGTAGTAGAATTGTCATGGGACATGCATGTAGTACGACATAATATGCTGGTCGTATCTGACTGTTGTTATGTACCGGTCTTGCGTGCATGCATGTGTATGTTTTTTCTGTTTGGTGAAGCAAATATTAGCTACTCCCTCCATCTGAAAAAACTAGTTTTTCCAGACGGAGGGAGTACACGTGTATGAGTTTATGTGCTAATTTGTTTCGTACACAAAATCTAGCTTAATAAAGAGCTGAGATCATGATGGGTAGGTGGTCCAAAATGTGATAGAATTTGTAGTTGGGCACTACATATATAGCATAGGGCCTTGCTTCGGTAGAACCCCCCCCCCCCCCCCCCCAACAAAACGTAGAAGGGCAGAATTGGCATACGAAAGAAACATATGCCCACCTCGTATTGTACAGCTCTGCCGGGCATACGTATACCGCGCGCATGAAAAAAAAAGTACCCATGATCTGGGCCCGCCCCCATCTTCTCGCCCGCCCATCTAGTCGCCCGCCCGCTAATCACGGTATTTCCAGAGTTGGCGATCGCCGCCGCAGCGGATCGCCGCCGTCCGAACCCCGTGCGAGGCCACCCTCGCCGTCCCAACGTCGCCCGTCGCCGCCCTCGGCGTCTGGACGTCGCCCGCCGCCGCCCCCGTCGCCGCATCTCACCGTCCCAACTTCACCCGTCGCCGCATCTCACCGTCCCAACGTCGCCCGTCGCCGCATCTCACCGTCGTCCGACGACGCGGACGTGAAGGGCCCGACGTCTGACGCTGCCCTCGCCGCCCGAACCCCGTCCGACACCGCCCTCGCCGTCGCAACGTCGTCCGTCGCCACATCTAACCGTCGTCGTTGTACGCCGGGGACGTGAAGGGCCCGACGTCTGACGCCGCCTCCGCAGCACTGTCGTCGAACGTCGTCGACGTCTACACCGCAGGCCAAGGTTTGTCATGCCCGTCATCTAAACCTAGCGGGATAGATACAGGTTTCGCGTGAGGAATACATGCATGCAAACTCATTTTTTTCTTTTTCTTTTTTTGCAAATAAGTTGCGTTGGGCACTAAATTCGTTTACAGTACATGAACGAGTAATTACACAGTTGATGCAGGCTGGTCATTCGTTTGTGCTGCCCGTAACTGCGCATGCGTGGTGTTGTGTGTTTTCTACTGGATAATAGATGTAGTAATGAGCTGGGATGAAAGTAGTAATAGCAGTACTAAAAAAATTGTTTTTCTGGAGGGTAGGCTTGAGCCTGTTTAAGCCTGTCTAGTAGACTCGCCGCTGGATAGAAGTGAGGGCTAGTTCATGCATGTACGGATTTAGGGTTTAGGGTTCATCAAAACCTCCCGCCGCAGCGCCTCCTCTACGGACTAGGGCATGATTTACAGAACTAGCGTTGCTTTGGGCATGATGCATTGTACTAAACCTAACACACGATGTTTTGCAGTTCTGTGAGTTAGGCGTGTTGACATGGACGAAGAATCTGCATTCGGGAGGGACGAGAATGGTACTGATAAGGTGACTAAGACCAATAACGATAACTTGAACGAAGATGATGACAGCAGCGACAACGATTCCGTCTCGTCATATGATATCTTACCTCCGGAGGATTTTGATAATAATGAACATGGCGCAAATAGCGAAAACGTAAGTGCCGTATATTTTTTTTATTTTCGAAATTGCAAAGTATGGCATGGCTAACTGTATATCTTTGTGTACAAATTTCCAGGAAGATGTGGATGTTGACAATGTGCAACATAGTTGGCAGGAATCATTTGCAGATAACTTGAGCCAGGTTAGTTGATAGATGTTGTACATGGATCAATAGTATGATTTAAATGATAATAATTGACATATATATTTTGAAATGAATGTTGTAGGAGGAGTCAGATGGTCCGAGCGTTGATCACGATGAGGGAGAGATCGATATTGAGGAGGCTCAAAGGCAGCAGAAGATGCTTGAGACACATTGGAAGGTCATGGCTATGACCTTTCGGTCGCAAGGGGATGCATACATATTCTACAACAATCACGCCAGAGAACACGGGTTTAGCATAAGGAAACAGAAGGTGAAACGAGGTGCTTCGGGAATGATCCGGTACCGGCGGTTTCTTTGCTCCAGGGCTGGGAGAAGGCAGAGCAAGTTCATAACCATGGAGGGCCGCAAGCGCAGGCTTAGACCGGAGACTCGTTGTGACTGCGGTGCACATATGGTGGTGAAGCTGGACAGAGAACGTGGCGTTTGGTTCGTCGCATCATTCGTGGATGATCACAACCACGCGATGGCTCGGCCCGACGAGGTTTGTTTTTTATGGTCACACAGACGGATTGGAGATGGGCAGAGGGCCGAGATATTGGCCATGGAAGCGGCCGGGATAAGAAAGCATATTATAATGGACAACTTCATCAGCAGATACGGTTCGTACGATAAGTGCGGGCTTATCAGGAGGGACATTTACAATCTTTGTTGCAGAGAAAAAATGAGGCTCATTGCAAAGGGTGATGCAGAGACGGCAGTTGGCATTATGAGGAGTAGGAAGGAGAAGGACCCTGAGTTTTTTTTGAGTATGTGCGTGACAAGGAAGGGCGACTGAAGAGTATGTTCTGGTGCGATGCACAGTCGTGGAGGGACTATCAGGACTACGGAGATGTGGTCGTGTTTGATAGCACGTATAAGATGAACAGATACGGTATGCCGTTCGTCCCCTTTGTAGGAGTTAACAACCACCGTTGCACCACAGTGTTTGGTTGTGCCATCATTGCTGACGAGACGGAAGGGACATACGTGTGGCTGCTGCAGACATTTATGAAGGCAAACTGTCAGGTGAAGCCAAAGTCAATAATCATAGACGGTGACGCTGCAATGATTCGGGCTATTCGGACCGTTCTTTCAGATGTTTTCCATCGTCTTTGTTCGTGGCATATCGAGAAAAATATGCAGAGGCACCTGCATTACAAGTCACTGGATGAGTTCAGATCGCTCCTGTACTATGCCACCTCTCAAGCGAACTTTGAGCAGAGATGGAAAGCTTTCTATGATAAGTGGAAGACGGATAGAACTGAAGAGTGGCTTGACAGGATGTACAGGAAGAGGAGACTGTGGGCAGCTTCATATCTTTCCGATGATTTTTTTCTTGGTATGCGAATTAACCAGAGGAGTGAAAGCCTCAACTCCTGCCTTCACCTTCACCTGGACTACGGTATGACAATTGTTGATTTGGTGGTGCATTATGAGAACTGTATAGTTCGCCTGCGTGAGAACGACGCGTACGATGACTGCGAGGCATTCCAGAAGGAACCACCGTCTGTTACTGAATATAAAGTCCTTGAGGAGCATGCCGCCAAAGTATTCACACCTGCTAATTTCTACATCTTGCAAGATGATTTGCATAAGATGGGTCAGCTGGAGATATTTGAGACGCTCGTGGGAATTGGGCGTGAGACATTCATTGTGACATGGAAGGATAACCACAAGTTTAGATACAATGTTGTTTATGAACCAGGTAACTCAGAAGAAACTATTACATGCAGTTGTCTTAGGATGGTTCGGAAAGGGCTGCCATGCAAACACATTCTGTTTGTTCTCCATCATCTGAATTTAACTGAAATACCAAAGTGTTGTGTCCTTCATCGGTTGTCCAAACATGCAAGAGATGGGTTGCCTGTGCAGAGGAAGAGTGATATGTTTGGATGGGGTTGGTCAGGGCCATTGGAGAGAGAACGGTATAGTGCAATATCCATTAAAACCGCACAAGCTGCTCATGTTGCAGCAAATGATCCCTTCTTGTTCGATGAGTTGATGAAGTGTCTAGACAACATAATAGCACAGAAAAAGATTTCAGAGGAGAAACTTATAGGAAGTAGAAGGTATGGTATGCTGAAGAAGGAGGCAAGTCAAGTGCAACAAGTTGAGCCTGGTATTGGTGATCCTCAGAAAGTTTCGACGAAGGGTGCACCTAAGAAGGGGCGGTCAAAGGGGGGCCCCGGCGTTACAAAGAATGGTAGGCCAAAAGATTTTACAGAGAAGAAAAGTGGTCCTTTTTGCAGTTTGTGTAGTCAAGCAGGTCATAATAAGGCTACATGTCATTTGAACGAAAAGTAAGATGTTATCTTCTTATTGTTGTTATGTTCCTACTTTGATTTTAGCAACTATATTTGCTCACCAATTCTTTATGTTTTGTTCAGGAACTGGGCGTAGGTACAGATGCAGGTTGGTTTGTACGAAGAATAAAAGTGGTCGCACGAACCTTTGTCGTTTTTTATTCGTACGTGTCTGCAAGAAAACTTGATAAGTTATTTGTTTGTGTTTTGATAAAAGATATATGTAATAAATTTGGAGATGACATTGCATATGTTATACTACCTGGGCATGATGATGATTTTGTTTGCTGTTTGCTACCTGGGCATATATGTTGTACTGATGATGATTTTGTTTGATGTTGTTTCTGGCCGCTACTTTCTGCCAAAATAATTGAAAAAGTAAAGTTTTTTAAAAAAATGCCCGACCACCGCTGCTAGGCCCATAGTAGCTTACGGAAGCTACCCAAATCAAGCCCAAAGGCGACTCGGGCGGCCGATCGAGCCCACTAGCGGGCCCAGCAGCGGGGTCCAACGGGGCGCACGGGGATAATAAGAGAGGAGTTCGAAAGGGGGGGGGGCGGAGGCAGCCATTTAAGCCGCTCCTGGCGCCCCCCCGCTTTCGAGGTGGGACTAAAACTTGGGCGCTGCCCCGCGCGGGCGAGGGGAGGGGGCGTGGGCCGGGGGAGGGGCGAGGGGAGGGGGGCTTGGGCCGGGGGAGGAGCCCCGCGCGGGCGACAAATTTGGTGCAATTGCCCCGCACGTCCGACAAATTTGGTGCAATTGCATGCATGCGATCACGTACACCCAGTGCAACCAGGCTCTTTTACGGTCTACCGGAGGGGGGTTCCCGACTACTTTTTCCGCATGATGGCATCACCCTCGACAGCACCCACGCCAGTTTGCATATTTTTCCGACACTCGACGCGTTTTCTAGGATTTTCCCCGTGAAAATGCCGTAAAACAATGGCCGGACGTGACGCAACGTTTGTTTTGTGTCCGTTTTCGTTCCAACCTTGCGTGGGGCCCTATGTAGGCTGTGCCCGCACGTCCGACAAATTTGGTGCAATTGCATGCATGCGATCACGTACACCCAGTGCAACCAGGCTCTTTTACGGTCTACCGGAGGGGGGTTCCGGAGGGGGGTTCCGGAGGGGGGTTCACGTACACCCAGTGCAACCAGCGCCTCCCTAGGATCCCACCACCACGACCGGATCAGCCTCGCTCCCCGCACACAACGACTTTGACCCGCCCCGCCGCATCCTCCTCGATCTCCCCGCCCAATGCACGCCTCCAACACGCCCACACAAAAAAATTTCCCCGCGCGGGCGAGGGGAGGGTGGCGTGGGCCGTGGGAGTGGGCGAGTGGCGCCTTGCCACCATGGGCCGAACTGGGCCGGCCGGTGACAGCACAGAAAACGGTCTCCTGAGCCTTGCGTCGGCCGCGTGCACTGAGGGGCGAGTTGCAATGCCATATTTAGTCCCACCTCGGAAGCGGGGGGGGGGGGGGGGGGCGCTTGGAGCGACTTAAATAGCTGCTTCCGCCCCACACCTCGAACTCCTTTAATCTAACTCCTCAGTGCTCCGTTGGACCCCGTTTCTGGGCCCGTTAGTGGGCTCAATCAGCCGCGCGAGTCGCCTACGGGCTTGATTTGGGGTAACTTCTCCTCTATGGGCTCAGCATCGGTGGTTGGGTTCTTTCTTTTATGTTGCTTAAATTTTTTGCCGGTATTTTATGTGTTTACTTCACCTTTTTACAGCATCAATGGAAATATCCCATTAATAACAAAAACTATATCAATAAGTGATACATTATACAACCATTCCATTACTCGTTAAAGCAACATAATTTCGTTCATATTTTTTTATGTGTTTACTTCTCCTTTTTACAATATCAATGGAAATATTCCATTACTAACAAAAACCATATCAATAAGTGATACATACTACAACCATTCCATTACTCGTTGAAGCAACATAATTTCGTTCATATTTAGGATATTTTACATTCAAACGAAATTTTACATGAAAGATTACGGCAGTGGAAAGATTAACACTAAAACAAATCTAACTACTCCTCCTCGCTACTCACAAGATCAACCACTACCGTCTGCCCGCCGTCTTCACCGCCGTCTTCGCCGCCGTCTGAGTCATCGGAACTGCCCAAGTCTCCGAAAAATTCTTCCAAGGTAGACGACTGTTGCGCTAGTGTATCGGTCGACTCCCTGATCGCCTGCCAGTATCCCGGCTCGTCTGCCGGGTCCCTCGGGTCAACAACATCCTCCGGCGGCATCCAACCGGTCTCTGACGTGGAGTTCCGGATCGCGCGGATCAAACCCGGCGACTCCAACGGGTCGCCCTCCTCTTGCATCGCCGCTAGTTCCGGCGGGATGTGAAACTCAGGGGCGGCCGCTGGAGCAGCGGGAGCGGCCGGCGCGCCTGCGCGAGCGCGCCGACCGGCACGGGCCTGCACAATCGGGGCGATGGGGGGCGCGAGGGGCGCGTTTGGACCGTCCACGCGGATGCCCCGAGACTTGTAGAAGCTGACGACGGTGTCGAAGTCGCGGCCTACCCAAAAGTTGAGGCGACCTTCGGGGTTCCACGGACCGGGTTGTGCCGGCCCAGGCGTGGCATAGCCGTCGCTCGTCACGTGCCAGCCGTGTGCTAGGCGACACGACGGCGACACGGGGATGCCGTGCCGGTAGATATCGACGGTCTGCGGCCCGCTGAGGCTAGACGGCCACAGACCGCCCGGCGCGGCGCCGCGTCCACCACCTCGTCCACCACCGCTGCCGCCGCCTCCGCCGCCGCCAACCGCCCGGCGACTGCTCCCTGCGCCTCCACTGCCGCCTCCACAGCCGAACCAACGCCGACCGAAGCATCCGCGTCCACGAGGCATCGCGCCGGAGAGAGCCGCCGCCCCGAAGATCGATCGGAGAACGCGGGGTCGGGGATCGAAGAAAGAGGAGAGGCGGAGTCGGGGGCGGTTTATGTGAGGCTAGCGCGCGGGTCGGGGGCGGATTTATGGGGGGCAGGCGGCAGCGCCTCAGCGGGGCCGGCCAACGCGAGGCGAGGCGGCAATGCGGCGCAGGCCGAGGCGGAAGCGAGCGCCGCAGGCCGAGGCGGAAGCGGGGGCGGCCGACGCGAGGCGGAAGTGGGCGCCGCAGGCCGAGGCGGAAGCGGGGGCGGCCGACGCGAGGCGGAAGCGGGCGCCGCAGGCCGAGGCGGAAGCGGGGGCAGGCCGCAGCGCAGCAATCGGCAGCGGGGCCCGTAACCGCGCCATCCATGCATGGATGGATGCCTGTAAGCGCGTAATTAGCGTAGGGGACGTGGGCGTGCGGGGGTGGGCGCGCTGCCGGGGCGACCCGGCCGAAAAAAAAGCAAAAGCGTATACATATACGTATACATTACTTGCGGGGGCGGCCTTTTTTCGATTTATGCCCATCATGCCCTCCGTTATGAAGGGGTATGGGACAATCTTAGCCGTCCTTGTGTTCAAGGGGGTCTACCGAAGCGGAAGTGTATAGCATATAGCTCTCTTAGGGTTTAGCCCCTAAACAAGATGATTGGAAAACAATAAGAAATCTAGATGAAAGGAACATCCCTAGGCTCAAAGACAAGCTCAAGAAATATGTCCCTTAAAGCAGGCACCACTTGTTTGATATGCTTCACACCGAGTAGAACAATTTTTTGTTTTCATAAAAGGTCCTACATAAGCATCATCTCGATCGGGTAGCTATTCCCTTTATTTTTCCTATACTGATGTACTTAAAACACCAGCAAAGCTGCTCACATTCTTTCCTTTTTCCCTTTTGTTTTTGTTTGCTAGCTCCTTGATTCCGCCATTTTATATGGTCGCTGTGAAAATGCCCGGCCGCGTCCTACGCGGCTAGCAGGAAAAATTCTAGAAGTTGCGTTCCAGAGCCAGAGAACATATTCCAAACTTTTGGAGGACTGCTGCTTTCTTGATGTCCAAACTGAACTTCATCTTTGTTTCGGACACTACTTGAGCATATATATACAAGTAGTACTAGTTTTGTACTCCCTCCATTCGGAATTACTTGTCGTAGAAATGGATGCACCTAGACGTATTTTAGTTCTAGATACATCCATTTTCGAGACAAGTAATTCCGAACGGAGGGAGTAGAACTTTTGTTGTGGCAATGTGTCAGAATCATGAGAGCATTCAGCTAGAAGAATTATACTATAGAAAAAGTGAAGAATAAGAACGTGGTGCAATGACTTTAATTTGTTGCCTACTTAATTGCTCCATCAAGATAACTTTTAGTATCGACTACAGCTAAGGGGAACTTCGCATTGCGTATATGGCATGCAGTGCCAGTGTTCCATCAAAAAAAAAAGTATGGCATGCGGTACTTGTTTGTTCCTCTTTTTCAGTACCAATCCTACCACGCTGTTGGTTTGGTTCCAATGGGAAAGCAAGCATAGAAACTTAGGGCTAGCTACACCCATGGTGACTAAGCTTTGGTAGACTAGTAAAGTTTCACAACATGTGATTCGGTTGGGTACATATAGTAATTGTTGGGTGAAGCATCTGATTCGGGCCGGTGACTCTTGTTGCATTGTTAAACGGCTAAAGGCGCACAATGATTGGGGATTCTGGATTAATGTTACATACCAACATTAGAACTTGCAAAAGAAAGGTATATGGTATGTGTGTAGTTACAAAAGTACTTGCATAGTTTATCCGGCACTAATGACAATTGTTTTTCTAAAAAAAATGTATATGAAAAGGTATACTATCTGCGGCAAACTTGGAAAGTACTGAAGTGTTCTTACGCTGCAAGCATGATTAAAGAAGCCCAATTGGCATATATATTTTGGTGCCAAGGAGAGGATGGTCCATCTTGAGATTCCTAACCGTACATTACAATATTGCATGAACAACGATTGCTATGTACGTACGTGAGAATAGATGTGTTGACAAGTGTGCACAATAGAATACTTGAACCAGAACAGTGGCTGGTAACACACTGACAAAAAATGATTGGAAAGGTCTTCCACCAAATAATCTTTGATGCGCAATCTAGTTAATTTACACTCTTTTTAACCAAAAGAAGACATTATCATGGAGAATACATGCGCAATCAAACAAACATGCATATGTATGCATCAGTTATTTCTCGCTGCATATGTATTCTAGGGAAAATATATCTAGCTGCATATAATAGTGAGCTAGTTTTCGCAATAAGAACAAAAATACGGGCAGTTAGTTAGTGAGGGAAATTTGGATGCATGCACCGCGATTTACATCATTACTGCAGGACCAGCCTGCAAATGCACGATTAATTTCTTATTATGCTATAGGCAAGCGTGGGTTTCCCCTAACCTGGTGAATTAAACTAGTTAGAGATCGATCATGTGCCGTAGGAAAATGATCTCACCAACAAATTAATTAAGGTCACTTATCCACACTTAGTCGTGGTCATTCTGCCTGCATAGCTGACAGTTACGGCCGTTAGTTCATGCATGAAAGTAACCGACGATATTTACCCTCATCCTAACTTTATTTTTTGCGGGTACCCTCCTCTTAACCATGATGTTCATGATTTTTTGGGGTCAAATATCTGATGATGATGCACATGCTGATCTCAAGCAGTAGTAATATTTCTTTTACCAACCTAGCTACTCGATTCCCTATCATGAGCACCTCATGTACTAGCTCCTTTTTACATTTATAATACTCGTAGATGCTATCTGTGGTAGCTAATGGTTGCCACGCCATGCAGAACCACAATGGCACTAGTTAATCTGCTGCTTAGTACGTTTTTCACCTTTTATCTCCTTGTATTTATTAATTAATTGTTAAGCGTAGCTGCAGATTAATGGATATCTTGTCCCTCCTCTTGGCTTGATAATGCATCGAGTGATTAAGCATCAACTAATTTTAAGCTCGTGAGCGACCAAGTCTATGCATTCTAGAACCGCACTGTTCTCATGGTGCGCGCGCGTGCACCGGACGGACAACGACGATCACGCGCGCCCTCGTCCAGCGCGCTTGGCTCGCCGGAGGAGGCGGCTATGCGTGTGAACGCCAGCTTCTTTGTTGAACACGTCAAATGCCCCTTCGGCCAGTCACTCTGACAGCTCGAGCGCCCACACCCCCGAGTATGTAGGAAAGACGACCCACCTGTCATCCTCGCAGGATCGATATGTGTTTGGCACATGAAAGCAACGTCCGACACCACATACCTGAGCTCCGAAATTAAAGAAAAATGTTAAGAAAGAACAACTCTTCCTCTCATTGCGCCCCTGCAGGCGCCGCGGGCGAAGCATGGCCGGGCTCCAGTGATGGCAGCGGCAGGGTGTTTCCCCTAGGCCGTCTTCCATCCCTCGTCCATGGCCATGTCGCGTTGGACCTCGGGGGCGGCAGCCTAGGTTGGCGACGGTCCTCGATGGGGGAGTGGATCCTCTAACATTAAGGAGGGAAGTCACATAAGTTACAGTGCAATCTAGTGCAAAACAAAGAAGGAAAGTCAGGGTCACTCTAGCGAATAATGTATCTATCTACTGTAGCAGGTCATGTACATGGTTACTGTTTATGTAAAATAATTTTAAATTAATTTTATTGCATCGTAATTTTGTTTGTATGTAATTTTTGTAAATGTATGCAGTAGATTTGTAATTTACAAATTAATTCAAGTTATTTTAGCCTTAATTATATGGATGTGAAGGAGAAAAGTTAGGACATTGTAGCTTATGTCACTTCTCCCCCCGGTGGGCCTTCATGAGTGTATTTTTACACCCATTTTCATCATTCTTTAAACTGGTGAATCCCAGATTTAATTGTAATGCCGTAACATGGGTGTGTATTGTATCAAACTCTTTCTCCTCATTTAATATATGAGGCAAATCTTTTGCCTCTGTTTCAAAAAAAAAACCAGTGAATACAAATTTCTTCTATAATCACTTTGATATAATTATTAATGACTACTAAAAGTGAAAGATCGCAAATAACTTTGTTTATTTTTTTCATGTAGGAACGGGCCATTTAAGAAGAGAAATCAAGCTATACAGGAAAAGTAAGAAGCCACGCGATCTAGTTCCAAGCAACTGGAGGCGCCGAGCGAACTCCATACGGTACACAACGCTTGGTATGAGCACACTCGCTCGTACCGGCGCTTATACCACCCGGCGCTAGCTCCGTGACGTCAACACAAGCAATCTTCATAAAGGTTTCGAGGCCCCATTCGCAACAGAGCGCCCAGAAACCTTATGCCGCCACAACAAAGAGAAAGGAGAATTACCAACCGTCACCATTCCCATCTACATCTTCGTATCCATCTCTTTAATCATTCATCTTCAAGTACTTTATACAATGCTTTCCATTTGTGATCTGTTTGCCATGTGCAAGTAGTCCACTCGAACTAAGGAATGAGGCATAGCCTTGCAACCCCATGGGATTGTGAGCAGAACTTTAAGGAAACGTTATTATTCATGTGTGTCGCAATACATCTGTTCGTTGTCTTTTTCTCGTTCTAAGGCCCCGCGGGTACACGGGATCCCAAGGATCGCCGAAGGAGGTGGTAAAGAGGAGGAATGAGTGGAGGGCTATGCCGAACGCCGATGATGGTAATGATTAGTATGGGCAGTCGGAAGCGACTCCCTAGGGATACAAGAGGTACAGTCATTAAAAATTTGATGTAATATTCTGGAAAAAAAATTATAACCGAGGTAACCCCATGAGAAGGGAATGATTTTGCTTGGACAATAGAATCACGACCCTGCTACATGTTGGTCATGTGGTTATTAGGGCACATCCACCACACATACATGTTGAAAACACATAGTAAAGATGTTTACCAGCACCATGTTGGGTACAGATAAAATCCCAAGTGCTTGGATATATAGATAAAATTCCAAGTGCAAGTATACATTTGCAAGCAAAGTTCTTAAGCCCTAGCTTATTTTCCAATTATTGTGTTCTCTAGAACTATGTGATTTCGGTCCAGAAAACTGGAACTTCTAGTGACTACGAGAACTTATCAAAATCACCTAATTATGCGTGTGGGTTCGATAACCCAGGGCCACCTTTGGGGAAAAACAATCGACTTCCAAAACTGGATCAAAGGTAAGCAGGCACTAGCCTAGGGTTTGCGGCATTGGGTGTTCCGACACATGGTGTGGTGGCATGTGGGTGGTCGGGGGTAGTAGGGGCAGATTGGAGGACCGTCGCGTTTGAACTCACCAGGTGCTTCGATTTTTGCATCTCACGACGGTCAGGACAACGGTGTCGTGACCTCCTGTCGCCTGCATGACCTCAGGCGGTGGTGGTTCTGGTCCCTTCTTCAGGTCCTGTGGCCAATGGTATGTGGTGGTCCTTAGGGCTAGACGGCGGAGGAAGGGCGAGTCATTGGTAACCGATGGAGGGCAGGGCCGGCTTGGGTGTGGCTGCTGGACAGTCGAAGATGTAGGTTTCCATGGGCGCCCCCTAGTCTAGATATGGAGGACCAAATCTAATGTGGCAGCAAGCGCACCTCTAGGTTGAGCATGCTCGTGGAGGGCCGGGGGCGCATGCTAGCCGCAGGTGCAGGAGTTTGACGTGGTCCTCCTGCCTGGGGTTGGTTGCTCTTTGTCCATGCCCTAGCGCTCGTTCAACTTCGAGTCACGTTTCTCGACTCTAAGACACCCCCGTTCATGCCGAGGCGGGATTTTGCAGATTGGTTGGGGAGGCATCCACACATTATGGCGTCGGTGGAGAATCGAGAGGCGCCACTCGGAGGGGCCCTTTGTGTTCGCATGGATCATCATTGATGGCGATGGGCGTGGCATCCTGCGGGCTCGCCTGGGCCAAGGCCATGGTTATGGCTGGGACTTCCCAATGATGGTTGCGCTAGTCACCGGGTCTCCCCTTTGTCCATCGGGACTAGAGAGGGGACGCACGTGATGCCACATTGATGCTTGATCGCGTGACTTGGGGAATGATGCCGAGCTAGGAGTGGAAGGAGGCACATTCTGCTCTTCCGTCCATGGTCAGTGTGCTATGGCGGGGATGATGGGCGGAGTCTTAGGGCCATGGATGTCGGGGTGGTAGTCCGCATGGTTGGCTCTCCGATGAGCATTATGACAGAGGTGATGGCAATCTCCTTTGGTCGTGTGGGCAGCGACGGGTGTAGCAGCAGGTGACTTGGGCTCATTCTCTTCCACTGGCATTGGTGATGGTCAGATCTGAATCTTGAGGTGAGCTGCCGAGGGGGCAGCCATCTTGTCGACGACCTGCTACAAGTGGGAAGTGGAGGCGTCCAGGAACACATTCATGGTAAGTTTCTTGGTGATGTGTATCCATGGTGCTTCGTGCTCGCTCGCTCACTTTGGTTAAGGTTTCTAACGAGAAAGTTTTGATTTTTTTGGAAGCGTGTGTACAACTTGTCCAGTGCATCTCTTTGCCAGTACAGCGTCAGAAGGAGGAGCTCCTCAAGTGTTGTGTAAAACACCTCCAGTGCGGTCAATGCTGCTAGTGCAATGCCGCAGTCAGGCGATGAAGATGACAAGGAGGAGCTACCAAGATGAAGATGGAGCTGGGCAAGGTGTGGAAGGATAAATTGATGATTATGATCATGTTTATGTCGTTTTGTTGCTGATGTGATAGTTGCAAGAAATTGTGGCTACTAGTAGTGATGAAATATGTGCCTTATACTACTTAGTGAGGAGTTTTAGCTGTGTAGTAGTCCTAGTAGTGATGAAATAAATTGCATTCCATGTAGAAAGGGCATTGTGGGGCGATGTAGGTGATGCTGATGAAGTAACGTAGTTCCAATGTATTTGTAGTTAGCCAAGTAGGACGCTTTTGTGAACTGAATGATGGAAGTGATGATTGTCATGATGGACAGTGCTGATGCTACTGTGAATTGTATTATGTTTTGTATTCCATGTGAATTATGGGTTTGAGTGAAATATTACTAGACACTGAATTTATTGACACCTAAGATTGAATTTGAGTGAAACTAAATTCTTAGACACTTGCACTAAATTTGAGTCAAACTAAATCTTTACAAACTCAAATTTAATTGTTTGACACTGAATTGGGCTGAAATTAACTGGGGTTTTTTACAGAGTAAAACTACAATCAAACTCAAATTGATTTATTTGACACTTAAACTCAAACTGCATTTTTTTACATGAATTATTCTAAACTGAACTGGATTTTTTGACACTTGAATTCAAACTAAAAATTTTGCCACTGAATTATTGTGAAATGAATTGAATCTTTTTGACAATGAATTGTCTGTTATATATATTACATTCTAGGGTCTATCAACCTCTTAGCCCTTTTTCTTTCTCTCCTAGAATACATTCATGGATCTTATCTCCTCTAATCGCCACTTCTCACAAAAGGGCCATCTCCGCCATCTAAACTTGGAGGATTTGACAACTGCATGTATTCATCAACCTGCTTTTTCTTCCGTTCCCTTCTCTTGGCCAAAGACAACTTCTTCTTTTCTTTCTCCTTTTTCTGTTTTCCCTCATATGCCTTTGCAAAAGTGATCTATTTTAACTTTTCTGCTTCTGATCTATCTATTGCATCAACATTCTCATCTATAAGAAAATTCTCATACTCATCCTCTGAATGAACACCCTTTTCTACGTCCTCTTCTGCTTTTATAATGGATATAATTCTTTCAGTCTATTTGTCTCTACATAGAAATCAAAGTCCTCATCATCACTTGATTCAATGGAAAGATCTTGGCTGTAAACCTATTTCCAATATCAGATGCAACACCATACTCCATATCTGAAAGAAAATGATAATCATCTTCAGCATTAGCTTCACTTATCGAAATTTATTTCTCCTCCCTTGCATTAGCAACATGCCCTGAACTGTATTGTTCGCTAGCCCTAACCTGCACATTGCTAGGGCCAACGACATCATTGTTATGCTCAGGAGAAGCATTCAACGTAGCAGGAACAACAATAATTGGACCAGTCTATATATCTAAATCAGGTGTCCTGTCACAATGCAAATCAACCATTTCCAATGCTTGAAATTCTTCAAGCATGTTTTGAACCGAAAATCCATTGGTGATTTCAACCATGATGGTATGGCTCTTGGTCCTCTTATCTGATTATATACGTAGTCACTTCTGCTAAATCCTAAATCAAAGAGATGTTCTTCAAATAGCCAAACCAACTAAGTCACTTGGCCAGATATCAGGTTCAAGATCTGGAGTACATGCTTTCTCATGCAGAGCAAACCTAAGCATCCACACCTCTCACATCTGCACCATACAAAATCAACATATATTTAGTGCAAGTGCAGCTGAATTTCTTGACAACTCAACTGCATTTTCCTGCTTAAAGCCTAAATCCCAAGTTAGATCTGTCTTAAATCCTTCTCTTTTTGGAAAATCATCAACATGCAACATCAAATCCAGCCAAACAAACAAGCACACTTCATCAAAACACAACCTTTATCAGTACTTAAACCCTTCTCTTTTTTTGGCAAAAACTATGGATTTCACTGACTACCAGTGCACAAAACCTAGATCCAAACCATAAACAACCATAAAAGTAATACATTTCCCGCCAACAAATTCAACTTGTTTTCCTCCAAAATCTGTCGGGCAACTCTCTACTTTTCCACCAAAAACAGGGCACCGACTAATGGAGACGGCGAGATTGCTGAGGAGCTTGAGATGGGAGGGGGGGGGTAGAGAAGAGAGGTTACCTTTGGACGTTGGGTGTGCCACAGATCGCTGACGATCACCTTGATGGCCTCGGTTTCTCCATGGCCGAGAAAAGAAAGGAGCTTGAGGACCGGACATATTGGTCTCCACCAAGTATAGGAGCAGTGGTTGAGCGGTTGGTCTCGACTAAGTAAATGACCAAGTCGGGCACACGGTTGGTCTCGACCAAGTTCAGGAGCGAGCGGCCACACATGGAGGACCAGTTGTGGACGGACGAAGTTGGGGCCGAATGAGGTGGTACGGTGTGCCGACCCGGCTTACTGCCTCATAGAGGAAAAAGCCAGTTGAAGAACCATAGAATAAATAAACCGTATACGTGCTGGTACAGTCAAAAGCAAAATTGAGGAAAAATTGGAAATGCGACACAAGTTTGGCTAAATTAAGTAAAAAAAGAAGTGAATTTTGGGCAAATGGGGCCATATCGGACGCAAAATGAAATTTAGAGGTAAAACGTGGAAATCACTCTAGAAAAATATCTGGTCAAGCTTGAAGTACATACTTCGTTAACTTATACACGCACAAGTTGATTCTCTCTCTTCTCTTTGAATCGAGCATTTCTCGGTTGGTTTGGTTTCGTGTGATCAAATTTGTCCATCGGGATTTAAGTACCAGACTTGACACTGATCTCGCATTTTCTTGATTTATTCCAGGGTATAAGATTTTTGTTCTTTTAGTGGTAGTTTACATATCCGTCGACTGCAAGATGCTTTCGCTGACTGCGTCAATCTCAAATTTGCCGTCTCAGTCTCTAAAAAATACTAATAGAAGTAGGGAGTGCTCGTGCGCATGCGTTTTGTACAGATGAATTTACGTACTACGCTTGTACCGTGTTTAAGAAAGAAAAAAAAATATTTCTTTCCCCACTATAAAAAGCTTATTTTCTCTATCGAAAATGTTTGCACACGAACATTTTTTTGAAACAGAGACATAAGATTTGTCTCATCAATTAATTAAAAAGAGAATAGAACTTATTTGATTTACAGCCCCCCTCATAGAACACATGATGATTACTCTCGCGCTATAATTGCCCCTTGCTTCTTAGCCCCCGCGGTGCTTTAGAGTTTAGCATCTGCTAAGATGGTGTCTAGTAAGATCGCCGGCGGAACATTTCTGGTCTAGCTTGGAGGTGCAAACTAATATATGCGATGCATGGCTGCTCCACTGACTATGCGTGTAACGCAGCCTTGTCTGGCCTGCTAATTACTCCCTCCGTAAACTAATGTAAGAGTGTTTAGAATACTAAAGTAGTAATCTAAATTCTCTTATATTAGTTTACAGAGGAAGTACTCATTAATTCGGCTCAGCGTCTTTGACTCAAATTACTTTTCACCTTTTTGAAGTACATATCCCGACCCTTCGACTGCCTAGAGTCATGCACAACTGGCTCAACCGTTGTTTAATACTACCACTCATTGGCACGTACCGACCTGATCGACGCAGCTTTTGGACCCGACTCCGGTCGCCGGCGTGGCGTCAGAATTTTCTCAACTCCAAGGGGACCTCTGGTCAAAGCCAAGTGCGCCAGCGTCAAAAATTAATACAGGGATATACAAATGGTTAGGGCTGCATCAGCATGTGTGGGACTAATCCAGTGAGCATATTGGTAGTTTTTGGTAGTACATGGCAATGTGTTGACTTGTTGGGTTGGCAGTTAGGTAGGGGCCAGCTGCGGATGCATGATGCGTGCTGCAAGTACAAATAAAACGACACTTGAGTTCGCTTTGATCACGATGTGTTCGTCTTTTGAGCCGATTTCTATTTTGCAGGAGTGTTCGTGTCAACCAAGGTGTCTAGAATAATGAGGCACATCCGGAGCATCGAGCATGCATGCACTGCAAGGGCTTCTAGAAGAGGGGGTTTGATTCATGTGATTAACCATTCGTGAATCCAAATAAAATGGGTTAATTACGTCTACAGTTCGTAGTACATGAACTTGCAGTGCATGCACATATTCTATACGGCTAAGACCATCTACAGCCGGACCTCTCACACCCGCCCCATACGCCCGGGCGGGCTGCCCGGTCACTCGCATGTCACTTTTTTTTTGACCCAAACGGACGTCTCAAATGGGCCTCAAATGCCCGGGCAGACCGACACCCCCCATATCCAGCCCAAATATGGGCCGGATATGGGCGCACCTGGGCACGCCTGCCACATCAGACCCGGCCCATGCTGACCCACCCAACCCCACCTATATTTGTTTCATCCGCTCGCCGGAGCAAACCCTAGGCACTTCAGTCCACTCCCCTCCGTAACCCGAGCTCACCTTTGGCGGTTTCCGGCCTTCCTCGCCATGGCAGGCAGCGGATCGGACTCCGACCAGTCTGGATCCGTCGATTGGGTGTCATCCCGTGTGGGTTGGAGGAGGCAATGGCAGTCCGCATTGCACTTCGCCGCTCCTGGGAGGACAACGCCCGACCAACGAACGGATCCTTCTGCCTCAACGCCATAGCGTCGGCTCACCGGGCGCTCAGATCCTCTGGTGTTGGATCCTCGCGGTCCCGGCCGGAACACCTCCCCTTCCCCATCATCGGTCGGGCAGAGTATGAGTCCCACCTGAAACGGGCAGCCCGTCGTGGGAAGGAGAGATAAGGTGCCGCCAGGGCCCGTATCGTGGTGGAAATGGCGGCGGCGCGGGTGGCCGTAGACGAAGCCATCCGGGCCCACATTATGAAGAAACGGCAGCGGAGGAACACGCGCGCCCTCGCTCGAGAGCAGAATCCAGCGGTCCGTGCCATGGCCGAACTGCAACCGAAGGAGAAGAAGGAGGGACAGCGACGACGAGGACAACTCTGGCGATGAGCAGATCCGGCTCGATCTGTACTGCGTCTTCGACCGGTACTTCTGCGAGAAGGACGGCAAGGGCAGCCGTGGATGAACTCCACCATAGCCAAACATGCCAAATTTTGGTAGTCCGATGTCATGTTTAGTGTAGTGTGATGGAGTAGCCGGATGATGCATGTGCGTGGATTTGAGATATGATAATTGAGGTGTCCGGATGTGGATTACATTATTTGAGGGGTTCTCGGTCAGTGCCCGCGGACGTTTGAGGGGCCGGATTTGCCAAGTCCGGTTGTAAATGCTCTAAGAGTCGTATCCACTAACTTATTTAGAGCATCTCCAACGCCCAACCCGCAAATTTCATCCTGCATCCGTCCGCGGATAGGAGGACCAGTCCGCGGATACAGATGCGGGAACCGACCATCCAACATTGTCCGCACGCATTTTAACTATTTTTTTACCAACCAGCTGTAATGTGTGCAACGATGGCGAATTTGATATAAACTGGAAGAGATTCGTGCAAACACGACGGATTTCATATAAACATGACAAAATTCATTACATATTTCAACAAACGGTGGAGCTCCTCCAACTCTAGAGCTATGATACCTAAACTAAATGATCGTCAACGCCCATTCCCCATGTCCGGTCATGAGCCCCGTGAACCGAAGCTTCGTCTTCTCCAGTTCCGCATCGAAGCTCTCCAGCTCCGCCTCTATAACCTCCGCCTCCGGAGCCCCGGGAAGTGAAGTGGTCCGCCTCCTTGTCACCGTCAAGCGACTAATCAGCCAATGATGCTCAGCCCACCAAACTTGGCTTCAACGGAAGGGGAGGAGCGGTGTATTTCTTGGGATCCGAGCGGCGGTGATCTACCATGCACTACTCTTCCTTGCTGCCGGTGGCTCCCGCGGATGTGCCGACTTCGTGGTTTTGGCGGCGGGGCGCAGCCTCGACGGTGCCGGGGATGTCCTCCTTGTCGTCGATCTTGCCCCACACCTCGTCTGTCACCTTGTCGAACTCCTTGTAGGCGGCCTCCAGTTCCACCTGACGCTGGTGGTACCTGATACGTCTCCGACGTATCTACTTTTCCAAACTCTATTGCCCTTGTTTTGGACTCTAATTTGCATGATTTGAATGGAACTAAACCGGACTGACGCTGTTTTCAGCAGAATTGCCATGGTGTTATTTTTGTGCAGATATAAAAGTTCTCGGAATGACCTGAAACTTCAAGGAGATCAGTTTTGGAATAAATAAAAAATATTGATGAAAAAATCAACCAAGGGGGCCCACACCCCGGCCAGAAGGGTGGGGGCGCGCCCACCTGTCTTGTGGGCCCCCTGGACCTCCACCGACCTCAACTCCAGCTCCATATATTCACGTTCAGGGAGAAAAAAAATCAGAGAAAAGGATTCACCACGTTTTACGATACAGAGCCGCCACAAGCCCTGTTCTTCCTCGAGAGGGCAGACCTGGAGTCCGTTCGAGGCTCCAGAGAGGGGAATCTATTGCCATCGTCATCATCAACCATCCTCCATCACCAATTTCTTGATGCTCACCGCCGTGCGTGAGTAACTCCATCGTAGGCTTGCTGGACGGTGATGGGTTGGATGAGATTTACCATGTAATCGAGTTAGTTTTTGTTAGGGTTTGATCCCTAGTATCCATTATGTTCTAAGATTGATGTTGCTATGACTTTGCTATGCTTAATGCTTGTCATTAGGGCTCGAGTTCCATGATTTCAAATCTGAACCTATTATGTTTTCATGAATATATGTGTGTTCTTGATCCTATCTTGCAAGTTATAGTCACCTACTACGTGTTATGATCCGGCAACCCCGGAGTGACAATAGTCGGGACACTTCCCGGTGATGACCGTAGTTTGAGGAGTTCATGTATTCACTAAGTGCTAATGCTTTGGTCTGGTACTCTATTAAAAGGAGGCCTTAATATCCCTTAGTTTCCAATAGGACCCCGCTGCCACGGGAGGGTAGGACAAAAGATGTCATGCAAGTTCTTTTGCATAAGCACGTATGACTATATTCGGAATACATGCTTACATTATATTGATGAATTGGAGCTAGTTCTGTGTCACCTTATGATATAACTATTGCATGATGAATGCCATCCGACATAATTATCCATCATTGATCCATTGCCTACGAGCTCGTTTCATATTGATCTTTGCTAAGTTACTTTTCTGTTGCCGCTGTTATGATTACTACAAAACTACTACTATTACTTTTGCTACTGTTACCGTTACTTCCATACTACTTTGTTACTAAATACTTTGCTGCGGATATTAAGTATTTCGGGTGTGGTTGAATCGACAACTCAGCTGCTAATACTTGAGAATATTCTTTGGCTCCCCTTATGTCAAATCAATAAATTTGGGTTGAATACTCTACCCTTAAAAACTGTTGCGATCCCCTATACTTGTGGGTTATCAAGACCTTTTTCCGGCGCAATTGCCGGGGATCATAGCTCTATTCTCTGAGTCACTTGGGATTTATATCTGTTGATCAGTATAAGGAATTTGAAAGATCAGAGAACCAAGATCTATCCCTCTACTATGAGGGGAGGTAAGGAACTACTATCTAGCTCTGCACTTGATTCACCTTCTGTTTTGAGTAAACTTGCGACACCTACACCTGCTATTGATTCTGATATGTCGCATGTTATTGATGATGCCACTTCTGCTATGCATGATGCTTATGATGATACTACTTCTCTCCTTGATAATACTGTGCCACTAGGTGAATTTCTTGATGAACAACTTGCTAGGGTTAGAGAAAATGAAATTACTGAAACTGATGATATTATTGAAACTGATGATTATGATTCCCCCCTAGATATGAATTGCCTGTTGTACCTGAGGGCTATATTATGGACGAAGAAACTGCTAGAGACTTCTTTGTTTGCAATGATAGAGATGATCTTAAGAAACTGTTAGCTAAGCTGAAAGAAAATTCTTTGAATGCTAGAATGCAATATGATCCCACATTTGCTACTTCACCTATCTCTGTTATTGATAAGGATTATGAATTCTCTGTCGATCCTGAGTTAATTACATTGGTTTAATCTGACCCTTTCCATGGCTATGAATCCGAAACTGGTGTGGCACATCTTACTAAACTGAATGATATAGCTACCCTATTTACTCATGAGGAGAAAGTTCGCTATTACTATATTCTTAAGTTGTTTCCTTTCTCATTAAAGGGTGATGCTAAGATATGGTTTAATTCTCTTGCTCCTGGTTGTGTGCGTAGTCCCCAGGATATGATTTACTATTTCTCCGTAAAATATTTTCCTGCTCATAAGAAACAAGCTGCCTTAAGGGAAATATTTAACTTTGTGCAAATTGAAGAAGAGAGTCTCCCACAAGCTTGGGGGATGCTTATCCAATTAGTTAATGCTTTGCCTGATCATCTTCTCAAGAAAAATGAAATACTTGATATCTTTGATAATGGACTAACCGATGCTTCCCGAGACCACCTGGATAGTTGTGCTGGTTGTGTTTTCAGGGAAAGAACTGTTGAGCAAGCTGAATTGCTATTCAATAATATATTGAGCAATGATAATGATTGGACACTTCCTGAGCCAACTCCTAAGCCAACTGCGAAGAAAAGGGGTATTCTGTTTCTCAGTCCTGAAGATATGCAAGTGGCAAAGAAATCTATGAAAGAAAAAGGTATTAAAGCTGAATATGTTAAGTATTTACCGCCTATTGAAGAAAACATGGGTCGTGATAACCCGACACAGGTAGTATAGGTAAATTCTCTCTATAGATTTGATGAAAGTGATATTCCTCATAATAAGTCTGCTAGTCAATGCTTGGATGAGTTTGATAATTTTATTGTTAAACAAGAAAACTTCAATGCTTATGTTGGTAGACAATTAAAACGTTATGCTTATATGGTTGAACACTTGAGCGATTATATGTCTAGAGTTAAAAGTGGTCTTAAGCTTATTAGTAAACATGCTTCCATGGTTACGACTCAAGTAGAACAATTACTTAAGGCACGAGATGATTTGCTCAATGAGTTTAATAGTAAGAATAATGATAATGTTGTTAGAGTTATGACTAGAGGTGGTAAAATGACCTAGGAACCTTTGTATCCTAAGGGCCATCCTAAGAGAGTTGATCAAGATTCTTAGAGAAATAATACTAATGCACATAGTCCTACTAATAAAAAGAAAAATAATACTGATAGGACTTTGCATGCTTCTAGTGAACCTGTTATTGACAAACCTGAGAGTCCCAATGATATTTCTATTTCTGATGCTAAGGCATAGTCTGGTGATGAACATGAACCTAGTAATAATGTTAATGATGATGTTAATGATGATGTTCAACCTAGTAATGATAATGATGTAGATATTGAACCTACTGTTGATCTTGATAACCCACAATCAAAGAATCAACGTTATGATAAGAGAGACTTCGTTGCTAGGAAGCACGGTAAAGAAAGAGAATCATGGGTTCACAAACCCATGCCCTTTCCTCCTAAGCCATCCAAGAAAAAGGATGGTGAGGATTTTGAGCGCTTTGCTGAAATGATTAGACCTATCTTATTGCATATGCGTTTGACTGATATGCTTAAAATGCCTCCTTATGCTAAGTATATGAAAGATATTGTCACTAATAAAAGAAAGATACCGGAAGCTGAAATTTCCACCATGCTTGCTAATTATACTTTTAAGGGTGGAATACCAAAGAAACTGGGAGACCCAAGGGTACCAACTATACCATGCTCTATTAAAATAAACTGTGTTAAAACTGCTTTATGTGATCTTGGAGCCGGTGTTAGTATTATGCCTTTCTCTTTATATTGTAGACTTGAATTGAATAAGTTGACACCTACTGAAATCTCTTTGCAAATGGCTGATAAATCAACTACTATACCCATCGGTATTTGTGAGGATCTGCCTGTCGTGGTTGCAAACGTTACTATCTTAACGAACTTTGTTATTCTTGATGTTCCCGAGGACAACAACATGTCAATAATCCTGGGTAGACCCATTTTAAATACTGCATGTGCTATTATTGATTGCAACAAAGGCAATGTCACTTTTCATGTTAATGGTAATGAGCATATGGTACACTTTCCGAAGAAACAACCTCAAGTCCATAGTATCAATTCTATTGGAAAAATCTCAACTACTACTATTGGAGGTTTTGAATTCCCTCTTCCTACTGTCAAAAAGAAATATGATATTCTTATTGTTGGGGACATGCATATCCCGGTTGAGGTAACCTAGTGTTATTCAAAAATTCTCCAGTTTCATGTCATTCGGAAGAAGTTTGTTAATAAGACTTGACCAACCTTGTTAATGGATTCCTTTTGATGAGCATGAGATGGATGAATTAAGAAAGCACAATTTTTTGTACCCTCCTTTTACTTTTTTTTATTTAGATTAAATAAAGCAAACATAGTAATTTCTGTCTATTTTCTGAATTATCCATGCAATAAAAAACACTCTAAAAATAAAAGTTCTCCAAATGCCCTGAAAATTTAGTATATTTTTTATGGAATGTTTGAGAATTTATGGCACTGATAACACACCAGGGGGATGCACTAGTGAGCCACAACGACGAAGGGCACGCCCCCTATCTTGTGGGCCCCACATGGGTCCCCTCCACTTATTCCAGCACCCAACCACTTCGTCTTCCTCCAGAAAAAATCATCACGTAGCTCAAATCCGTGTTCTTGCTCATTTTGTTGCCATTTTCGATCTCCTTGCTCAAAGCTCCATTCACAAAACTGCTTTGGGGGATTGTTCTTTGGTATGTGACTCCTCCAATGGTCCAATTAGTTTTTGTTCTAGTGATTTATTTATTGCAAATTTTTGCTGCTGTGGTGACCCTGTTCTTGAGCTTGCATGTCAAATTTATATGTTCCAAAGTAGTTTTGATGCATGATATAGCCTCTAGGCACTTGTGGGAGTAGTTGCTATCAATCTTGTTGAGTTTGGTTCACTTCTATTTTGAGTCACTAAATATTTCAGAAATTTCCAGAGGAAGAAAATGTTGAGGAGATTGTTGAGAGGCTCCTCGAGCCAGGGCTCGAAGGAGACAAAAAATGAAGAGAAAGAAATGCCCAAGTACAACCTTCCTCGCACGGCGGAGATTAGGCCGTGTGAATGGCCAAGCGACGCATTCTTGGAGGTAGCCGGAATTTATGAGGATTTCTATTACTTGGCTGAGAATGAAGGCATCACCGACTTCCTCCACCAGTGTGGTCAATATCTCCTACTCACTAATACTTTCGTGCAAAATTTTCATTTTCATGCTAGGAGATCACCACCTGCAATAGAGTTTTATTTATATGATGAGTACAAAGAGATGACGCTTTATCATTTTTGTGAGGTTTGCAAATTACCCTTTGAGGGAAGCGTCGAGGAACCACGTCCTAGTGATGTGTAAGATTTTATTAAAGATATTATCGTAGGGGAAAGTAGAAAAGTGTCGGAGGCTAGAGAATCTAGTATACATTTTCCTGTCCTGCTCTACTACTCATTATTTGCTAGTAGATGTTTAATTGGTCACGGGGATAGTGGAAGCCTCAGTGCTCCTGACCTTGCCATTTTGTGCCATGCTTTACTTCGTGATAGAACTTTTAGTTTAGGCACTATGGTTGCTAAACAGTTGAGCTTAAACCGTACAAAGGGCCCCATTTTTGGAGGTATTTTCGCATCCCGCCTTGCTAAACGCTTCGAGATACCCATTAGGCACTATGAAAAAGAGGAGAAGTTGCTACCCACTATATATTTAGATTATGAAAGCATGGTAGCACATAAGTTTCTTCGTTATGATACGGAAAAGAGACTCATTTATAACCTGGTATTTAGCGAGGATACTTTTCATATTATTACCTTGCCTGCACCTACTTTGTTCCATACTCATTCAAGCAGGTAATTTGTTTTGCCCGTGGACATTCACGCATACTAGGAGGGGGCACAATCCCCATATCCTGAGCCAGAGCCATCACCTGATCCTTACCAGGAGTCTATTTATCAGTGGGAACCGCAGGAGCTTGCCAACCAGTGGAACCCCTAGGATCCTCCACAGTACACCGGAGAGGGCTACTTTGATCCATGGGCATAGACCAACTTAGGCCAAAAGCCTAAGCTTGGGGGAGTACGTATTTCTCACCGACATTGCATTCATGTTCACACATTCATTCCAGTTGTCGGTGTTCATACTTTTTCATTGTAATATCCATGTTAGTTTATTTTCTTTTTCCCGCTTTCTTTGTGTGTTTGAATAACTTTGACAAAATCCAAAAAAAGTAGTTTAGTTTAGTTTACTTTGCATGTTTATGTAGTAGTACTATTAAAGAAAAACCAAAAAGATTTCTCGTTCTTCTTTTGCTTGTTGGGAGCTTTCTCGTGCAAATAGTTTTTCTCATTCTTTGTTTCACTTTCTTCAAAAAAAACTCTAAAAACATTTGAGTATGTTTCTTTGAAATTCTTTTATTTTCTTTGGGGGTCGAGAGGAGAAGACCACGATGAAAATGTTGAGTGGCTCTCATTTGCATTATTGTTGATCTAACAAAGAGCCCATATTACTTTGTCTTCTCCTTTGAATAAATGTTTGCAGATTCCAGCTTAGTCCAATGCACGTGCACTATTATTATTATTCACACCATTCGGTCGTGCAAGTGAAAGGCAATAATGACAATATATGATGAAATGATTGAGATGAGAAAAAGGTGGTATGAACTTGACCTATCTTGTTTTTGTAAATATTATTAGTTCATCGTTCCTGATTCAGCCTATTATGAATGAAACATGTTTGCAATGACAATTAGATATTATATTTACTCATTCCATGCTTAATTAACTAGGAGTTTATAATGGTTTACCTTGCGTGCCAACATGCTATTAAAATGGTTGTGATGTAGTATGATAGGATGGTATCCTCCTTTGAATGATTCGAGTGACTTGACTTGGCACATGTTCACGCATGTAGTTGAAACAAAATCAACATAGCCTCCACGATATTTATGTTCATGGTGATTTATATCCTACTCATGCTTGCACCCAGTGTTGGTTAATCTTAATGCATGTTCATGTCTGTTGTCGCTCTCTAGTTGGTCACTCCCCAGTCTCTTTCTAGCCTTCACTTTTACTAAGCAGAAATACTGCTTGTGCATCCAATTCCATAAACCCCAAAGTTGTTCCATATGAGTCCACCATACCTACCTATATGCGGTATTTACCTACCGTTCCAAGTAAATTTGCATGTGCCAAACTCTAAACCTTCAAATGAAATTCTGTTTTGTATGCTCGAATCACTCATGTAGCAACTAGGGCTGTCTATATCTTCCATGCTAGGTGGGTTATTCTCACGATGAGTGGACTCTGCTCATCATTCACGAGAAAATGGCTGGTAATTGGGATACCCAGACCCATGCTCCAATCAAATCAAAATAATTGCAAACAAAACCCCCCAGGATTGTTGTTAGTTGGACGGTACCCGTTGTTTCGGACCAGCCGTGGAGTGTGCTTGTTAGTGGTGGGGGAGTATAAATTTACCATTCTGTTTGGGAACCGCCTATAATATATGTAGCATGGAAGATACCAAGATCTCTTGGTTGTTATGTTGACAATGAAAGTATACCACTCAAAATATTATTGATCTCTATTTCAAACTTGAGCTCTAGCACCTCTGCAAATCCCTGCTTCCCTCTGCGCAGGGCCTATCTATTTATTTTTATGTTGAGTCATCATCCTCTTATAAGAAGCACCAGTTAGAGAGCACCACTGTCATTTATATGCATGGTTATTAATTGATATTGAGTATGACTGTGACTCGATCTATTTTGCCATGAATTACAATGTCTAGTCAGTCCTTGATCTTCAGGGATGCTCTGCATTTATGTTTTGCGGTCTCAGAAAGGGCTAGCGAGATACCATCTTGTTATATCATATCATGATTGTTTTGAGAAAGTGTTGTCATCCGAGATTTATTATTATTACTCGCTAGTTGATTAGGCCATTGATATTGGTAAGCGTGAGACCTAAATGTTATTGTGAATATGGTTAGTTCATAATCCTTGCTGAAAACTTGAATGCCGGGGTTACATATTTGTAACAAAAAGATCAAACAGAGTTTGTAAAAGTTTTTATTTATCACTTTCAGTTTGTCAACGGAATTGCTTGAGGACAAGCAATGGGTTAAGCTTGGGGGAGTTGATACGTCTCCAACATATCTGCTTTTCCAAACTCTTTTGCCCTTGTTTTGGACTCTAATTTGCATGATTTGAATGGAACTAACCCAGCCTGACGTTGTTTTTAGAAAAATTGCCATGGTGTTATTTTTGTGCAGAAATAGAAGTTCTCGGAATGACCTGAAACTTCACGGAGATCAGTTTTGGAATAAATAAAAAAATTGGCAAAAAATCAACTGAAGGGGCCCCACGCCCTGGCCACAAGGGTGGGGGGCGCGCCCACCCCCCTGGGGCACGCCCCCTGTCTTATGGGCCCCCTGGACCTCCACTAACCTCAACTCCAACTCCATATATTCACGCCCGGGGAGAAAAAAATCAGAGAGAAGGATTCATCGTGTTTTACAATACGAAGCCGCCGCCAAGCCCCGTTCTTCCTCGAGAGGGCAGATCTGGAGTCCGTTCGGGGCTCCGAAGAGGGGAATCCATCACCATTGTCATCATCAACCATCCTCCATCACCAATTTCATGATGCGCACCACCATGCGTGAGTAATTCCATCATAGGCTTGCTGGACGGTAATGGGTTGGATGAGATTTACCATATAATCGAGTTAGTTTTTGTTAGGGTTTGATCCCTAGTATCCATTATGTTCTAAGATTGATGTTGCTATGACTTTGCTATGCCTAATGCTGTCACTAGTGCTCGAGTGCCATGATTTCAGATCTGAACCTATTATGTTTTCATGAATATATGTGTGTTCTTAATCCTATCTTGCAAGTTATAGTCACCTACTATGTGTTATGATCCGGCAACCCCGGAGTGACAATAGTGGGGACACTTCCCGGTGATGATCGTAGTTTGAGGAGTTCATGTATTCACTAAGTGCTAATGCTTTGGTCCGGTACTCTATTAAAAGGAGGCCTTAATATCCCTTAGTTTCCAATAGGACCCCGCTGCCATGGGAGGGTAGGACAAAAGATGTCATGCAAGTTCTTTTTCATAAGCACGTATGACTATATTCGGAATACATGCCTACATTATATTGATGAACTGGAGCTAGTTCTGTGTCGCCCTATGTTATAACTATTGCATGATGAATGCCATCCGACATAATTATCCATCATTGATCCATTGCCTACGAGTTCGTTTCATATTGATCTTTGCTAAGTTACTTTTCCATTGCCGCTGTTACGATTGCTACAAAACTACTACTATTACTTTTGCCTAAATACTTTGCTACGGATATTAAGTCTTTCGGGTGTGGTTGAATTGACAACTCAGCTGCTAATACTTGAGAATATTCTTTGGCTCCCCTTGTGTCAAATAAATAAATTTGGGTTGAATTCTCTACCCTCAAAAACGGTTGTGATCCCCTATACTTGTGGGTTATCAGTACCGCCAACGGGCGAGGCGGATCTCACGGGTAGAGTGGTAGGACTCGAGCAGCACCGCTTGCTTCGCCACGTCCGCGTCCGGCATGATCTCTATGCCGACGGTGAGCTGCTCTTCCACCTGCTGGTGCTCCTGGAGAAGCTGGTGGTTGTAGGCGGTGTCATCCTGCGCCTCCTGGAACTACTTCTCCCGCACCATGTCCATGTGAGGAGCACGGGCCTCACCAATGGTCATGTGCAATGCATCAGTGAGGGTGGCGCATACGATGTTGGTGCAAACCGACAGATCTCGGGTAGGGGGTCCCGAGCTATAGGTCTAGGAGCAATGGTAACAGGGTACGAAGGGAGGCGATGTTTACCTAGGTTCGGGCCTTCTCAAAGAGCTAAAACTGTTGGGAAACATAGTAGAAAACAAAAAAGAACATGCCTACGCACACCCAAGATCAATATGAAGATGCATACGGGTTGGGATCACGATTGTTACCGTCACTGAGTTGCAGCGGAAGAAGAACGTGTCGGTGTAGACTGTACTTCGAGTCCCTCGAACCGTCGATGAATCCCATGAACCGTCCATGAACAGTCCCTCAAGCTGAACTTCGAGAGCACGACCTCTCTACTTGGTTGCAAGTGTGCAGTCTTCCCGATCGAGAAGCGCTTTGTGGTCCAAAGCTAATTGTCACCAGAGAATAAGAGGGAGGAGATTAGAACCACACAAGGCTTATAATTATGAGAATTAGAGGAACAAGACTAAGCTGTAGTAAAGTAGGATCAACTAGAACTAGAACTAGAAGAACAAGAGGAGGCTCCATAACTTGTGTATTCAATAGAGAAAAACCCTGGATATATATGTTGGAGGGGAAGGAGAGGTTAGCCACCAAGGAGGGAAGGAAGGTCCCTCCTTGGTGTGCCTGCCAAGGGAGGGGAGGAGGAGTCCTCCCCCTCTCCAATTCGCCCCCCTTCCATGGCAAAGGGGGCGCCTCCCCCACTTGGGCCTTAGTGGCCCAAGTTGCCTTCCACCAATTGGCCTTTTTAGGTCCGTCGATATTAAATTAAATATAAAAGTGTTCTAAATATTTTAAAACCTTTTATATATAATATAATAGTCCAGGAAACATTTTCCACCTATATATTATTTATCGGTAATAACCGGTATTACCCGATACTCTGTGAAACCGTCCGGTGACCCCGAAACGCTTCCGGATTCTCTCGAAACTTTTTTGAATATTAATGAAACAATTCCACAAATATATTCTCATCACTCCCATTCTACTACACTCAGCAAATCATGATTATCTTAAGGTTGTGATCTCATAGGTTTGGTAACTCATAGACATGAACGAAACCCCTTCGTTCAATGACCGACAGTGGAGCCGTGGATGTCCATATCGATCCCTTTGAGCACACGAATGATATTTGATTGAAACTTTGGTTATCATATGATGTTCCCTTTGCTTCATGATACTTCACAAAACACGAGATGCATCGGTATCCTCCTGAGTCATCACATGCTCACTATATCGATATCCTCATTACCGATTTTGTTCTTCTTTCTCATTAACGTGTTCCGGCATCCCTGTGACATAGTCACTTGTGTCCAAACGATGATGTATGCCGTCACATCGAGAGGGACCTAAGAATATCTCTCCATCGTCGAAGGAGCAAATCCCACTCTCGAGCTATCTAGTCACTTGTCAAACTTTCTGATGAACTTGTAAGTTGTCATTATGATCATCGTGTTACAGGTGACGTTTGAGCAACCCCAAAGTCCACCGTACAATAAGAAGTGATTATGATACTCTCATGGTCTAAGGAGCAAAATCACATGTTAACACTTCATGTTACTACAATTGATTACATGCGATATTATCTCAATTCATTACAAATATGTTTCAGTCGATTCAATATGATCGTTCTTCAAAGTCATAATCTCAATGTTGTTTTAGGACTATTGTTTAACACTTAACGATATCCTAAGACCTGGAAAACATGATCACCAACAACACTTAAGCTAGTCCTAGAAACATGACTAGGAACCTTTTGTTTAACTATTTATCATTCAACACGTGCATATGAGTTTTCAATTGAATCACATATTCCAGGATCATAGCAGTTATAGCATAGAATATAAACTCTTTCATTATGACTACAGAAATATAATAATGCAAATATTATTGCCTCTAGGGCATATTTCTAACAGTCTCCCACTTGCACTAGAGTCAATAATCTAGTAACCACTTTTAATTTTTACACTAGTGGCAATACGGTGTCAGTCCATGTTTTGCTTGTGGTATAAACTTCGTCCTATCGAATGTAACAATCTTCAGATCGATGTGTATCATTTGCATTTCAATGCATCTGTCATACTTTCACATAAATTCATAATTTGTGTGAAACTGGCTTTGTATGTATTGAATCAGTGGTAGGACCTATGATTCCTTATACTAAGATATGGAACCACTATTAAGAATAGTATTCCATTTGCACAATTATCTAGAAATCATACCAAGCCCATAAATAAACTTTTGATTCATCATCCTCTATTGTTACTTCTAAAGTGACAATATACTCAGCCTTCTATTGTAGAATTCACCACAGTAATCTTTTGGACCAATTCCAACTTACTGTGCCACCATAAATTGAATCAAAAATCGCTTACAGCATCAATGAAGTTTTTGTCGAAGTACTACTTACAATGAGCATGTATTGATGTAACTCCTTACAACAATCTTTTCATATTCTCCATATGCAAGACACATGTCATTAGTATTTAACAACATTTTACTGTTGTCCTATCATCAACAATTCGATCATTCTGGTAACTTTACTCACAACTTACTTGGAGTACTATATATATATGGTTGTTTACATACCATGGAATATAATCAATACAAGTGTGGTTGAAATCATGTATTTCTCTCATCAGTATTTCAGAACACTGACTCTTGCTTAAAACTCTTTCCATGTGACTTTGTCAAGAAACTCTTCTTGGCATTTTCCCCACTAAAATGCTTTAGTATTCTATCAATATGTATTTTGGCTAGGCCCGATTAGACACTACTATCTCCATGGATCGTTATGACTAATACCAGGACTATATATTTGCCTAATTACTTTACTGAAGTAACTAGTTTCAATAAAGTCTTAATTTGTGTCAAGAAATTTCCAATCAAAAATATGTCATGCACATATAGTGTTCAGAAATATTATTTGACCATTTCATCAGGACGAAGATTCCAACTCCACTATGTTTGCTTCAGATTTACATACTTACTAGCATTCTTTGGATCGACAAAATTACCATGGACCATATCAAATATGCAACATTGGTTTTATTTCCATCTCATTGGAATCATTTTGACATCCATCTATTATATCTCATAACTGAAATATTTAGTAATTTCTAGTTTAATCCGAACTGACTTTAAGTATGATGAGACAATCTCATCATAATCAACTCCTTGATCTTGCCATAAACTATTTGTGAAGGTAATATGCCCTAGAGGCAATAATAAAGTTATTATTCTATATTTCCTTGGTCATGATAAAGGTTTATTATTCATGCTAGATTGTATTGATCGGAAACTTAAATACATGTGTGAATACATAAACAAACACCGTGTCCCTAGTGAGCCTCTACTAGACTAGCTTGTTGATCAAAGATGGTTAAGGTTTCCTAACCATGGACATCTGTTGTCATTTTATAACTGGATCACATCATTAGGAGAATGATGAGATGGACAAGACCCATCCGTTAGCTTTGCATAATGATCATTCAGTTTTATTGCTATTGCTTTCTTTATGTCGAATACATATTCCTTCGACTATGAGATTATGCAACTCCTGGATACCGGAGGGATGCCTTGTGTGCTATCAAACACCACAACGTAACTGGGTAATCATAAAGATAGTCTACATGTATCTCCGAAGGTGTTTGTTGAGTTGGCATAGATTGAGATTAGGATTTTTCACTCCGAGATTCGGAGAGGTATCTCTGGGCCCTCTTAGTAATACACATCATAAGAAGCCTTGCAAGAAAAGTGACTAATGAGATAGTTGCAAGATGATGTATTGCGGAATGAGTAAAGAGACTTGCCAGTAACGAGATTGAACTAGGAATAGACATACCGATGATCGAATCTCGGGCAAGTAACATACCGATGGACGAAGGGAATTACGTATGTCGACATAATGGTTCGGCCGATAAAAATCTTTGTATAATATGTAGGAACCAATATGGGCATCCAGGTTTCGCTATTGGCTATTGACTGGAGAGGTGTCACCGTCATGTCTACATAGTTCTCGAACCCGTAGGGTCCGCACGCTTAACGTTCATTGACGATATAGTGTTATATGAGTTATGTGATTTGGCGATAGAATGTTGTTTGGAGTCCCGGATCAGATCACAGACATGACGAGGAGCTCTAGAATGGTCTGTAGGTAAAGATTGATATATTGGATGATAGCATTTGGTCACCAGAAAGGTTTCAGATTGCACCGGATAATTATGGAGTGCCGGAAGGGGTTCCGGGAGGCCACCGGTAAAGCGGTGGGCCTTATGAGCCAAGGAGGGAGGCTCACCAGCCCACACAGGGGCTGAGCGGACCTCTTCCCCCTGCCCACGCACCAAAGGAGGGGAGGCAAGGAAAGCGGAGGCGCCCTAAGCCAGCCATCCCCCTTTTCCTCCCCCCACATGCTATATATGGAAGGGGGGATTCGGCCAGCAGACGCCCTAGGGCTGCCGCTAGCCCCTTGGGGTGCCCCTTGGCTGCCTCCCCTCCCCTCCACACACACACACACACACACACACACACACACACACACACACATATATATATATATATATATATATATGTGAGGAGGGGAAGGGGTAAAAACACCCCAATGATTCCCAAGCCGTGTGTGGAGCCCCCTTCTCGCTAGTTCGTTCTCCGTCATAGTTTTCGAAGTGCTTGGCAATGGCCTGCGGAGATAGCATCGTTGTCACCACGCCATCGTGCTGCCAAAACTCATACACTACTTCGCCCGTCTTGCTGGATCAAGAAGGCGAGGATGTCACCGAGCTGAACTTGTGCAAAACTTGGAGGTGTCGTACGTTCTACTCGATCGGTTGGATCGCGAAGAAGTTTGACTACATCAACTGCGTTGTTTAATGCTTCCGCTTTCGATGTACGAGGGTACGTAGACACACTCTCCCCCTTGTTGCTATGCATCTCCATGGATATATCTTGTGTGTGTAGAAATTTTTTGTTTTCCATGCAACGATTCCCAACAGTGGCATCATGAGCCAGGTCTATGCGTAGATGATATGCACGAGTAGAACACAAATAATTGTGGGCAATGATAGTCATACTTCTTACCACCAAAGTCTTATTTTGATTTGGCGGTATTATGGGATGAAGCGGCCTGAATCAACCTTACATGTCCATGCACATGAGACCGGTTCCACCGACTGACATGCAACTGGTTTTGCATAAAGGTGGCCCGCGGGTGTTGTTTCTCCTACTTTAGTTGAATCGAATTTGACTACTGCCGGTCCTCGAAGAAGGTTAAAACATCAAACTTGATGAAACACCGTTGTGGTTTTATGCATAGGTAAGAATGGTGCTTGCTATAAGCCCGTAGCAGCCATGTAAAACTTGCAACAACAAAGTAGAGGACGTCTAACTTGTTTTTGCAGGGCATGTTGTGATGTGATATGGTCAACACATGATGTGATAAACATTATTGTATGAGATGATCATGTTTTGAAGTTATCGGCAACTGGCAGGAGCCTTATGGTTGTCTCTTTATTGTACGAAGTGCAAACACCATGTAATTGCTTTACTTTATCATTATGCGTTAGCGATAGTTGTAGAAGCAATAGTTGGCGAGACGACCACGATGCGACGATGGAGATCATGGTGTTGAGCCGGTGACGATGGAGATCATGACGATGCTTTGGAGATGGAGATCAAAAGCATGAGATGATGATGGCCATATCATGCTACATATTTTGATTGCATGTGATGTTTATCTTTTATGCATCTTATTTTGCTTAGAACGACAGTAGCATTATAAGATGATCCCTTCACTAAATTTCAAGATATAAGTGTTCTCCCTGAGTATGCACCGTTGCGAAAGTTCTCCGTTTCGAGATACTACGTGATGATCGGGTGTGATAGACTCTACGTTCATATACAACGGGTGTAAGACAGTTTTGCACATGCAGAATACTTGGGTTAAACTTGACGATCCTAGCATGTACAGACATGGTCTCGGAACACTGGAGACCGAAAGGTCAAACATGAGTCATATAGTACATATGATCAACATAGAGATGTTCACCATTGATGACTACCCCATCTCATGTGATGATCGAACATAGGTTAGTTGATTTGAATCATGTATCACTTAGATAACTTATGGGATGTTTATTAGTGGGAGTTCATTAGTAATTTGATTAATTGAACTTAATTTATCATGAACTTAGTCCTGATAGTATTTGCAAATCTATGTTGTAGATCAATAGCTCATGATATAGGTCCCCTTTTTTTTGAGATTTCCTTGAGAAAAATAAGTTGAAAGATGATAGTAGCAATGATGCTGACTGGGTCCATGATCTAAGGATTATCCTGATTGCTGCATAGAGGAATTAGGTCCTTGATGCACCACTAGGTGACAGACCTATTGCAGGAGCAGATGCAGATGTTATGAACATTTGAGCTCGGTTTGATGACTACTTGATAGTTTAGTGCGCCATGCTTTACGACTTAGAACCGGGACTTCAAAACCATTTTGAACGCCACGAAGCATATGAGATGTTCTAAGAGCTGAAATTGGTATTTTAGACTCATGCCCATGTCGAGAGGTATGCTACCTCTGACAAGTACTTTGCCTACAAGATGGAGGAGAATAGCTCAGCCAGTGAGAATGCGCTCAGAATGTCTGGGTACTACAATCGCTTGAATCAAGTGGGAGTTAATCTTCCAGATAAGATAGTGATTGACAAGAGTTCTCCAATCAGTATCACCAAGCTACTAGAACTCCGTGATGAACTATAATGTGAAAGGGATTATGAAAACAATTCCCAAGCTCTTGGCAATGCTGAAATCAACGAAGGTAGAAATCAAGAAAGAGCATCAAGTGTTGATGGTTAAGAAAGCCACTAGTTTCAAGAAAAAGGGCAAGGGACGAAAATGGAACTTCAAGAAGAACGACAAATAAGTTGCCGCTCCCATGAAGAAGCCCAAAGCTAGACCCAAGCCTGAAACTGAGTGCTTCTACTGCAAAGGAAATTGTCACTGGAAGCGGAACTACCCCGAATACTTGGCGGATAAGAATGACGACAAATTGGACAAAGGTATATTTGATATACATGTTATTTATGTGTACTTTACTAGTGTTCATAGTATCCCCTAGGTAGTTGATACCGGTTCAGTTGCTAAGATTAGTAACTCGAAATATGAGTTGCAAAATGAATAGAGACTAGTTAAGGGTGCTACTTCTTGAGCTTGCGGTTGTTTTGCCCTTGAAGAAGAAAGGGTGATGCAGCAAAGTAGAGATAAGTATTTCCCTTAGTTAGAGAACCAAGGTATCAATCCGGTAGGAGACAATGCACAAATCACAAATACCTGCACAAACAATCAAACACTTGCTCCCAACGAAATAAACGGGTCATCAATCCATTCACGGTCACTTGCAAAAGTGAGATCTGATAGAGATAGATAAACAAAAGATACAATATTTTTGGGTTTTTTGGTTTATTGATCTGAAAGTAAAAGATTAAAAAATAGCAGATCGGAAACTAATATGATGGAAAATAGTAGATCGGAAACTAATATGATGGAAAATAGACCTAGGGGCCATAGGTTTCACTAGAGGGCTTCTCTCAAGATACAAATAGTACGGTGGGTGAACAAATCATTGTCGATCAATTGATAGAAAAGCGCAAAGTTATGACAATATCCAAGGCAATGATTATGAAATATAGGCATCACATCCGTGTCTGGTAGACCGACTCCTACCTGCATCTACTACTACTAGCAAAAAGGCCCGTGCGTTGCAACGGGAGAAAAAAAGTACCACATGCCCTTATTTTACAAAAATGGTCTTAGCCTACAAAAGCGCAGTTCAAGATTTCACAGGTATTCTATATCAACACGGCTTGCATATAGATTTAATCCGTACAAAGAAACAGGCAAGTTATCATGCATTTATTCATGTCATGTGTGAAATGAGGTATTGTTACGGGCCGGAAAAGGAAAGCGACAAAAACAGACGGATAATGCATTATTGATTAAGATTGCACCCTAGATAGTATTTATTTTTAAATTATTAACAGGTAAAATAACGTCATATTCAAATTCTACATATTTTTCTAATCAAAATTCACATATAACATGTTAAATTTGGAGTTACGGTTTAGAAGATATGAGTATTTTAAAAAACATTTGATATCTACTGCGGGTTTAATGTCAAAAAAGTTAGGGGGTTTCTATAAAATAGCATGACAGGCTAAAAATACCTATTTCTTTTATTAGTAGGTATAGATTACTCCACACATTGACCGACTCCTGCCTGCATCTAGAGTATTAAATTCATAAAGAACAGAGTAACGCTTTAAGTAAGGTGACATGACATAGAGGAATAAACTCAAGCAATATGATGTAAACCCATCTTTTTATCCTCGATGGCAACAATACAATACGTGCCTTGCTGCCCCTAGTGTCACTGGGAAAGGACACCGCAAGATTGAACCCAAAGCTAAGCACTTCTCCCATTGCAAGACAAACCAATCTAGTTGGCCAAACTAAACAGATAGTTCGAAGAGAATTACATAGATATCAAATCATGCATATAAGAATTCATAGAAGATTCAAATAATATTCATAGATAAGATGATCATAAATCCACAATTCATCGGATCTCGACAAACACACCGCAAAAGAAGAATACATTGGATAGATCTCCAAGAACATCAAGGAGAAAATGATATTGAGAATCAAAGAGAGAGGAGAAGCCATCTAGCTACTAGCTATGGACCCATAGGTCTGAGGTAAACTACTCACGCTTCATCGGAAGGGTAATAGAGTTGATGTAGAAGCCCTCTGTGATCGAATCCCCCTCCGGCAAGATGCCAGAAAAGGCCCCTAGATGGGATCTCACGGGAACAGAAGGTTGCGGTGGTGGAGAAGTGTTTTCGTGGATGCCTCTGGTGATTTGGGAATATATGTGAATATATATGTAGCGACCAGACCTCAAACGGTCAAGTCTTTGTCCATCAGTGTCATCCCTGGATCGGTAATGCTGACACACACAGTACTCTAGGAATTATAACAGAGTTTCAATCACACACTTATTACATCGAGTCCTCATAAAGAGTATGATTACAAAAATATCATGGCTGGAGGCCATCTAAACTAGATAACTGTTGAAGATTCAAAGGTAAATGAGTCCATCAACTCCAACGGCATAGCTGAGTGCAAAACAACGACCTATCGCACCTTATTTGTCGTCTAAGTAGTCTGCAACATAAGACGTTGCAGCCTGAAATGGGTCAGCACATGGAATATGCTGGCATAGTTACACTGTAAAGCAATGAAACGCAAGAACGATATCTACATGCAACATTTGGTCGGTGGAGGCTGTAAGTTTAATGATTTTGCATAAAGCTAGTTTTTCCCTACAACAAAGGAATAAATTTATTTAACTACTCCCAAGTTGCCCATTATTTGAGAAGGTAACCCCAACTCAAATCCCAATTTACAGTATCCTCATTAACCCAAATCAATTAATTAAAGTAACATGTTGAGATCACATCAATAGATTCAAGTACCAGATACTCAAGAAGTCCATAACCGGGGACACGGCTAACCATGATTAGTTTATACACTCTGTAGAGGTTCGCACACTTTTCCCCACAAGACTCGACCGCATCCATGATCGGATGATCAAGACATAGCCTTTATGAAGCATTAACTCTCTACTCTGGGTAGACAGTACCACCTACAACCCTCTACATCTGCTAGTCTACCTCTTCAAGAGCTCACGCAACTTACTCAACTATGCAAGAGCCGATAATGGCTTGTGGCTGCAAACGGAAGTTTCTAGCATGAATATTCTTATGATCTCTTTGAGCCTGGGTGGCATTCCATAGGATAATCACACGGGTACTTCGGGGTTTCCAAAAACAGGTAACACTGGATTCCCTAGGTGCCTCAACCAATCCACCCAGATGAGTATTAATGTTGGCACCTTAATGTTGTCCATAATTAAATAACTCTCAAACTTCCATGTGTGAATCACGATCCAATCCCCGTCTACGAGCATGGCTAAGCAATAATAAGCATAATGTATATTCTCGAGGAGATCAAAAGGTATTAGGTTCCCACCTCAAACACTACAACCAAAACCACATGTTCCCAATCCTACTCATGCAAAATATTTGAGGGGCAATACTAATGCATAGTAGAAACTCGGTATAAAGAAGTAGATCAAAGTGTAACTTGCCTTGCTGACGATCTGCAAACTCTAGAGATTCCTAGTAACAAGCTTCGCACTCCGGAAAATCTAGCATAGACAAACAATAGCATACATAAGCAATCACTCAAACGAAACACGGGAAAAACCAAGAAAAGATCCAAATCGAACACGAAACAAGCAAACGGATTAAACTATGAAGAGTCAAAACCTAACAACAATATTAACATGTGAATTAGATCGTAACAGTAGGTACATATGATTATCTACGATTCGCAAAAAGATTCAACTCAAACGGAGCAACGAAACTCAAAATATGAATGAAACAAGATCGTTTATTAATCTGGACTAAACTCAAATTTTACAGTACCAAAATCATGTTCAAGTTGGTTAGCTGAAAAGAACAGAACGATATGAAGATTTAGGTCCTGGTTTCATCTAATTTGGATAAACGGATAAAAAGTTATGCTAGTTTAAAGATCAGGGGCTAAATCGCGATAAAAATAATCGTGGATAAGTCCCTGGCCGAAAATAAACTAAAAAGAAAAAGACTAACAAACGAACATTCGCTGTCTGAACTAATCCGATGAATAGCGTTTATTAAGACGAACGAACGAACGAACGTCCACTAAATAAACTAAACCGAATGAAAAACCGATCCAAAACAAAACTGCGAAAACCTAAAAAAAACCAGGCGATTTGGTTCGTACCGGTTCGAGAAAAACCGGCGACGGTGGCAGGATCAATGGCTGCGTCGGCGAACGCGAGGCAGGGTGACACGGACGGCGGTGCGAGGCGGGCGACAGCGGGGCGATATGCTGCTGCTGCTGCAGCTACGGGTGGCGGCAGCGATGCGGTGGAGGGGACGGCGGGGTGCGGCGGCTTATAAAGGGGACGGGGAGGCGAGACTCGGGGGAGGGGGCGTCAGCCTTGGCCTCGGGAGGCATGTCTGCCTCAGACACGACCGGCGGCGGTGGCGCGGACTCCCGCTGCGGGAAAGGCGGCAGCGCGCGCGGCTGGGCCTTCGACCCAGTCGGGAGACGGAGTACTTTAAAAAAAATAATTACGCCCGAAGAAAAATTCCTAATAGAATATATAAAAATTCTAAAAATGCCAAAAATAATTTTCACCGGCTAAATAAAATATTTAGAACAAAGTGAATATTTTTGTGGCCTAAAAATGCAATTTTCAAAAATGCATATTTTTCTAATTCAAATAAAATAGCAAATAAAATACAAATAAAATCATAATTTGATTTTAAAATTCTTTCTCCAATATTTCTCTTAATCTGAAGAAGTCATATTATCTTCTCTCATTTATTTGTAATATTGGAAATAATTGGAGAGAAAATAATAAAATCAAATTGATCCTTTCTTCAAATTTGAAATAAATCGAAATATGATTTTTGTGAAACCTCCAACTCTCTCCTTGGGTCCTTGAGTTGCTTAAGATTTCTAGGATCTCAACAAAAATGCAAGAATAAATATGATATGCATATGACGATCTATGTATAACATCCAAATTGAAAATTGGGATGTTACAAACCTACCCCCCTTAAGATGAATCTCGCCCTCGAGATTCGGGTTGGTCAGCAAAAAGTTTTGGGTGGTCTCTACGAAGATCTTCTTCTCACTCCCAGGTGGCTTCCTCCTCGGTATGGTGGGTCCACTAAACTTTGCAAAACTTGATAACCTTGCTGCGAGTAACTCGACTGGAAAACTCGAGAATCTTGACTGGCTTCTCCTTATTGGTCAAATCACTATCTAACTAATTGCTTCCAGTGGCACGGTATCTCTCAGAGGAATGTTGGTCGTCGCTGCGTGGCACTTCTTTGACGGGGAAACGTGAAACACATCGTGAACTCCTGACAATCCTTATGGCAATTCCACCTTGTAGGCAACTTCTCCCATGCGTTCCAAAACTCTGTATGGTCCCACAAAACGTGGTGCTAGCTTTCCCTTGACTCCAAAACGCTTAACTCCTCAAAGAGGGGACACACGAAGATATGCTCTGTCTCCGACTTCATAAACTATCTCCTTGCGTCTAGTATCCGCATAAATCTTCTGCCTGGACCGGGCCACCTTGAGTCTGTTGCGAATCAACTTAACCTTCTCTTCAGAGTCTTTGATTAAATCTGGTCCAAAGAACTGTCGATCTCCAACTTCATCCCACGATAACCGTGTCATGCACCTCCTTCCATACAAAGCTTCGAAAGGGACCATCTTCAAACTAGCTTGATAACTGTTGTTATAAGAAAACTCTGCATATGGCAAATTGTTGTCCCAACTAGATCCATAATCTAGCGCACAAGCTCTCAACATGTCCTCTAGAATTTGATTAACTCTCTTGGTCCGTCCATCCGTCTGTGGATGAAAGGCTGTACTGAACTCTAGCCTGGTACCCAAAGTCTCATGCAACTGATTCCAAAACTTTGCAGTAAACTGGGTTCCTCTATATGATACAGTGGTCCTCAGAACTCCGTTCAGACATATGATCATGGTCATGTATATCTTTGCTAACTTAGCACTCGTATAAGTGGTCTTCACCGGGATGAAATGAGCTACTTTCGTCAAACGATCGACTACAACCCAGATAGAGTCATAGCCTGAGCGAGTCCTGGGCAATCTAGTGATAAAATCCATGCCAAGTTTATCCCACTTCCATTCGGGTATCGGCCTTGGCTGTAGTAATCCAGCTGGCTTCTGATGCTCTTCTTTAACTCTCTGACATACATCACATACTGCTACATACTCGGCAATATCCTTCTTCATTCCGGTCCACCAGAAACTTTCCTTCAAATCCAGATACATCTTAGTGTTTCTTGGGTGAATCGAATACGGCGAATCATGGGCCTCCTGCAGAATCAACTTCCTGATCTCGGGGTCATTAGGCACATATACGTGATCGTCAAACCATAAAGTGTCGTGCTCATCCTCACGAAATCCTTTAGCCTTTCCTTTGCTCATCCTTTCCTTTATCTCGGCAATCTCCTTGTCAATCTTCTAGGCTTCTCTAATCTTACCCATCAAAATGGACTGAATTTCCAATGTTGCAACATAACCTCTCGGAACTATCTCCAAACATAAGTCTCGAAGATCATCTACTAACTCCTTAGGAAATCCTTCGGTTATGAGCCTGTTAACATAACTGTTGCGGCTCAACGCATCTGCTACGACATTGGCCTTTCCGGGATGATAGTGCAATTTCATATCATAATCCTTGATGAGCTCCAACCATCTCCTTTGCATGAGGTTCAACTCCTTCTGTGTGAAGATATATTTCAAACTCTTATGATCCGTGTATACCTCACAATGGTTTCCTATGAGAAAATGTCTCCATGTCTTCAGTGCATGCACTACGGCTGCTAACTCCAAGTCATGCGTAGCATAATTCAGCTCATGAGGTTCAAGCTATCGTGAGGCATACGAGACAACTCTCCCTTCCTGCATAAGCACCACTCCAAGTCCTCGACGTGAAGCATCGCAATATACTTGATAATCCTTCCGTTGGTCTGGGAGAATCAGCACTGGGGCTGTAACCAAACGTTTCTTCAACTCCTAAAAACTGTCTTCACACTCCTCAGTCCATTTAAACTTGGTGTCCTTCTTCAATAACACCATCATGGGCTTTGCAATCCTGGAGAAATTCTCAATGAACCTCCGATAATAACCTGCGAGTCCAAGAAAACTTCTGATCTCTCCAACTGATGTGGGTGCCACCCATTTAGTCACAGAAGCAACCTTGGTAGGTCTACTGCTATTCCTTCTCCGGATATAACATGTCCGATAAATCCAACTTCCTTTAACAAAAACTCACATTTGCTGAACTTGGCATACAACTGATGTTCTCTGAGCTTCTTAAGAACCAAACACAAATGCTCCTTATGCTCCTCTTCGTTCTTCGAGTAGACCAATATATCATCAATGAACACCACGACGAACTTATCCAAACACTCCATAAACACTTTGTTTATCATGTTCACAAAATAGGTAAGCGCGTTAGTTAGACCAAATGACATAACGGTATACTCATATAGCCCGTACCTTGTGATAAAAGCTGTCTTTGGTATATCCTGCTCTCGGATCTTCAACTGGTGATAACCTAATCAAAGATCAATCTTAGAGAAAACTTTAGCTCCTTGTAACTGGTCAAACAAATCATTGATCATCGGCAGAGGGTATTTGTTCTTGATCATCACCTCATTCAACGCACGATAATCAACAACCATCCTTAAAGATCCATCCTTCTTCTCCACTAGAAGCACTGGGGCTCCCCAAGGTGATGAACTTGGTCGAATGTAACCTTTATCCAGTAACTCCTTAATCTGCTTCTTAATTTCTTCCAAATCTTGTGCGGGCATCCAATATGGTCTCTTTGATATTGGCCCGGTGCCTGGCAATAGCTCAATCAAAAACTCAATGTCTCAATCCGGTGGCATGCCTGGTAACTCCTATGGAAATACGTTGGGGTAATCCTTCACCACTGGTACTTCCTCTTGTACAACTCGTGATAAGGAGTTCACTTGAGTCCTCTTCGGCACATGCCGGGGTACATACTTGATCCTCCTTCCTTCCGGGGTGGTGAGGAATATCGACTTACTAGCACAATCAATGTTTCTTCCATACTTCGATAACCAATCCATGCCTAATATTATATCCAAACCTTGTGACTCCAAAATTATTAGGTCTAAGGGAAACACATGGCTACCAATGGTTAAGGGTAACCGATCACACCATCGGTTGGCCATATACTCGGCTCCTGGCGAGCTTACTAACATGGGTGACCTAAGGGCTAGGGTTGGCAATTTAAACTTGTCCACAAATCCCCTTGATATGTATGAATGCGATGCACCAGTATCAAAAAGAACAAGTGCGATAAATGCATTAATCAAAAACTTACCGACAACTGCGTCGGGTTGATCCTCAGTCTCCTCCACGCTGATGTGGTTCACCTGCCCCTTTGGTGAAGGGGTTGGGCTTCTTGGCAGAACCCCCATTGCCATTTCCATTCTTCGCTTTAGGACATTCATTGGCATAATGTCCACTCTTCTTGCGCTTGAAACAGGTAACGTGGCTCAGATCCCTCTTGGCTGGTGTCGAAGGGTTGGAACGGTTTTGGCTGCTGCTTCCTCCATTCCTATTGCCATTCTTGGGGCCACTGTGGTTGTGTGAACTTTCTCCGTTGTGTGTGTGTCCTCCATGGTTATGGCCTCCATGGTTGTGGGTATGTCCTCCCGAGTAAGGGGAATAGTGGGGCTTCTGCTGAGCTCCTGAAGTGTACCTCCCATGTCCATACTTCCTCTTGTGATTATCAATCTGTTGTTGCTTGCCTTCAATCATAAGTGCCCTATCTACCAACTCCTGGTAGTTGTTGAATGTTGCCACCATCAACTTCATGCTCAGCTCATCATTCAGTCCTTCCAGAAACTTCTCCTGCTTAGCGGCATCTGTAGCTACGTCATCAGGGGAATAGCGTGCTAACTTGCTAAACTCATCCACATACTGGCCCACTGTACATCCTCCTTGGCGCAAGTTGTGAAACTCACGCTTCTTCATGTTCATAGCTCCTTCTGAAACATGGACAGTGCGGAAAGCCTGCTGAAATTGATCCTATGTAACAGTGTCAATGGGGTAAGTGGCTGTGAAATTCTCCCACCATGATGCTGTGGGTCCATCAAGCTAATGTGCGGCAAAACGCACTCTCTCCGCATCAGTGCATCTTGCAGTGGTCAGCTCCCTTCCAATCTTGCGGAGCCAATCATCTGCAACAATCGGCTCGGTGCTACTAGAGAACACCGGCGGATTCAACCTTAGGAAGAGGGCTAAGTGATAAACCGGGCGTGGTGGTGGTGGGTTGTTGTTGTTGTTGTTGCCTTGGTTCCGATTCTGAACTAATAACTGCATCAAGGTATTCTGCTGCTGGATCAACTAAGTGAGCTCTGGTGGGAAGGCAAATCCGTTGTCACATCTCGGAGGCATCTGATGGGTTAGAAGGGGTGAGAAAACAGAATAGAATGGGGTCTAAGAGGGATTCACTACCCATAATGCTCATGAGACAAACACAATCAATTTTCACTTCAATAGGTAGCACACAAGATCACACAAAGCGGTCTAACCTATGATTACAAACTCGATAGTTGCTACTACTTGGAGGGAAATACTACTAATTACAATGGTGGTCGTCTAGAAATTTTCATCAGAGCAAGACTCCATGATATCTGCTCCAACTTCACCAACATAATCGTCATCACTATCAAGATCGGAGTCGGTGCCGTCGATGATGATGTATTCTCCTGGGTGGTTGTACTACTTCTTTGGTGCATGGTCTCCCATGAATACTCCTAGCTTCTTCTTCAGGTCTTCATTCTTCTCCAGTAGTACGGCAATGTATTCCTCGTATCCATCGCGTGTAGACTTGAGTTCCTCCTCCAGCTCGTTGTTTCTCCTCACCAGTTTCTTGATCTTCTTCATGTGGATAATTTGTTGATTCTCATGTCGATGAATATGATCTCCCATCTCTTGAATGTAAGCTGCAATTGATCCATCCCTCTTGGTGCGAATCATCTCCCATCTGCCATCTCTGCGGCCACATATCTGGTAAATGGTATTCTCCAGCTCCTTGTGATACACTTCACATATGCATCCAAAGGTGATATGTGCGGCCATGCTCTTTCCAATATTCCAGCTTGGTGCATCCAGGTAGAAATCAATAGGCTCCGTTGTTGGCGCAAAGGTCCTCCCAGGTATCCATACTTTGATCTTCCAGCGCTCCTCTTCCGGTACCGATGTAGAGAAAGTCCCCGTGAAGCTTGGTAAACCGATGTTCAGATACTTAGTGACTTCCTTCAAGTGCTTTCTGAAAGGAGTGTCATCATCCGGCTGAGTGAACTTGTTCCTGGGATCCACCATCCATAGAGTAGAAAGAGAGGAGAAATAGAAATGAGCAGAGAAGATAAATCATGTGGCTCATTCTAGTAGTCGCATCCCATAGTAAGTGTGTGCTTTGATACCATCTTGTAGCGACCAGACCTCAAACAGTCAAGTCTCTGTGCATCAGTGTCATCCCTGGATCGGTAATGCTGACATGCACAGTACTCGAGGAATTATAACAGAGTTTCAATCACACACTTATTACATCGAGTCCTCATAAAGAGTATGATTACAAAAGAATCATGGCTGAAGGCCATCTAAACTAGATAACTTCGGAGACTTAAAAGGTAAATGAGTCCACCAACTCCAACGGCATAGCTGAGTGCAAAACAACAACCTATCACACCTTATTCGTCGTCTGAGTAGTCTACAACATAAGACGTTGTAGCCCGAAAAATGTCAGCACATGGAATATGCTGACATAGTTACATTGAAAAGCAATGAAACGCAAGAACTATATCTACATGCAATATTTGGCTGGTGGAGGCTGTAAGTTTCATGATTTTGCATAAAGCTAACCATGATTAGTTTACACACTCTGTAGAGGTTTGTGCACTTTTCCCCACAAGACTCGACCGCATCCATGATCCGATGATCGAGACATAGCCTTTCTGAAGCATTAACTCTCTACTCCGGATAGACAGTACAACCTACAACCCTCTACATCTGCTAGTCTACCTCTTCAAGAGCTCACGCAACTTACTCAACTATGCCAAAGCCCATAATGGCTTGTGGCTACACACGGAAGTTTCTAGCATGAATAATCTTATGATCCCTTTGAGCCTGGGTGGCATTCCATAGGATAATCACACGGGTACTCCAGGATTTCCAAAAATAGGCAACACTGGGTTCCCCAGGTGCCTCAACCAATCCACCCAGATGTGTGTTAATGTTGCCACCTTAATGTTGTCCATAATTTAATAACTCTCAAACTTCCATGTGTGAATCACGATCAAATCCCCGTCTACAAGCATGGCTAGGCAATAATAAGCATAACGTATATTCCCGGGGTGATCAAAAGCTATTAAGTTCCTAACTCAAACACTACAACCAAAACCACATGTTCCCAATCCTACTCATGCAAAATATTTGCGGGTCAATACTAATGCATAGTAAAAACTGGGTATAAAGAAGTATGATCAAAGTGTAACTTGCCTTGCTGACGATCTACAAACTCTAGAGATTCGTAGTAACAAGCTTCGCGCTCCGGGAAATCTAGCATAGACAAACAATAGCATACATAAGCAATCACTCAAACGAAACACAGGAAAAACCGAGAAAAGATCCAAATCGAACACGAAACAAGCAAAAAGATGTGAATTAGATCTTAATAGTAGGTACATATGATTATCTACGATTCGCAAAAAGATTCAACTCAAACGGAGCAACGAAACTCAAAATATGAACGAAACAAGATCGTCTACTAATCTGGACTAAACTCAAATTTCACAGTACCAAAATCATGTTCAAGTTGATTAACTGAAAAGAACAGAACGATACGAAGATTTAGGCGCTGGTTTCATCTAATTTGCATAAACGAGTAAAAAGTTATGCTAGTTTAAAGATCAGGGGCTAAATTGCGATAAAAATAATCACGGATAAGTCCCTGACCGAAAATAAACTTAAAAGAAAAAGACTAATGAACGAACGTTCGCTGTCTGAACTAATCCGACAAATAGTGTTCGTTAAGACAAATGAACGGACGAACATCCGCTAATAAACTAAACTGAAAGAAAAAACGATCTAAAACAAAACCGCGAAAACCTAAAAATACGGGCGATCCAGTTCGCACCGGTTCGAGAAAAACCGGTGACGACGGCGGGGTCAACGGCGATGTCGATGAACGACGAGGCAGGGTGACGTGGGCGGCGGCGCGAGGCGGGCGACGACGGGGAGCTGTGCTGCTGCTGCTACTGCGGGCGGCGGCATCGATGCGGTGGAGGGGGCGGCGGGGTGCGGCGGCTTATAAAGGGGCCGGGGAGGTGAGATTTGGGCAAGGGGGCGTCGACCTCGGCCTCGGGAGGCGTGTCTGCCTCGGACACGACCAGTTGCGACGGTGCGGACTCCCGCTGCAGGAAAGGCAGCGGCGCGCGTGGCTGGGCCTTCGGCCCAGTCGGTCGACGGAGAACTTAAAAAAAAATTACGCCCGAAGAAAAATTCCTAATAAATATAATTTTTTTAAAAAAATTTCAAAAACAATTTTCACCATCTAAATAAAATATTTAGAACAAAGTGAACATTTTTCTAGCCTAAAAATGCAATTTTCAAAAATGTATATTTTTCTAATTCAAATAAAATAGCAAATAAAATACAAATAAAATCATAATTTGATTTAAAATTCTTTCTCCAATATTTCTCTTAATCTGAAGAAGTCATATTATCTTCTCTCATTTATTTTTAATATTTGAAATAATTGGTGAGAAAAATAATAAAATCAAATTGATCATTTCTTCAAATTTGAAATAAATCCAAATATGATTTTTGTGAAACCTCCAACTCTCTCCTTGGGTCCTTGAGTTGCTTAAGTTTTCTAGGATCTCAACAAAAATGCAAGAATAAATATGGTATGCATATGATGATCTATGTATAACATCCAAATTGAAAATTGGGATGTTACAATATAGGATGCAGAATTAGGTCAGGGGGTCATGAGGGGTCCACAAGGTAGAGGGCGCGCCCAACCCCCTGGCACGCCCTCCCCCCTTGTCGTCGCCTCGTGGCTCTTCTTACTTGATCTTCAAGTCTCCGGGACGTCTCTGGTCCAAGAAAAATCATCGTGAAGGTTTTATTCCGTTTGGACTCCGTTTGGTATTCCTTTTCTACGGAGCTCAAAAACAAGGAAAAAACAACAACTGGCACTAGGCCCTAGGTTAATAGGTTAGTCCTGAAATAATATAAAATAACATATTAATGCATATAAAACATCCAAAACAGATAATATAATAGCATGTAACAATCAAAAATTATAGATATGTTGGAGATGTATCAAGGGCGAGGTGACATTGTGTGTTGGAAGCGATTCTAAGGTTGATAAGATCACCATCGCATACTCCCTCTATCTTCGGGATTAGTGTTGAACCTAAATAAATGTTATTTGGTGTTTGCGTTGAGCATGAATATGATTGGATCATCTTTATTGCAATACGGTTATTCATTTAAGTCAGAGAATAATTGTTGTTCTGTTTATATGAATAAAACCTTCTATGGTCATACACCCAATGTAAATGGTTTATTTAATCTAGATCGTAGTGATACACATATTCATAATATTGATGCCAAAAGATGCAAAGTTGATAATAATAGTGCAGCATACTTGTGGCACTGCCGTTTTGGTCATATTGCTGTAAAGCGCATGAAGATACTCCATGCAGATGGACTTTCGGAATCACTTGATTATGAGTCATTTGATACTTGCGAACCATGCCTCGTGGGCAAGATGAATAAAACGCCGTTCTACGAAACAATGGAGCAAGCTGATGACTTATTGGATATAATACATATCGATGTTTGTGGTCCAATGAGTGTTGAAGCACACATCGGGTATCATTATTTTCTAACCTTCACATATGATTTGAGTAGGAATGGGTATATCTACTTGATTAAACACAAGTCTGAAATATTTGAAAAGTTCAAATAATTTCAGAGTGAAGTGGAGAATCGTCATAACAAGAAAATAAAGTCACTACGATCTGATCGTGAAGGCAAATTTTTAGTTACGAGTTTGGCCTTCATTTAAACAATGTGGAATAGTTTCGCAACTCGTGCCACCTGGAACACCACAGCGTAATGGTGTGTACGAACGTCGTAACCGTATTTTATTAGATATGGTGCGATCTATGATGTCTCTTACCGACTTACCACTACCATTTTGAGGTTATGAACTAGAGACAACCGCATTCATGTTAAATAGGGCACCATCTAAATCCATTGAGACGACACCGTATGAACTGTGGTTTGGCGAGAAACCTAAGGTGTCGTTTCTTAAAGTTTGGGGATGCGATGCTTATGTCAAAAGGCTTCAGCCAGATAAGCTCGAACCCAAATCAGAGAAGTGTCTCTTCATAGGATACCCTAAAGAAACTATTGGGTACACCTTCTACCGCTGATCCAAAGGCAAGATCTTTGTTGCTAAGTTTGGGTCTTTTCTAGAGAAGGAGTTTCTCTCGAAAGAAGTGAATGGGAGGAAAGTAGAACTTGATGAGGTAATTGTACCTTCACTCGAATTGGAGAGTAGCATATCACAGAAAACCGTTCCCATGATGTCTACACCAATCAGAGAGGAAGCAAATGATAATGGTCATGAAACTTCAGATCAAGTTACTATAGAACCTCATAGGTCAACCAGAGCACGATCAACACCAGAGTGGTACGACAATCCTGTTCTGGAAGTCATGTTACTATAGAACCTCATAGGTCAACCAGAACTATGAAGAAGCTATGATGAGCCCAGATTCTGACAGATGGCTTGAGGCCATGCAATCTGAGATAGGATCCTTGTATGGGAACAAAGTGTGAACTTTGGTGGATTTTCCTGATGATCGGCAAGCCATAGAGAATAAATGGATCTTCAAGAAGAAGACTGACACTCATGGTAATATTGCTATCTACAAAGCTCGACTTGTCGCAAAAGGTTTTCGAAGAGTTCAAAATTTTGACTGCAATGAGACTTTCTCACCCGTAGCAATGCTTAAGTCTTTCCAAATCATGTTAGCAATTGCTGCATTTATGATTAAGAAATCTGGCAAATGGACGTCAAAACTACATTCCTTAATGGATTTCTTACATAAGAGTTGTATATGATACAACTAGAAGGTTTTGTCGATCCTAAAGGTGCTAACAAAGTGTGCAAGCTCCAGCGATCCATCTATGGACTGGTGCAATCATCTCGGAGTTGGAATATACGCTTTGATGAGGTGATCAAAGCATATGGTTTTATATGGACTTATGGTGAAGCCTGTATTTACAAGAAAGTGAGTGGGACTTTGTAGCATTTCTAATATTATATGTGGATGACATATTGCTGATTGGAAATGATATAGAATTTCTGGATAGCATAAAAGGTTACTTGAATAAGAAATTTTCAATGAAGAACCTTAGTGAAGCTGCTTACATATTAGGCATCAAGATCTATAGAGATAGATCAATACGCTTGATAAGATTTTCAATGAGTACATGCCTTGACAAATTTTTGAAGGAGTTCAAAATGGATCAGTCAAAGAAGAAGTTATAGCCTATATTGTAAGGTGTGAAGTTGAGTAAGACTCAAAGCACGACCATGGCAGAAGATAGAGAGAGAATGGAAGTCATCCCTTATGCCTCAACCTTAGGTTCTATAAAGTATGCCATGCTGTGTACCAGACCTATTGTGTACCTTGCCATAAGTCTGGCAAGGGGGTACAATAGTTATCCAAGAGTATATCACTGGACATCGGTCAAAATTATCCTTAGTTACCTAAGAGGACTAAGGAGATATTTCTCGGTTATGGAGGTGATAAAGAGTTCGTCGTAAAGAGTTACATCGATGCAAGCTTTGACACTGATCTTGATGAATCCAAGTCTCAATCTGGATACGTATTGAACGTGGGAGCAATTAGCTAGAGTAGCTCCATGTAGAGCATTATAGACATAGAAATTTGCAAAATACATATGGATCTGAATGTGGCGGCCCCGTTGACTAAACCTCTCTCACAAGCAAAGCATGATCTCACCTTAGTGCTCTTTTGAGTGTTAATCACATGGCGAGGTGAACTAGATTATTGACTCTAGTAAACTCTTCGGGTGTTAGTCACATGGCGATGTGAACTATGGGTGTTAATCACATGACGATGTGAACTAGATTATTGACTCTAGTGCAAGTGGGAGACTGAAGGAAATATGCCCTAGAGGCAATAATAAAGTTGTTATTTTATATTTCCTTATTCATGATAAAGGTTTATTATTCATGCTAGAACTGTATTGATCAGAAACTTAAATACATGTGTGAATACATAAACAAACACCGTGTCCCTAGTGAGCCTCTACTAGACTAGCTCATTATTAAATATGGTTGAGGCTTACTAACCATGGACATGTGTTGTCATTTGATAACAGGATCACATCATTAGGAGAATGATGAGATGGACAAGACCCATCCGTTAGCTTAGCATAATGATCGTTCAGTTTTATTGCTATTGCTTTCTTCATGTCAAATACATATCTCTGGGCCCTCACGGTGATACACATCATAAGAAGCCTTGCAAGCAAAGTGACTAATGATTTAGTTGCAAGATGTTGTATTACGGAAGGATTAAATAGACTTGCCAGTAATGAGATAGAACTAGGTATAGAGATACCGACGATCGAATCTCGGGAAGTAACATACCGATGGACAAAGGGAATTATGTATGTTGGCATAATGGTTCGACCGATAAAGATCTTCGTAGAATATGTAGGAACTGATATGGGCATCCAGGTTCCGCTATTGGTTATTGACCGGAGAGGTGTCTCGATCATGTCTACATAGTTCTCGAACCCGTAGGGTCTGCACGCTTAACATTCGTTGACAATATAGTGTTATATGAGTTATGTGATTTGGTGACCGAATGTTGTTCGGAGTCTCGGATGAGATCACGGACATGACGAGGACCTCCGCAATGGTCCAGAGGTAAAGATTGATATATTTTATGATAGCATTTGGTCACCGAAAAGGTTTTGGATTGCACCAGATAATTATCGGAGTGCTGGAACGGGTTCCGGGAGGCCACTGGTAAAGCGGTGGGCCTTATGGACCAAGGAGGGAGGCACACCAGCCCACACAGGGGCTGAGCGCACCTCTTCCTCCTGCCCACACATCAAAGGAGGGGAGGAAAGGCAGCCATCCCCCTTTTCCTTCCTCCCCCCACATGCTATATATGGAAGGGGGGATTCGGCCAAGGCAGGTGCCCAAGGGATGCCGCAGCCCCTTGGCTGCCTCCCATCCCCCTCCACCTATATATATTTGAGGAGGGGAAGGGGCAAGACACACCAATGATAACCAAGCCGTGTGCGGTGCCCCCTTCTCTCTAGTTCGTCCTCAGTCATAGTTTTCACAGTGCTTGGCGAAGCCCTACGGAGATAGCATCACCATCACCGTCACCACGCCGTCGTGCTGCCAGAAGTCATCCACTACTTTGCTCGCCTTGCTAGATCAGGAAGGCGAGGACGTCACCGAGCTGAACATGTGCAGAACTTGGAGGTGTTGTACGTTCGGTACTCGATCGGTTGGATCGTGAAGAAGTTCGACTACATCAACAGCATTGTTTAACGCTTCCGCTTTCGGTATACAAGGGTACGTAGACATACTCTCCCCTCATTTGTATGCATCTCCATGGATAGATCTTACGTGTGCGTAGATTTTTTTGTTTTCCATGCAACATTTCCCAACAATCTGCAACAAGTCAAGCATTATAAAACATTTTTATCATTGTCAATATATAGATCCATCACTACACTTTAGACTTTAAGTATTTCAGAGGGTCCATTATGTTCTAAACTTGAATTATGTGTACGGATACTATCTTGGATTATTTTGGCGTGTAGCCAATTCCGGAGTCAGGGCCCATCAACGCTTCTTTGTGTATTATAGGTTCATTGTTTGTTTCAACAATATTTCATATGCATACCAAGAAGGTCTTCACGAATTTTCCCAACCTAGATGGTTCAGCTGCAAGTTTGACTAAAGTTTCTATATCGCATGTAGAGTCTTTGATATTAGTCGCAGTAGGAAATTCTAGAATCACTTCTAGCGTTTCTCTTCTTTGACATCATCACGAAGATTCTGCAATCTTGTCGAGTTGCACTGTCCTCCCACTCACTCTTTTGCAGAAAATTTTTTCTTCAATCTTCAAAAATTTCACACTCTCTAGAAAAAAACTTTGCCTTGGTGGAGTGATAGAGGAATATCCAACCATTTGGGATAACCTACAAAGTCACACTTATTTCAATAAATTTGATGGCGCTCTTTTAGTGTAAAAGCCAAAGTCTCTAAAGCATCACACTAAAAAATATTGGCAAAATAATTATTGTCATCTTTGATCGCACCATCTGATACATAGCTTGATTACATCTACTCAAAACACTCTACTCTTAGTAGTGTTTCTGGGAGGTGCAAGCTATAAAATATTTTTCACGGACCATTAGACATACGCTAGATTTTTAACTCAATTATTCTTTTCTGCAATCCAATTGTAGAAACATAATTTCTTCTTACAATAATTTCTACTTCATTCTCAAAATCTTTTGAAACATTTCAAAATATCCAGATCTATACCTCAATTAGTAAATGTGAATATCTACTTGAGTCATCATCGAAGATGGATAAATCCACTCCTTGTAACAACACTTATTGGACTACATGTATTAATATGCATATTTATAATTATTTTGTTGCTCGTTCTTTATGGATTGTGAATGGTGTGTTAGTTTACTTCACTATTTGGAAGAAAGTTGCAAGTGCCAGATGATTAGTAATCATATGACTTCAAAATCCATCATTGTGGAATTTCTCCATGACGGTTTCTCCAATGTGACTAAATGCAGTGCCACACATATGTGGTACTCTCTTAGTCTTGCGGCATTTAGCGTCAGTGTTATGGATCTTTAATTCTATCATCAATATTCAAAACTTACATCCTATTCATAATAGGAGTATGTCCCTTTTGTTCATTTCATCGAACAACTATGGTTCTCTTATGAACAACCTCTTGCAACTTCTATGCAATGGGCTAGATTGTACAAAACTATAAGATGAATTATGACAATAAATTCAGAGGTAATATGTTGATGAAAAATTATCATAACTTTTAAAAAAAATTCAACACATATTTTAACCTCATTGATTTGTTGGTCAATAGGCTGTAGTAATTGTTGCATCAATTTGCAACAGCATGCAGTCGAGTCGGTATCCTTGTGACCAACTTTTAACCACAATTCCGGAAGAATTTAGTGTTTAACAATTTAATCACAATTCTGAAGAATCACACTTTACTTGACCAACTTTTTCTTCATCTTATGACTTGTATGACATTCATACCTGAGCTGGACATTCCAGTGTTCGTTTCTTTCCGCATCTAAACTTTTTATAGTTTTATTTTCAATATTTCTCCCGCTCAATAGAAGAATCATCTAACTTTTAAGAGTGGCGTGAGCCTTGAACTTATATAGGGATGTAAGTCTCATTACATCCTTTGGTTTCATTCTTTCTCTTTAAGTTCTCACCATCAACTCATGATTGGTGTTCTTCCGGATCTTACACACTCAAACATAGTTGAAAGCTTCACTAGACTTGCAAACAGAGTACTTCTTTAGATCATATATCTTTAACCTTTGTTTGTTTCTGAAAACAATTTTCAGTTCTAAAATATCACATAACTGCCCCAAACATTTTGATGTTCGGGTTTCTCAAAAGTAAGGAGACCATAATGTAATTCTTAACCTTTTGGATCGAAAGACGTAAGTCTCGTCATCCATAGCATTAGCAGGAGAGCAAGAATGCAGTAGGACAAAATCCTTATTGGCACTCTTAGAGGACAATCCTATCAGTTGTAAAAGATTCAACTAGATAAATAATAGTCAATCGATTTCAATAGCAAAGGTGGAACCGTGAGCCATAATTCTATAACTATAATGCAAACTACACATAAACATAGTTCATAATTAGTTTACACTAGTGATTAAACTAAATTAATTTAAAGTGCACTCCCACTCAATTTAATATCTCTCATAATTAATGTTGAGTGGTTCATGATCCAAATCTGGTTCTCAGCCATTGATGTGGACATCACCAATGACGAGAATTTTGATCAGTAGGCAAACTATTGTCGATTATATCACCATATGATTCTTGTTCATCTTTCAATGCGTTGTGCTCCAACCTCAGAACGTTTCTGCCAGAACTTCAAGATAACCGAGTGATATCTACATACATGGTCTGACCATCTCTGTCTTACACCTCTCATCTCGTTTGTACTCATGTGGACATGACCTATTCCGAAATGCTAGAACGTCATAGACGGTTGCAACACTAGGAAGAGCACCTTCTAAATTTGATTTTATATCTGAGAGATCACCCTAATAATTTATTACTGCGCAATCAAAGGGTGCAAAAAACATAGGGATAAACATCTTAGGTAATTCATGAAAGCATGATATGGTATAGCCCTGGGTGTCGGGAATTCTCCGTGATCATCTTCAATCTTCAGTTGAACCGTCGTGACGACCAATATTTCGTTGTCGTGGCAGCCGCTTCAAAAATGCTGTCATGGTGGCAATTTCAGAAAACGTTCTCATGGAAACTGTTTCAGAAAACATTGTCGTGGCATCGAATTCAGAATTTCCACCATGGCACGAAATTATAGCTCCTCATCCCGTGCCGTAGTACATCTTCTCCATATCAGGGTCCTCTATGTATGCTTGCCATCTTCACCTATAACCTGTTGGCTATCTTTATGATATTTACATTAACATGGCAAACTCATGGCTCCTGCCATCATGCCATGACGCGTAGGCCACTTAACATTACAACATATAACCATCATATACATGAACTCATTATCATGAGAAATGCTATACCATATCGTATGCATACTCTACAAAACCAAGTTAGAAGTCCTATAATCGGTTTAGAAAGTTTTTAGTTACACATTAACCAGTTTTAACTATAATACTACCTACCTACACCCACAACATAAGGTGATAATTCTTGATGCTGGATTAAGTTTCGGGGTGTGTGCGGGAAAGACTTAATTAAAAATCTCTAGCACAACACCAAACTTTGTCTAATACGCATGACCCTCTAGAGGATTATGGATGAACCAAAAGTATAGGAGGTCAATCATTGTCCTTTCTACAAGTAAGAGTGTCAAATCCAACAAGGAGCAGAAGGAAATGACAAGTGGTTTTCGCAAGGTATTCTCCACAAGCACTGAGATTATCAGTAATAGATAGTTTGATAGCAAGGTAATTTGTAACGAGTAACAAGTAGCAATTTTAACAAAGGTGCAACAAGGTAGCCCAATCATTTTTATAGCAAAGGAAAGGCCATAAAGTTCTCTTCTAACAAGCAAAGTGTTCTTGAGGACACATGGGAATTATCATCAAGTTACTTTCATCAGGGTTTTTTTGATTCACGTTCGCTACTTTGATAATTTGATATGTGGGTGGACCGGTGCTTGGGTGCTATTCTTACTTGAAAAAGCCTCCCACTTATGATTACCCCCTCTCGTAAGCATCCACAACTACGAAATAAGAATTAAGATAAATCTAACCATAGGATGAAACATATGGATCCAAATCATCCCCTTATGGAATAACACATAAACTTGGGACGAACTAGGGTTTGACATGAGATGGTGCTAGTGAATATGTTGATGAGGATTGATCCTCCCACAATGGGAGGGTTGTTGGTGATGTCGATGGCTTCGATCTCCCCCTCCCAGAGGGAAGCGTCCCCGGCGGAATCGCTCTACCGAAGAGATAAAGTGTTGCCGCCCAGGTTCCGCCTTGAGACGGTGGCGCTTCATCCTGAAAGTCTTCTCTTGATTTTTCCTAGGTCAAAACCCTTCATATAGGAGAAGATGGGGGTCAGAGACCTGCCAGGGGCCCCATAAGGCATCAAGGCATGCCTAGGGGGTGGCCATGCCCTGTTGCCTTGTGGGCAACTAGTGGGCCCCCTCTTGTACTTCTTTGCTGTAGTATTTTTTATATATTCCATAAAAGTTCTCTGTGAAATTTCAGGTCATTTGGAGTTGTGCAGAATAGGTATCTCTGATATAGATTTTTCAAGTCCAGAATTCCAGTTACTGGCAATCTCCATCTTCATATAAATCTTGCAAATTAAGAGACAAAAGGCATTAGAATTGCATCACAAAGTGTTATAATGATCGAACCATTATAAATAACAGTAGGAAAACATGATGCAAAATGGACGTATCAGTCATCCATCTTCGGTACCCTCTTGTGTACACAATGGTTCACTATTCTTGACTATGATGAAGCCCAAGGAACTGTTAGCAGATCATCGATAGCCAAAGTCGATCGATAGTTAGAACCTTGTAACAAAGCTACATCATACTATCGATGAACTGAACCAAAGCAACACTCGAGGGAAGCATAGCAAGAAAATCAACCCTCACATCCACATGTGATCTAGATTGCAACCTGCACCTACTAGAAAAAAACTCATGATGCCACTGTTAGGAAACATAGTAGAGAACAAAAAAATTCGCGCCAATATGAAGATGCATAACGGGTTGGGATCACGATCGTTACCATCACCAAGTTGCAGCAGAAGAAGAACGTGTTGGTGTAGATCGCACTTGGATTCCCTCAAACTGTTAATGAATGATCCCGTGAACCGCCCACAAACAGTCCCTTGAACTGAAGACCGAAAGCATAACCTCTCTACTTGCTTGCAAGCGTGCAACCTTCACGATCCAGCGGTGCTTCACCATCTAGAGCTAATCGTCGCTGGAGAATTAGAGGGAGGAGATTAGAACTACATGAGACTTCTAATTATCAGGACAAGAGGATTAGCCTAACTCTAATTAGTCAACTAGGACCAACTATAACTAGACCTTGAAGATCTAGAGGAGGCTCCAAAAATTGTATGTTCAAAAGAGCACCAAACCTCAAGTATATATAGGTTAGAGGGGAGAGGGAGAACTGCCACCAAGGGGCAAACTTTCCCCCTTGGTGCACTGGCCTAGGGGAGGGGTCAGACTCTTCTCCCCTTCCCAATTCGGCCTCCTTCCTTATAGGAAGGGGAGCCTCCCCCTCTTGGGCCTTTGTGGCCTAACTTGACTTCCACCTTTTGGCCTTTTAAGGCATGTTGATATTGATTAAAATATAAAATTGATCTGAATACTTTTAGACCATTATATATATAACTTAACATCCTCAGAAACATTTTCCTCTAATATATATTTATTAGTAATACCCGGTATTACCCGATATTCATTGAAACCCTTTCGGTGACCTCGGAACACTTCCGGATCCTCTCAGAACTATTCTAAATATTAATAAAACAATTACCCAAATGTACTCTCATCACTCCCATCCTACTAACACTCAGCAGGTTGTGATTGCCTTAATCTTGTGACCCGTAGGTTCGATAACTCATAGACCTGTACGAAACCCCTTCATCCAATGACCGATAGAGGAACCGTGGGCGTCCATATCGATCCCTATGAGCACACGAATGATAATCAAGTGAACCTTTGGTTATCATGTGATGTTCCCTTTGCTTTGTGATACTTTACAAAACCCAGGAAGCATCAGTATCCTCTTGAGTCAACACATGCTCACTATACCAAAATCCTAGTTACCGGTTTTGTTCCTTTTTCTCGTTGTTGTGTTCCGGCATCTCCATTGTTAGGGTATATTTCTCCCTTTGAGGTTTTGGTGATTGAAGAATATGCACTTGCAGACTAATTGTGTGCATTGAGCATTTCAGATAATCTATCCTATGACACAAGACGATTCGTGCCCCTCGGAGATATAGAGTCAAGACGGTTATTTCTCCTGTGTTTCTTTTTTGGTGGACTTGAGTCGTAGGAAAACCATACTATAAACAGGAGGTCTGCATCAGAAAGGTTTGGGGTGGAATCATCATGTACACATTTTCCTTTTGCACCCACCATCCTTCTCGCTTCTTTGGAGTTCCACTTTGTTTTTCTGAAAACTTGTCCTTAGGCTACCCACTGGTAGTACCGCTCTTGGCAGCGGTAGTACCGCTTGTAAGTAGTACTTCCACTGATCCAGTACCGCGTGTACTACCGCTTATATTGGGTAGTATGTTCTCTATTTAAGCTAAATGGAAGTAGCGCGTAGTATCGCTTGCGGTACTTCCTGTTAGGAGGGAATAGAGAGGGATTGATGGAGTCAATGTTTATTATTTGAGCCTCGTGGGCACATATATAGGAGTACAATGACCAACTTGGAGTACAAGACAAGCTAGAACAAATCCTAGTCTATCTCATATTTCCTAACTAATCACGATAGCCAACATCCCTGTGCAGTCACAACGGTAGCGATGCAAACGGTGAGACTGGAGAAGAATCTGAAGGTAAACTGACGGACATCCCCCATAGTCGTAATGGTCAAAGCTTTGCGGAAATTGTGGCTGGAGTGTAAACCGACGAGGTTGCTCAAGCAAGGCGATAGCCCTTTGTGCCGTTGTCGAGGTAGCCGAGAGTGTAGGGTGGTGTAGCCATGCGAAGAACGTCGTGGTCGATGTCGAGTCGGGATGACCATTGTCGATGAAGTCACCATGGAGCCGTTGGTGCAAGGAGGCGCCAACTTAGTAATGGGCGCAGTGGTGTCAAAGTAGTGGTGCGTCAGGAAGAAGACATTGTTAATGAGGCGTCGCACCGGGTTTGCCAAACCCGGGGACATGTCATAGACAAAGACACACGTCGGTGTTGCCAGCACCGGGCATGCGTAGATGGAAAAAGACAAAGTTGAAGAAGCGTCCCACCAGGCTTCCTAGATCCTTGAATATGACTTTTCCATTGAATTGCATATTCCAGGATCATAGCAGTTATAACATAGAATATAAACTCTTTAATTTTGAATATGGAAATTTAATAATACAATTATTATTACCTCTAGGGCATATTTCCAATGAAACCCCTACGTCCTGCTTTGATTGTATTGATGTGATGGAGTACAGAGTACAAGATGATCTACCTCGAGATCCTATAATTGTCTTCCAAACCCTAAGGCTGGTAATCGTGCCTCTAAAGACTAAAATCCTCATCTAATATATGCACCGGGGTATCTAGGTAAGACACGTGGTCCGTTGCCAACACGTTGGCTATAGAACAATCCTTGGAGTACAAGCCAATTCTTTGGAGGTTCCCATCTTGATCATGTCAAGGTTCGTAGCTTCTGGAGTCCTTCCTTCTAATGATTGGCGGCCCATAAGCCCATCCCATGTATTGTGGGCCGTACGGGTTAGTATCCCTTTGTCCAAAAACTGTCGGTAGCCCCTGTACTAGTGTTCGAAGCCAAAGACTACTTCTCGCTCCTCGGAATGGCTTCTTTCTCTTGATCTCTTCGGCTTGGCAGACGAGTTCCTCCTTTATCGGCTCGAGTTTGGCTTCAAGACTTTCATAACATCCCCGGCTTCCTCAACAAGGGTTCGAGGTTCAACATGCATCAAACCTATTAGCCCTCTCTTCGTGTAATCCGAAGACTTACATTGGGGATTTGCCATGGGTCCCACCACTTGTGGTTGCTGATTATTTTTTATAATTTTTCTTGATCTTCGTGTTAGGGAACAAGCATATTAATGGCTAGACGTCCAAGCGCCTCCCCTTGCATGTTTAACGATATTTAACTAGCTAGGGTCACAACAAACCCAGTACCCCAGCTTTTCCCCATCTCATCCCAATAGGAAAGCTTTTCCCCAAAGCTAGCTTGAGAGCTCCAGCAATGGCAAGCGCCCTAGGTTCCTCAACGCGTCCGCATGGGCCTCTCAAGGGTGCCTAGGGAAGTTGTTCCATCACCCTCTTTCAACTAGATCGGCTTGCCACCCAAGGCTATTTGTCGGATTCAGATCTCACTTCCACTTGCCCCGGCTCGATATCCCTAGAGAGGCGAGCACATGCGGATAATGTCCACATGGGGAGGAACGAGTTTGCTTCATCCCCTTCCTCCTTAGGGTCTTGGATTCCCTATTCATCCCTTCCTTAGGGGCTTGCTAGAGTTCTATGGGATCCAACTCCACCATCTAACTCCCAACTTAATCCTGCACATCGTGGGATTCGTCGCCCTTTGCGAATTGTACCTCGGATGCAAGGTGCACTTTGGGCTTTGGAGGAAATATTTCTGCTTAATGTCATGTTCCTGAGATGGAAAAATTCATGTGGTTGGAGGAGCCGAGGTATGTCGCACTGCGGGGACCAAGCATTGCTACTTGTGAGCTACGTTGGGATTTCCTCGAAGAGGAGAGGATGATGCATTATAGTAGAGATAAGTATTTCCATTAGATAAGAACCAAGCTTATCAATCCAGTACGAGAACCACGCAACACTTTGTTAGTAGTACCTGCACGCAAAATAACAAATCCTTGCACCCAACGCTGTCGGTGTCAAAACCGGCGGATCTCGGATAGGGGGTCCCGAACTGTGTGTCTAAGGCTAATGGTAACAGGAGGCGGGGGGCACAATGTTTACCCAGGTTCGGGCCCTCTCTATGGAGGTAATACCCTACTTACTGCTTGATTGATCTTGATGATATGAGTATTACAAGAGTTGATCTACCACGAGATCATAGAGGCTAAACCCTAGAAGCTAGCCTATGATTATGATTGTTGTTGTCCTATGGACTAAACCCTCTGGTTTATATAGACACGGGAGGGGGCTAGGGTTACACAGAGTCGGTTACAGAGAAGGAGATCTATACATCCGAATTGCCAAGCTTGCCTTCCACGCCAAGGAGAGTCCCACCCGGACACGGGACGAAGTCTTCAATCTTGTATCTTCATAGACCAACAGTCCGGCACAAGTACATAGTCCGACTGTCTGAGGACCCCCTAATCCAGGACTCCCTCAGTAGCCCCTAAACCAGGCTTCATTGACGATGAGTCCAGCATGCAGATTGTCTTCGACATTGCAAGGCGGGTTCTTCTCCAAATCCAGAGTACCTGTTGTAACGAGTAGTGTTCGGCTTCCCATTAATGCTGCACTCCTCGGCTTCTGTATTTTAATAATGGAAGTCTCCACGTGTCGAGTGAATGCGAGAAGTCGGGGCATTTTTACATTTGCCACCCTGACCATGTTAGTAAATCGTCTATTAAAGAGACAGGGATCCTCAGATCCAAATCACACCATCTTCCCCAAGCGAGGATTCATCAGAGCGCACCCGAAAAAACCCTTCCATCACGGCCGGCCCCCACAGCTCTTCCTCTCGCTCCCACAGCGCTAAGCTAGGTGATTGGGTGAAGTGCATCGTATCCCACAGTCGGTTGGTGGAATTGCAGACCCAGGGGTTTCTCCCGCCTGCATATCTCGTCCCCGTCTGAGCTGGACTAGCCACTTATGATGGCGGGGAGCAAGCAGAGTGTTTCCCCAACCCATCCAGGGGGAGCGAGTATGCCTTGTCCCTTACTTGCCGAGGGGCTCGGATTTCCAATCCATCCGTTCCTCCGCGGGCTCCTGGAGTACTACGGCCTCCAGCTGCGTAACTTCACTCCTGCCTCCATACTGCACATCGCAGGTTATGTAGCCCTTCGTGAGCTATTTCTGGGCTGCGAAGCTCATTTCGAGCTATGGAAGAGGCTATTCTGCCTCGTCCCTCGCAATCAGGAGAGGTCAATATACTAAGTTGGCGGAGCCGAAGTATGGCACATCACCGGAACCGGATACCTATCCGGTACTCCGAAGAAGATATCCGAAGACTGGCCTTCGAAGTGGTTTTATATAGAGGCCCCCTTCCGGACCCTATCTGGATAGGCCTTCCTGAGTTTGCCAATGCCCCACTGAAGAAACGCTGCAGTTGGCGTCCCTAGAGCCCTCAGGAGGAATATAATAGAGAGGTCCTTTATCTGATTGGTAGGATAAAAATTCTGGCCAAATCAGGATTGACAATAATCGAGGTTATGTCAATATGCATAATGCCGGGAGTGCAGCCACTCCAGTATCAGGGGCGTCCCATGTGGCACTTTAATGGAGAGGACGATGCTACCCGCTGCGGTCGGAAAGGTCCGGACTCCGCCACCACCCTGGCTAAAATATTGTCCGATTTGTATAAAGGAGAAGAAGAGGAGTTTACCTGTATCAAGCCACGGGATGGATTTTCCATGTACAACCCCCCAAGCTAGGTGAGTTGTTATCTTTTACTCAACTCTATTCATTTACGCATCCTTTCATCACGGATATTTGACTTGCTAATTCATAGCAGGAACAGCGAAGAGCCGTGAGGGAGGTCCACAACCCACCTCCACAGCCAGAGGACCACAACCGGGCCCTCGACCCCGGACTTGAAGAAGATCCAGACATATTTGTGGAGCTCGTCGACAGGACGTTTTACCAGGCAAGCTGTGACGGTGCCTTGGTGGACATCATAGCCGATTATCCTGGCCCACTCCTTGCGTCACATGTAAGTAAAAACCGGATTCCTAACTTCCAAGAAGGATCCCTTCTTTATGCCTTACCCATCGCACATGTATTGTGCTTTATAGGGAAGGCCATCGGGGCGCCCCGCCGAACTCGCGGTGACTCGCCAACAGGGGGCACCGAAGCCGGTTAGGCTTAAAAGGACGGCGGTCAGGACCAAGACGCCATCACAGAGGTATGATTAAAAACCTGCTCTGTGATTATCGTCTCTAAAATATAACAATGTCCATTGTCCCCTGGAAGAAAAAGCGCTTGCCGGACTGTGTCCGGAGATCCTACCGGCCACACCTCCACTAGCCGGACTCCAAAGCCGGACTCAAGGGAGGAGGCTAACGCGGGGACAACGCCGGACAGTCCTCCTACAGAGGATGTGGATAGAATATCCGCTACAAATTTGAAGTGGAAAGCACCATGAATCACAAGCGCCGACGGGCCATACTCCGCGACCATAATTTCTCCGAAGAGGCGTTCAATGCCTGCAACTCAGGAGACGCATACATCCAAGCTGCTCAAGGTGGGATTCCTAGAGCCATAGACCAGTATTTAAAGGATATACGGGTAAGAAAAATCTGATAATTATGTATATCAGTAGCCCCTGAGACTTGAAACAGTTGGCACAACTGATTTAAGGATCATTGTATCCACAGGTTCTTACAGATAAGAATACCCATTTGACTCAAGAGCTGGAGGGGTGCAAAGTCCAGCTAAGGGCCGCAGTTGCCAGAATGGAGGAATCCAAGAAGGCATCATCTGGTAATACTTGTTTTGATCAAAAAGAACGTAATTACTTAAGGAAATATGCCCTAGAGGCAATAATAAAGTTATTATTTATTTCCTCATATCATGATAAATGTTTATTATTCATGCTAGAATTGTATTAACCGGAAACATGATACATGTGTGAATACATAGACAAACATAACGTCACTAGTATGCCTCTACTAGACTAGCTCATTAATCAAAGATGGTTATGTTTCCTAACCATAGGCATGTGTTGTCATTTGATTAACGGGATCACATCATTAGGAGAACGATGTGATTGACATGACCCATTCCGTTAGCCTAGCACTTGATCGTTTAGTATATTGCTATTGCTTTCTTCATGACTTATACATGTTCTTATAACTATGAGATTATGCAACTCCCGTTTACGGGAGGAACACTTTGGTGCTACCAAATGTCACAACGTAACTAGGTGATTATAAAGGAGTACTACAGGTGTCTCCAAAGGTACATGTTGGGTTGGCGTATTTCGAGATTAGGTTTTGTCACTCCGATTGTTGGAGAGGTATCTCTGGGCCCTCTCGGTAATGCACATCACTATAAGACTTGCAAGCAATGTAGCTAATGAGTTAGTTATGGAATGATGCGTTACGTAATGAGTAAAGAGACTTGACGGTAACAAGATTGAACTAGGTATTGGATACCGACGATCGAATCTCGGGCAAGTAACATACCGATGACAAAGGGAACAACATATGTTGTTATGCGGTTTGACCGATAAAGATCTTCGTAGAATATGTAGGAGCCAATATGGGCATCCAGGTTCTGCTATTGGTTATTGACCGAGAATAGTTCTAGGTCATGTCTACATAGTTCTCGAACCCGTAGGGTCCGCACGCTTAACGTTACGATGATAATTTTATTGTGAGTTTATAAGTTTTGATGTACCGAAGTTTGTTCGGAGTCCCGGATGTGATCACGGACATGACGAGGGGTCTCGAAATGGTTGAGACATAAAGATTGATATATTGGACGACTATATTCGGACACCGAAAGTGTTCCGGGCGTTTTCGGAGAAAATCAGAGTGCCGGAGGGTTACCGGAACCCCCCCGGGAGAAGTAATGGGCCTTATGGGCCTTAGTGGAGAGAGAGAGGGGCAGCCAGCATGGGCCGCACGCCCCCTCCCCCTCTGGTCCGAATTGGACTAAGAGATGGGGGGCGGCGCCCCCCTCTTTCCCTCTCCCTCTCCCCCTTCCTTTCCCCCTCCTAGTAGGAGTAGGAAAGAGGGAGTCCTACTCCTACTAGGAGGAGGACTCCTCCTCCTTGGCGCGCCCACAAGGGCCAGCCGTCCTTCCCCCTTGCTCCTTTATATACGGGGGCAGGGGGGCACCCTAGAACACACAAGTTGATCTACATGATCGTTCCTTAGCCGTGTGCGGTGCCCCCCTCCACCATATTCCACCTCATTCATATTGTCGCGGAGTTTAGGCGAAGCCTGCACCGGTAGAGCATCATCATCGTCACCACGCCGTCGTGCTGATGGAACTCATCCCCGACACTTTGCTGGATCGGAGTCCGGGGATCGTCATCGAGCTGAACGTGTGCTGAACTCGGAGGTGCTGTACGTTCGGTACTTGGATCGGTCGGATCGTGAAGACGTACGACTACATCAACCGCGTTGTCATATCGCTTCCGCTTACGGTCTACGAGGGTACGTGGACAATAGTCTCCCCTCTCGTTGCTATGCATCACCATGATCTTGCGTGTGCGTAGGAATTTTTTTGAAATTATTACGTTCCCCAACAGTGGCATCCGAGCCAGGTTTTATGCGTAGATGTCATATGCACGAGTAGAACACAAGTGAGTTGTGGGCAATACAAGTCATACTGCTTACCAGCATGTCATACTTTGGTGCGGCAGTATTGTGAGATGAAGCGGCCCGGACTGACATTACGCGTACGCTTACGCGAGACTGGTTTCACCGTTACGAGCACTCATGCTTAAAGGTGGCTGGCAGGTGTCTGTCTCTCTCACTTTAGCTGAATCGAGTGTGGCTACGCCCGGTCCTTGCGAAGGTTAAAACAGCACTAACTTGACGAACTATCGTTGTGGTTTTGATGCGTAGGTAAGAATGGTTCTTGCTAAGCCCGTAGCAGCCACGTAAAATTTGCAACAACAAAGTAGAGGACGTCTAACTTGTTTTTGCAGGGCATGTTGTGATGTGATATGGTCAAGACGTGATGCTATATTTTATTGTATGAGATGATCATGTTTTGTAACCGAAGTTATCGGCAACTGGCAGGAGCCATATGGTTGTCGCTTTATTGTATGAAATACAAACGCCCTATAATTGCTTTAATTTATCACTAAGCGGTAGCGATAGTCGTAGAAGTAATAGATGGCGTAAACGACAACGATGCTACGATGGAGATCAAGGTGTCGCACCAATGACGATGGTGATCACGATGGTGCTTCGAAGATGGAGATCACAAGCACAAGATGATGATGGCCATATCATATCACTTATATTGATTGCATGTGATGTTTATCCTTTATGCATCTTATCTTGCTTTGATTGACGGTAGCATTTTAAGATGATCTCTCACTAAATTATCAAGAAGTGTTCTCCTTGAGAATGCACCGTTGCGAAAGTTCTTCGTGCTGAGACACCACGTGATGATCGGGTGTGATAGGCTCTACGTTCAAATACAATGGGTGCAAAACAGTTGCACACGCGGAATACTCAGGTTAAACTTGACGAGCCTAGCATATAACAGATATGGCCTCGGAACATGGAGACCGAAAGGTCGAGCGTGAATCATATAGTAGATATGATCAACATATTGATGTTCACCGTTGAAACTACTCCATCTCACGTGACGATCAGACATGGTGTAGTTGATATGGATCACGTAATCACTTAGAGGATTAGAGGGATGTCTATCTAAGTGGGAGTTCTTAAGTAATATGATTAATTGAACTTAAATTTATCATGAACTTAGTACCTGATAGTATTTTGCTTGTCTATGTTTGTTGTAGATAGATGGCTCGTGCTGTTGTTCCATTGAATTTTAATGCGTTCCTTGAGAAAGCAAAGTTGAAAGATGATGGTAGCAATTACACGGACTGGGTCCGTAACCTGAGGATTATCCTCATTGCTACATAGAAGAATTACGTCCTGGAAGCACCGCTGGGTGCCAGGCCTGCTGCTGATGCAACTGACGACATTAAGAACGTTTGGCAGAGCAAATCTGATGACTACTCGATAGTTCAGTGTGCCATGCTTTACGGCTTAGAACCGGGTCTTCAACGATGTTTTGAACGTCATGGAGCATATGAGATGTTCCAAGAGTTGAAGTTAATATTTCAAGCAAATGCCCGGATTGAGAGATATGAAGTCTCCAATAAGTTCTATAGCTGCAAGATGGAGGAGAATAGTTCTGTCAGTGAACACATACTCAAAATGTCTGGGTATAATAATCACTTGATTCAACTGGGAGTTAATCTTCCTGATGATAGTGTCATTGATAGAATTCTTCAATCACTGCCACCAAGCTACAAGAGCTTCGTGATGAACTATAATATGCAAGGGATGGACAAGACTATTCCCGAGCTCTTCACAATGCTAAAAGCCGCGGAGGTAGAAATCAAGAAGGAGCATCAAGTGTTGATGGTTAACAAGACCACCAGTTTCAAGAAAAAGGGCGACTTCAAGAAGAACAGCAAACAAGTTGCTGCTCAAGAGAAGAAACCCAAGTCTAGACCTTAGCCTGAGACTGAGTGCTTCTACTTCAAGCAGACTGGACACTGGAAGCGGAACTGCCCCAAGTATTTGGCGGATAAGAAGGATGGCAAAGTGAACAAAGGTATATGTGATATACATGTTATTGATGTCTACCTTACTAATGCTCGCAGTAGTACCTGGGTATTTGATACTGGTTCTGTTGCTAATATTTGCAACTCGAAACAGGGACTACGGATTAAGCGAAGATTGGCTAAGGACGAGGTGACGATGCGCGTGGGAAATGGTTCCAAAGTCGATGTGATCGCAGTCGGCACGATACCTCTACATCTACCATCAGGATTAGTTTTAGACCTAAATAATTGTTATTTGGTGCCAGCGTTGAGGAGGAACATTATATCTGGATCTTGTTTGATGCGAGACGGTTATTCATTTAAGTCAGAGAATAATGGTTATTCTATTTATATGAGTAATATCTTTTATGGTCATGCACCCTTGAAGAATGGTCTATTTTTGTTGAATCTCGATAGTAGTCATACACATATTCATAGTGTTGAAACCAAAAGATGCAGATTTGATAATGATAGTGCAACTTATTTGTGGCACTGCCGTTTAGGTCATATCGGTATAAAGCGCATGAAGAAACTCCATACTGATGGGCTTTTGGAATCACTTGATTATGAATCACTTGGTACTTGCGAACCGTGCCTCATAGGCAAGATGACTAAAACGCTGTTTTCCAGAACTATGGAGCGAGCAACTGATTTGTTGGAAATCATACATACTGATGTTTGTGGTCCAATGAATGTTAAGGCTCGTGACGGGTATCGTTATTTTCTCACCTTCACAGATGATTTGAGAAGATAAGGGTATATATACTTAATGAAACACAAGTCTGAAACATTTGAAAAGTTCAAAGAATTTCAGAGTGAAGTGGAAAATCATCGTAACAAGAAAATAAAATTTCTACGATCTGATCGTGGAGGAGAATATTTGAGTTACGAGTTTGGTCTACATTTGAAACAATGCGGAATAGTTTTGCAACTCACGCCACCCGGACCACCACAACGAAATGGTGTGTCCGAACGTCGTAATCGTACTTTACTAGATATGGTGCGATCTATGATGTCTCTTACTGATTTACCGCTATCATTTTGGGGTTATGCTTTAGAGACGGCCGCATTCACGTTAAATAGGGCACCATCAAAATCCATTGAGACGACGCCTCATGAACTGTGGTTTGGCAAGAAACCAAAGTTGTCGTTTCTTAAAGTTTGGGGCTGCGATGCTTATGTGAAGAAACTTCAATCAGATAAGCTCGAACCCAAATCGGAGAAATGTGTCTTCATAGGATACCCAAAAGAGACTGTTGGGTACACCTTCTATCACAGATCTGAAGGCAAGATTTTCGTTGCAAAATTCGGATCCTTTCTAGAGAAGGTGTTTCTCTCGAAAGAAGTGAGTGGGAGGAAAGTAGAACTTGATGAGGTAGCTGTACCTGCTCCCTTATTGGAAAGTAGGTCATCACAAGAACCGGTTCCTGTGACAACTACACCAATTAGTGGGGAAGCTAATGATATTGATCATGAAACTTCAGATCAAGTTTCTACTGAACCTCGTAGGTCTACCAGAGTAAGATCCGCACCAGAGTGGTACGGTAATCCTATTCTGGAAATCATGTTACTTAACCATGACGAACCTACGAACTATGAGGAAGCGATGATGAGCCAGATTCCGCAAAATGGCTAGAGGCCATGAAATCTGAGATGGGATCCATGTATGAGAACAATGTATGGACTTTGGTTGACTTGCCTGATGATCGGCAAGCCATTGAGAATAAATGGATCTTTAAGAAGAAGACTAACGCTGATGGTAATGTAAATGTCTATAAAGCTCGACTTGTTGCGAAAGGTTTTCGACAAGTTCAAGGGGTTGACTACGATGAGACTTTCTCACCCGTAGCGATGCTTAAGTCTGTCCGAATCATGTTAGCAATTGCTGCATTTTATGATTATGAAATTTGGCAAATGGATGTCAAAACTGCATTCTTGAATGGATTTCTGGAAGAAGAGTTGTATATGATGCAACCAGAAGGTTTTGTTGATCCAAAAGGTGCTAACAAAGTGTGCAAGCTCCAGCAATCCATTTATGGACTGGTGCAAGCATCTCGGAGTTGGAATAAACGCTTTGATAGTGTGATCGAAGCATATGGTTTTATACAGACTTTTGCAGAAGCCTGTATTTACAAGAAAGTGAGTGGGAGCTCTGTAGCATTTCTGATATTATATGTAGATGACATATTATTAATTGGAAATGATATAGAATTTCTGGATAGCATAAAGGGATACTTGAATAAAAGTTTTTCAATGAAAGACCTCGGTGAAGCTGCTTACATATTGGGCATCAAGATTTATAGAGATAGATCAAGATGCTTAATTGGACTTTCACAAAGCACATACCTTGATAAAATTTTGAAAAAGTTCAAAATGGATCAGGCAAAGAATGGGTTCTTGCCCGTGCTACAAGGTGTGAAATTGAGTCAGACTCAATGCCCGACCACAACAGAAGATAGAGAGAAAATGAAAGATGTTCCCTATGCTTCAGCCATAGGCTCTATCATGTATGTAATGCTGTGTACCAGACCTGACGTGTGCTTAGCAATAACCTTGGCAGGAAGGTACCACAGTAATCCAGGAGTGGATCACTGGACAACGGTCAAGAACATCCTGAAATACCTGAAAAGGACTAAGGATATGTTTCTCGTATATGGAGGTGAAAAGAGCTAGTTGTAAATGGTTACGTCGATGCAAGCTTTGACACTGATCCGGACGATTCTAAATCGCAAAGCGGATACGTGTTTTTATTAAACAGTGGAGCTGTATGTTGGTGCAGTTCTAAACAAAGCGTCGTGGCGGGATCTACATGTGAAGCGGAGTACATAGCTGCTTCGGAAGCAGAAAATGAAGGAGTCTGGATGAAGGAGTTCATTTCCGATCTAGGTGTCATACCTAGTGCATCGGGACAAATGAAGATCTTCTGTGACAATACTGGTGCAATTGCCTTGGCAAAGGAATCCAGATTTCACAAGAGGACCAAGCACATCAAGAGACGCTTCAATTCCATTTGGGACCAAGTCCAGGTGGGAGACATAGAGATTTGCAAGATACATACAGATCTGAATGTTGCAGACCCATTGACTAAGCCTCTTCCACGAGCAAAACATGATCAGCACCAAGACTCCATGGGTGTTAGAATCATTACTGTGTAATCTAGATTATTGACTCTAGTGCAAGTGGGAGACTGAAGGAAATATGCCCTAGAGGCAATAATAAAGTTATTATTTATTTCCTCATATCATGATAAATGTTTATTATGCATGCTAGAATTGTATTAACCGGAAACATGATACATGTGTGAATACATAGACAAACATAACGTCACTAGTATGCCTCTACTTGACTAGCTCATTAATCAAAGATGGTTATGTTTCCTAACCATAGGCATGTGTTGTCATTTGATTAACGGGATCACATCATTAGGAGAATGATGTGATTGACATGACCCATTCCGTTAGCCTAGCACTTGATCGTTTAGTATATTGCTATTGCTTTCTTCATGACTTATACATGTTCCTATAACTATGAGATTATGCAACTCCCGTTTACCGGAGGAACACTTTGGGTGCTACCAAATGTCACAACGTAACTGGGTGATTATAAAGGAGTGCTACAGGTGTCTCCAAAGGTACATGTTGGGTTGGCGTATTTCGAGATTAGGTTTTGTCACTCCGATTGTTGGAGAGGTATCTCTGGGCCCTCTCGGTAATGCACATCACTATAAGACTTGCAAGCAATGTAGCTAATGAGTTAGTTATGGAATGATGCGTTACGTAACGAGTAAAGAGACTTGCCGGTAACAAGATTGAACTAGGTATTGGATACCGACGATCGAATCTCGGGCAAGTAACATACCGATGACAAAGGGAACAACGTATGTTGTTATGCGGTTTGACCGATAAAGATCTTCGTAGAATATGTAGGAGCCAATATGGGCATCCAGGTTCCGCTATTGGTTATTGACCAAGAATAGTTCTAGGTCACGTCTACATAGTTCTCGAACCCGTAGGGTCCGCACGCTTAACATTACGATGACAGTTTTATTATGAGTTTATAAGTTTTGATGTACCAAAGTTTGTTCGGAGTCCCGGATGTGATCACGGACATGACGAGGAGTCTTGAAATGGCCGAGACATAAAGATTGATATATTGGACGACTATATTCGGACACCGGAAGTGTTCCGGGCGTTTTCGGAGAAAACCGGAGTGCCGGAGGGTTACCGGAACCCCCCGGGAGAAGTAATGGGCCTTATGGGCCTTAGTGGAGAGAGAGAGAGGGGCAGCCAGCATGGGCCGCACGCCCCCTCCCCCTCTGGTCCGAATTGGACTAGGAGAGGGTGGGCGGCTTCCCTCTCCCTCTCCCCCTTCCTTTCCCCCTCCTAGTAGGAGTAGGAAGGAGGGAGTCCTACTCCTACTAGGAGGAGGACTCCTCCTCCTTGGCGCGCCCACAAGGGCCGGCCGGCCTCCCCCCTTGCTCCTTTATATACGGGAGCAGGGGGGCACCCTAGAACACACAAGTTGATCTACATGATCGTTCCTTTGCCGTGTGCGGTGCCCCCCTCCACTATATTCCACCTCGTTCATATCGTCGCGGAGTTTAGGCGAAGCCCTGCGCCGGTAGAGCACCATCATCGTCACCAGGCCGTCGTGCTGACGGAACTCATCCCTGACACTTTGCTGGATCGAAGTCCGGGGATCGTCATCGAGCTGAACGTGTGCTGAACTCAAAGGTGTCGTACGTTCGGTACTTGGATCGGTCGGATCGTGAAGACGTACGACTACATCAACCGCGTTGTCATAACGCTTCCGCTTACGGTCTATGAGGGTACGTGGACAATACTCTCCCCTCTCGTTGCTATGCATCACCATGATCTTGCGTGTGCATCGGAATTTTTTTGAAATTATTACGTTCCCCAACAGGTGTACCAGTTAGTATTTGGCATGTTTGCAAATCTAACAATAGATTCTGCAGACAATCCCGGAATGAATCCGGAGATCGCACAAGAAGATCAGCAACATACTCAACGACAGCTAGAGGCTGGCGAGCGTGTGCTTACGCGGGTTAGGTGAGAGAAAAATGATCTCCAGGATGCCAATACCCGGCTGGGCGTTGAACTAGAAGATGTTCGGGCCCAGCTTGCTGACTCCGTGAAGGAGAACAAGAGGCTTCGACACGGCATTTTTAGTATGTGCTCAAACGAATACACAATTCGGCGAAGAAGCGGGTGAGGGAGTCCTAGATTAAGGGGTCCTCAGACAGCCGGACTATATACTTTGGCCGGACAGTTGGACTATGGAGATACCAGATTGAAGACTTCGTCCCGTGTCCGGATGAGACTCTCCTTTGCATGGAAGGCAAGCTTGGATGTTCGAATATGTAGATTTCCTTCTCTGTAACCGACTGTGTGTAACCCTAGCCCCCTCTGATGTCTATATAAACCGGAGGGTTTAGTCCGTAGGACAACAACAATCATAATCATAGGCTAGCTTCTAGGGATTAGCCTCTATGATCTCGTGGTAGATCAACTCTTGTAATACTCATATCATCAAGATCAATCAAGCAGGAAGTAGGGTATTACCTCCATCGAGAGGGCCCGAACCTGGGTAAAACATCGTGTCCCCTGCCTCCTGTTACCATTAGCCTTAGACGCATAGTTCGGGACCCCCCTACTCGAGATTCGCCGGTTTTGACACCGACATTGGTGCTTTAATTGAGAGTTCCACTGTGTCGTCCCAATAAGGCTTGATGGCTCGCCTCATTATCAAGGATAAAATTACCTCCGGAGGATCCTTGGCTGTAGGCCAAACTCTCCGGCTGGGCGATTTCTTCATGGCCGCCCGTTCGACCATCGCGCCGACAATGACATCGCAGGTCATCAAAAACAACCTCCGCGTCAGCCCGGAGTTCACCGAGTAGATGGATCCAATGGAGCTCTCCTCCTTGAACGAGCTCTTGAATCGCATCGCCGCCCTGGGGGTATCAACGGATTATGATCGGATTGGGCTTGAACCCGACCTCAGGGAGATTAACTCTCCGCCGGTCACCATCAGATAGCGGTGGTGGAGGAACAAAACGGCAATTCTTCCTCTATTTTGAGGATGAACTATGTCTGGATTCCCGAGCTCTCAACTTAGAATCGGACAGCGGGCCACAAATATTGGGCAATATCTTCAAGCCCGAGCTGCCAAGCTCAGGAGCCCCTTCGCCCATGGGTTCCAGATTGGGTCAGGACGTGGACTTAATTTCACCCACCCACCCAGATGCAAGCGATCTCTCCCATATCAGACAAGAGCCCCAAGAGATAGTACACCACTTCTGGGCCAGATTCCTCCTTGTAATGAGCAAGGTTGAGGACTGTCACGAGGAAGACGCAATCTCATTCTTTTGCAAAAATTGCACAGACAAGGGAATTCTCAATGCCATAAGTCGCCGTGACATAGCACACTTTGCCGACCTGGCGGCCATAGTATAGAAGTACTGCACGATGGAAAGCGCCTGGAAGACCCAAACAAAATTCTGGGATCCCCCGGCCCTAACTAAAACCCTCTTCCGAACTAAAAGGGTGCGCTTTCGCAAGTCACCCAATAAAATTACAAAGAAGCCAAAGCTCTCTCCAAGGCGTGGATTCGTACTGGAGGGATGGCTCAATAGGCCGTGCAAAATTCACAGCACAGTGGACACCATACCAACACACAACCTTAGAGCATGTTGGATACTCCGGCAGGTGGCCAAGAGCGGCGAGGACCTTCTCATCAACAATACCGCAGTGCACCACCCCGCAGAAAATAACAATATAGTATTGACCGTCTTCGAAACTTTTGCCTCAAACAACAGGCGCAAGCGAGCACTCCACAGCCTCGCCGAAATCTGCCACGTCGCAGCAATAAACCCGTGGAATGACACGGCCATAACCTTCAACGCCAGTGATGAACCTCAATTCCGAGCAGTTTGAGCACCAGCTGCTTTGGTCCTTAGTCCAATAGTGGACGGATTCCGGCTTACTAAAGTGTTGATGGACGGTGGTAGTGGATTAAACCTCATTTATGAGGAAACTCTTAACAAAATGGAAATAGATAAGAGCCACATTGAGCAAAGCAGCACGACATTCAGGGGAATCATCCCTAGACGGGAGGCACGATGTGCAGGGAAAATCACATTGGATGTGGTATTCGGCACACCGGAGAATTATCGGTCCGAAGAAATCACATTCCAAGTGGCCCCGTTTAGCAGTGGATATCACGCCCTCTTGGGGCGAGACGCGTTCACAAGCTTCCAAGCTATACCCCATTACGGGTACATGAATCTCAAGATGCCAGGCCCAATGGGATCATCACTCTGGCCAGTGATCCTGACATAGCACTCCATGCCGAAAATAAAACTGCCGCACTAGCCCTGGAAGCATTGTCCGAAGCCCTCGCGGCCGAAGAGTTAACTACGCTGCGCTCCGCAGTGGACAGGGATGACGTGATACTCGACAAACGACCCAAGTCCACCTCTTTCAAACCAGCAGACGAAATAGTCAAATTCTAGGTCCACCCAACGGACCCTACAAAAATAGCATCAATTGGGGCACAACTGAACCCCACAATAGACGCCACACTACGAGAGTTCTTGCGCGAGAATTGGGACATTTTCGCCTGGCATTCTTCAGACATGCCAGGTATCCCACGCAGGCTGGCTGAACATAGCCTAAACATACTAAAGGGATACAAGCCGGTCAAACAGACTCTTCGGCGCTTTTTAGAACCCAAGCGACAAGCCATGGGAGAGGAGCTAGCCAAGCTACTTGAAGCCGGATTCATCAGAGAGATAAAACATCCGGACTGGCTAGCAAACCTGGTGATGGTACCAAAGAAGGACAAATCCTGACGCCTATGCGTCGATTTCGAGGACCTTAATAAGGCTTGCCCTAAGGACCCCTTCCCACTCCCTCGCATCGATCAAATTATCGACGCTACCACGGGACACGACTCATTGTGTTTCCTCGACGCATACTCCGGATACCACCAAATCAAGATGGCGGAGTCCGATCAAGCCGCAACGACATTTATCACTCCATACGGTCCCTTTTGTTTTAACACCATGCCTTCCGGGCTAAAAAATGCCGGTGCAACCTATCAACGCATGATTCAGACATGCCTGGAAACACAAATCGGAAAAAAACAGTGGAGACTTACGTAGACGATGTGGTCATTAAAACCAGACACATCGAATCATTAATAGACGACTTGAGGCTTACGTTCGACAATCTCCGAACATAAGACATCAAGCTCAACCCGGAAAAATGCGTTTTCGGCGTACCAGCCAGAAAACTCTTGGGCTTTATTGTCTCCAATAGAGGAATTGAAGCAAATCCGGCTAAAATCCGAGCTCTGTCACAGTTGGCTACCCCAACAGACCTCAAGCAAATCCAGAAATTGACTGGATGCATGGCCGCCCTAAGCCGCTTTATCTCCAGATTAGGAGAAAAGGTGCTACCTCTTTATCGCCTTCTTTGACGCACCGAACACTTCGAGTGGACGGATGCGGCTACGGCAGGGCTGGAGGAAATAAAAGCCCTCTTGGCCACCAATCCATTTCTGGCAGCGCCATATGTCGGTGAACCCATGTTTCTATACATAGTTGCAACACACCAGATGGACATAAATTCCCATTGCAAAAGCCGGTATACTACGTATCCACCGTCCTCACTCCATGCAAGTCACGATACCCACGTTACTAAAAGATAGCATACGCGGTCTTCATGGCATCCCGAAAACTACGACACTACTTCCAAGAGTGTTCAATCACGGTGGCCTCCGAAGTACCACTCAATGACATAATAAATAACCACGATGCCACGGGCCGGATTGCAAAATGAGCTATCGAGCTCCTCCCATTCGACATAACATACAAACCATGACGGGCCATTAAGTCGCAAGTACTGGCTGACTTCATCGCCGAATGGACAGAAGCCGAACTCCCTAAAGAGTATGGTGCGTACTCCAATTGGATCATGCACTTTGACGGGTCTAAAATGCTAGCTGGTCTAGGGGCTGGTGTCGTCCTGACGTCCCCCATCGGAGATACAGTCCAATACGTACTCCAAATACTTTACACAGATTCCAACAATGCAACAGAGTATGAGGCTCTGTTGCACGGTCTTCGAATGGCAGTCTCCATGGGCATTCAACGCCTTGAAGCACGTGGGGATTCAAATCTTACAATATCTCAAATAAATGGAGACTTTGACACCAAGGACCCGAAAATGTTGTTCTCAAAATGTTAGCTCGATTCGAGGGGCTCGAATTCCACCATGTGGTTCGAGAAAACAATCAAGCGGCAGATGTCCTTGCCCGCATCGGTGCTAAACGTGACTCCGTCCCACCAAATATCTTTTTGGAAAGGTTGTTCAAGCCATCTGTGGTATGGGAAGGGGAGTCCGGCAATACTAATCCGGATCCACATACAACCCCAGATCCCAAACAATCTGACGTAATCGGAGGCTCCGCCACCGAAATCACACCTTCGACCCACGTGATCATGGCGGTCATCGCCCCGTGGACAGAACCCTTCCTAGCCTACTTAAATAGGCAGGAACTCCCGGAGGACCAAAATGAGGCACGCTGCATTGTGTGGTGCTCTAAAGCCTACAAACTCCACGAGGGAGAGCTTTATAAGAAAAGCATAACCGGAGTACTCCAAAGGTGCATCTCCGAAGAGGAAGGGCGGCAACTCTTGGCTGAAATCCATGCCGGACTCGGCGGCCACCACGCTGCAGCTCGGGCACTCGTAAGCCAGGCCTTCCGTACAGGTTTCTACTGGCCGACAGCCCGGGCAGACGCACAAGACCTTGTCCAACACTATGTCGGTTGCCAGCTTTTTGCAAATCAAAGCCATATGCCGCCCACCGCCCTCCAAACAATCCCCATAACTTGGCCCTTTGCGGTCTGGGGGCTCGATATGGTTGGACCCCTTAAAGGAGGAAGCCATAAGAAGAAATACTTGTTGGTCATGGTCGATAAATTCACGAAATGGATAGAAGCCAAACCAGTTAAAACGGCCGAATCCGGACCAGTGATAGACTTTATATCCGGGGTCGTACACCGCTACAGTGTCCCCCACAGCATCATCATCGATAACGGCTCCAACTATACACCCGATGAGGTGAAAACCTGGTGCAGCAAAATGGGCATAAAACTTGATTACGCTTCCGTCTATCACCCCAAACAAACGGTCAAGTCGAACGAGCGAATGGTCTTATTATGAGCGGCATCAAACCCAGACTAGTGCGATCCTTGAAGGAATCAGACACACACTGGGTCAAGGAGATTGACTTCGTATTATGGGAGCTGCAGACAACGCCAAATCACACAACCGGATACACACCATTTTTTATGGTGTACAGCGCAAAGGAAGTGTTACCCTGCGATATCATCCATGATTCACCTAGAGTGCGCATGTACAAAGAGAGAGAGGCCGAGCTGGATCGGCAGGACAACTTAGATGCCCTAGAAGAGGAGCGTGATGTCGCAAAGGCCCGTTCCGCATTCTATCAACAGCAAGCTCGAAGGTATCAAAGCAGGGAGGTGCGGGCCAAAACTTATAATATTGGCGAACTCGTCCTACGCCTACCAGAGAAGAAAAAGGACAAGCTCAAGCCCAAATGGGAGGCCCCCCATCATTGACAAAGTTCTCACTGGAGGCGTGTACCGTCTACATGATGCATCAGACAATTGACTCGAGCCGAACCCATGGAACGCGACCAGACTCCGAAGATTCTATGCCTAGTGCCAAACCCCGTGTTTGTCTCCTTAGCTCCGTCTTCCCTTTTAAATTATATCCCCTCTCTCTCTCTTCTTTTGCATTTATAGCCTTTTAGACCTAAGTATGCTTTTACCGCACACTCCGGCCACGCTTTGCGCACTCATCATACCTGGGGGCTTCTTATATAGAAGCTTATTTGTCTTCTGGGCTTCATGCCCACCACATATGCGTCACTTCCACGTATGTCCCCTTTTTTCACCACTATATGCATCGATATGACTTAAGTTTTGACCAAGATGGGTTGCCTGGCTCTTGTGTTTATGCCCTACATTCCCGTTAATTCGGCTAGGGCATAAGGGGAGCACCTCTGCGATTGTTACTGCCGGGTCAACCGGATGTGTACCTCAGACTGGGTGAAGTCGAAAGCTAGCGTTTTTAACAGAATATTCGGTCGGTGAACAAAAGATGTATTTTTCCTATTACAAAACATGCCCCCAGACGCTTATATCCTGCGTAAATTTTCGTAGTTCGGACATGTACATCGATCCATGCACACCCAGGGAAAGGAACCCTTAACGGAACTATTCTCCCTGGAAGATGTTTCTTACTACCCATGTAATATAACATAACTAGTTGGGTACTTGTTTGTTCAAGCACTTATGACCCCTACGCCTGTTTTTACATAATCGAGCGGGTATTCGGAAACACTCCGAACTGTCGGGTACAGAGGTTGAAGCAAAAAGGTCGGCCAAGAAAAATGATTTACAATCCGGCTAGGGACAAAATATGTCCTTCGAAGTACAATGTCAGTTAGATTGACTAAATTCTTCTTTTATACCATCCAACAGGGTGTCTAGCCTACAGTCCTGTTGGGAACACTTAGCTGCTAAGGCTACTTGGTCATACACCAGATGTATAGGAATCTCCTTCCCATCCGACCCTACAGGTCCGACCTCGGCCATATGGTTCAGGTCATCCTTGGTGTACCGCGTCTTCACCATCGCCCAGGCCTTCCTTGCACCTTGTCGGCAGACCGATATCTTCCATAATCAGAAGTGCTGCCGCGCTCCCTTGAGCAGCTCGATCAGCTCACCCATGCCTCCTGGAAGGGAGGCGGATGGCCACAAGGCTTGGGCAATGTTCTGCATCACCTGCCGAACTTGTTCGTGCAGTTGTGAGAGCTCCTGCAGAAGATCGCCTGCAGATCCAGGCATCTCCTCTTCAGGGCGACCTATCATCATGCCTACAGACATAGTTATGTTAGCACGCTTCTACGCTGAACCTTATAGTGGTTCGTCAGCACACTTACTGAATATGCCGCGTCGAAGCTTCTTATTCTCCTTCACGGAGTCAGCAAGCTGGGCCCGAACATCCTTCAATTCGACGTCCAGCCAGACGTTCGCGTCCTAGAGAATATTTTTCTCCTTTATAACCTTGGTAAGAACACACTGGCCAGCCTTCAGCTATCGCCGAACATGTTGCTCATCCTCCGGTATGATCTCCGGATTGCCTCCGGGATTGTCTGCAAGTTCTCTTATTAGAATCACATTCTTGCCGAATACTTAACTGGTATATACCATGAAATTATGCAAATATTACTAGATGGGGCCTTCGTAGACTCCTCCATCACGGCGGTTGCGGCCCGTAGTTGGGCCTTGCACTCTTCCAGCTCTTTGGATAGCTGGGTATTCTTCTCTGTCAGAACCTATGCACACGAGGATCCTTAAATCAGTTGTGCCAACTGTTTCAAGTCTCAGGGGCTACTGATATATACACTCATCAAATTTACTTACCCGTATATCCTTCAAGTACTGGTCCGTGGACCTGGCTAGGCCACCTTGAGCAGCCCGGATGTACGTGTCCCCTGAGTTGAAGGCGTCGAACGCCTCTTCAGAGAAATTAGGGTCGCGTAGTGCGGCCCGTCGGCACCTATGATTTATGGCACTCTCCACTTTGGAGTTGGTAGCGAAAAATCTATCTGCATCCTTTGTAGGAGGACCGTCCGCATTGACCTCCGCCCTTGAGTACGGCCTCGGAGTCCGGCTGGTGGAAGCGTGACCGGCAGGCTCTCCGGATGCAGTCCGGCGAGCACTCTTTCTGTCAAAAGGCAGAATACATCGTTATATTTTAACAATGATAATTGCGTGGCAGATTTTTAAACATACCTTTGCAATGACGTCTTGGTCCTGACCGCCTTTCTTTTAAGCCTACCCGGCTTCGGTGCCCCTTGTTGGCGAGTCACCACGGGTTCAGCTTGGCGCCCCGATAGCCTTCCCTATAAGACGTAATTCATGTGCGGTGGGTGAAGTGTAAAGAGGGAATCCTTTTTGGAAGTTGGGACTGTGGCTTTGCTTACCTGGGATACAGGGAGTAAGCCAGGATAATCGGCTATAATGGCCACCATCACACCATCGCAGCTCAACTGGTAAAATGTCCTGTCGACAAGCTCCACAAACGTGTCCGGATCTTCTTCGAGTCCGGGGTCGAGAGCCCGGTTAGAGTCCTCTGGCTGTGGAGATGGGTTGTGAACATCCTTCATAGCCCTTCACAGTTCCTGCTATGTATTGACAAATTAAAACATATGTGCTAAAAATGTGGGAAAGATTGGAATAAAAGATAGCGACTCACCCAGCTTGGGGGGTTGTACATGGAGAATCCATCCCGTGGCTTGATATGGATCAACTCCTCCTCCTCTTCTCCTTTGAACAAATCGGACAATATCTTTGCCAGAGCGGCGGGAGAGTCCGTTCCTTTATGGCCGCAACGGGTGGCATTGTCTTCTCCATTGAAGTGCCACATGGGTTTTCCTCGATATTGAAGTGGCTGCACTCCCCGCATTATGCATATGGACATAACTTCAATTATTGTCAGCCCTGATTTGGCCAGTGTATTTATCCTGTCCATTAGGAAAAGGATCTCTCTGTTATCTTCCTCCTGGGGGCTCCCGGGGCGCCAGCTGTGGTGTTTCTTCAATGGGGCATCTACAAACTCGGGAAGGCCATTCCGAACAGGGCCTGGAAGAGGGACGTCCTCCACGTAGAACCATTCTGAGGGCCAGTCCTCGGATGCCTTCTTCGGGGTGCCGGATAGATATCCGATCTCGACGATGCGCCATATTTCGGCTCCGCCCACTTGAAATACTGACCCCTTCTGAGTACGGGGTACTAGGCAGAATAGCCTCTTCCACAGCTCAAAATGAGCTTCGCATCCCAGAAAAAGCTCGCAGAAGGCGACGTAGCCTACGATATGCAGTATGGAGGCTAGGGCAAAGCTGTGCAGCTAGAGGCCGTAAAACTCCAGGAGCCCGCGGAGGAAAGGATGGATTGGAAATTCGAGCCCCCTCAGCAAGTAGGGGACGAAGCACACCCGCTCTCCCTGGATGGGTTTGGAAAGCTCTCCGCTTGCTCCCCGCCATTATAAGAGGCTAGTCCAGCTTGGACGGGGACCATGTATGCAGGTGGGAGAAACCCTTTGGTCTACAACTCTACTAGTCGGCTATGGGGAACAGAACATCTCTCCCAATCACCTGGCCTATTGCTACGGGAACGAGAGGAGGAACCGCGATGACCGGCCATGGTGGTATGGATTTGTCCAGGCACGCTCTGATGAACACTCGATGGGAGGAGATGGTGTGATTTGGATATGAGAACCCCCATCTCTTTTATAGATGATTTACCTGCATGGTTGGGGTGGCAAATGTAGAAATGCCCCGACTTCTCACATTTGCTCGACACGTGGAAACAGCCATTATTAAAACACAGAAGCCGAGGAGCATGACATTGATGAGGATTCGGACACTGCTCGTTACAACAATGCTATGAAGGATTTGGAGAAGAACCCACCTTGCAATTGCGAAGACAAACTGCACGGCGGACTCATCGTCATTGAAGCCTGGTTCAGGGGCTACTGAGGGAGTCCTGGATTAAGGGGTCCTCGGACAACCGGACTATATACTTTGGCCGGACTGTTGGACTATGGAGATACTAGATTGAAGACTTCATCCCGTGTCCAGATGGGACTCTCCTTTGCGTGGAAGGCAAGCTTGGATGTTCAGATATGTAGATTTCCTTCTCTGTAACCAATTCTGTGTAACCCTAGCCCCCTCTGCTGTCTATATAAACCGGAGGGTTTAGTCCATAGGACAACAACAATCATAATCATAGGCTAGCTTCTAGGGTTTAGCATCTACAATCCTGTGGTAGATCAACTCTTGTAATACTCATATCATCAAGATCAATCAAGCAGGAAGTAGGGTATTACCTCCATTGAGTGGGCCTGAACCTGGGTAAAACATCGTGTCCCCTGCCTCTGGTTACCATTAGCATTAGACGCACAGTTCGGGACCACCTACCCGAGATCCGCCAGTTTTGACACCGACAGCGGGCTAACAGAGTTATGTCTGTAAGTATGCTGACAGGTCGTCGTGAAGAGGAGATGCCCGGATCCATGGACGATCTTCTGCGAGAGCTTTCACAACTGCACGAACAAGTTCGGCAGGTGATGCAGGGTATTGCCCAGGCCTTGTGGCCATCCGCGTCCCTGCCAGGAGGCATGGGGGATCTTGTAGAGATGCTCAAGGGAGCATGGCGGTGCTTCCGATTATGGAAGATATCAGCCTGCCGACAAGGTGCGAGGGAAGCCCGGGCCATGATGTAAACGCGGTACACCAAGGTTGATCCGAATCACATGGCCCGGGTCGGACCTATAGGGTCAGATGGGAAAGAGATTCCCGTTAGTCTGGGATATGACTAGGTAGCATTAGCTGCAAAGTATTCCCAACAGGATTGTAGGCTAGACAGCCTGTTGGATGGTATAGAAGAAGAATATAGCCAGTCTAAGTGACTGTGTACTTCAATTGACATATTTTTTCTCTAGCCGGATTGTAAATCATTTGTCATGGCGAACCTTTTCGCTTCAACCTCCGGACCCGACAGTCCGGAGTGTATCCGAATACCCGCTCAGTTATGTAAACCGAGGTACCCGTGGAAACCAGGTGTAGGGGTCATAAGTGCTTGAACAAACAAGTACCCAACTAGCTATTTATATTACATGGATAGTAAGAAACATCTTCCAGGGAGAATAGTTCCGTTAAGGGTTCCTTTCCCTGGGTACGCATACATTAATGTGCATGTCTGAACTACGAACAGAGACGCGGGATATAAAACATCTGGGGGTTTACATTGTAATAGGTAAGAAACATCTTTTGTTCGCCGACCGAATATTCCTTTAAGAACGCTAGCCTTCGGCTTCACCCAGTCTGAGGTACACATCCGGCGGACCCGGCAGTAACAATCGCAAAGGTGCTCCCCTTATGCCCTAGCCAAACTAATGGGAACGCATGGCATAAACACAGGAGCCAAGCAACCCAGCTTGGCCAAAACTTAAGTCATATCGATGCATATAATGGCGAAGAAAAGGTACATATGGAAAAGTGACACATATGTAGTGGGCATGAAGCTTGGAAGATAATTATATTAAGCTTCGGTATAAGAAGCCCCTAGGTATAGTGATTGCGCATAGCGCGTCAATATTGTGCAGTCGAGTCACACTTGAAGCTTTTTAGGGTCATAAAAATAAATAAAGAAAGAAAGGAAGAGAGAGGATATGACTTAAAAAGAGAGGAGGTAAGGAGACGAACACAGAGTTCGGCGCTAGGTGTAGAATCTTCGGAGTCTGGCCGCGTTCCATGGGTTTGGCTCGAGTCTATTATCTGATGCATCACGCAGGCGGTACGCTCCTTCGATGAGAACTTTATCAATGATGAACGGATCTCCTGTTGGGGAACGTTGCAGAAAAAAAAAATTCCTACGGTTTCACCAAGATCCATCTATGAGTTCATCTAGCAACTAGTGATAGGAGTGCATCTACATACCCTTGTAGATCGCGAGCGGAAGCGTTCAAGAGAACGGGGTTGAGGGAGTCGTACTCGTCGTGATCCAAATCACCGATGACCAAGTGCCGAACGGACAGCACCTCCGTGTTCAACACACGTACGGAGCGGATGACGTCTCCTCCTTCTTGATCCAGCAAGGGGGAAGGAGAGGTTGATGAAGATCCAGCAGCACGATGGCGTGGTGGTGGACGCAGCAGAGTTCCGGCAGGGCTTCGCCGAGCTTCCGCGAGAGGGAGAGGTGTAGCAGGGGAGAGGGAGGCGCCAAGACTTCAGGGTGCGGCAGCCCTCCCCCCTCCTTTATATAGCCCCCCCCCCCCCCGGGGGGGGGGGGCGCCGGCCCTAGAGATGGGATCTCTAGGGGGGCGGCCAAGGGGGTGGAGTGCCCCCCAAGGCAAGTGGAGGCGCCCCCTCCCCTAGGGTTCCCAACCCTAGGCGCAGAGGGGGGCACAGGAGGGGCACACCAGCCCACCAGGCGCTGGTCCCCTCCCCAATTTAGCCCATGGGGCCCTCCGGGATAGGTGGCCCCACCCGGTGGACCCCCGGGACCCTTCCGGTGGTCCCGGTACAATACCGGTGACCCCCGAAACTCTCCCGATGGTCGAAACTGCACTTCCTATATATTATTCTTTACCTCTGGACCATTCTGGAACTCCTCGTGACGTCCAGGATCTCATCCGGAACTCCGAACAACATTCGGTTTGCTGCATACTCATATCTCTACAACCCTAGCCTCACCGAACCTTAAGTGTGTAGACCCTACGGGTTCGCGAGACACGTAGACATGACCGAGACGGCTCTCTGGTCAATAACCAACAGCGGGATCTGGATACCCATGTTGGCTCCCACATGCTCCTCGATGATCTCATCGGATGAACCACGATGTCGAGGATTCAATCAACCCCGTATACAATTCCCTTTGTCAATCGGTACGTTACTTGCCCGAGACTCGATCGTCGGTATCCCAATACCTCGTTCAGTCTCGTTACCGGCAAGTCTCTTTACTCGTACCGTAATGCATGATCCCGTGACCAGACACTTGGTCACTTTGAGCTCATTATGATGATGCATTACCGAGTGGGCCCAGAGATACCTCTCCATCGTACGGAGTGACAAATCCTAGTCTCGATCTGTGTCAACCCAACAGACACTTTCGAAGATACCTGTAGTGCACCTTTATAGTCACCCAGTTACGTTGTGACGTTTGGTACACCCAAAGCACTCCTACGGTATCCGGGAGTTACACGATCTCATGGTCTAAGGAAAAGATACTTGACATTGGAAAAGCTCTAGCAAAACAAACTACACGATCTTGTGCTATGCTTAGGATTGGGTCTTGTCCATCACATCATTCTCCTAATGATGTGATCCCGTTATCAACGACATCTAATGTCCATAGTCAGGAAACCATGACTATCCGTTGATCAACGAGCTAGTCAACTAGAGGCTTACTAGGGACATATTATGGTCTATGTATTCACATGTGTATTACGATTTCCGGATAATACAATTATAACATGAATAAAGACAATTATCATGAACAAGGAAATATAATAATAATCATTTTATTATTGCCTCTAGGGCATATTTCCAACAGTCTCCCATTTGCACTAGAGTCAATAATCTAGTTACATTGTGATGAATCGAACACCCATAGAGTTCTGGTGTTGATCATGTTTTTCTCGCGAAAGAGGTTTAGTCAATGGATCTGCGACATTCAGATCCGTATGTACTTTGCAAATATCTATGTCTCCATCTTGAACATTTTCACGGATGGAGTTGAAATGACACTTGATGTGCCTGGTCTTCTTGTGAAACCTGGGCTCCTTGGCAAGGGCAATAGCTCCAGTGTTGTCACAGAAGAGTTTGATCGGCCCCGACGCATTGGGTATGACTCCTAGGTCGGTGATGAACTCCTTCACCCAAATTGCTTCATGCGCTGCTTCGGAGGCTGCCATGTACTCCGCTTCACATGTAGATCCCGCCACGATGCTCTGCTTGCAGCTGCACCAGCTTACTGCTCCACCATTCAACATATACACATATCTGGTTTGTGACTTAGAGTCATCCAGATCTGTGTCAAAGCTAGCGTCAACGTAACCCTTTACGACGAGCTCTTCGTCACCTCCATAAACGAGAAACATGTCCTTTTTTCTTTTCAGGTACTTCAGGATATTCTTGACCGCTGTCCAGTGTTCCTTGCCGGGATTACTTTGGTACCTTCCTACCAAACTTACGGCAAGGTTTACATCAGGTCTGGTACACAGCATGGCATACATAATAGATCCTATGGCTGAAGCATAGGGGATGACACTCATCTCTTCTTTATCTTTTGCCGTGGTCGAGCATTGAGCCGAGCTCAATCTCACACCTTGCAATACAGGCAAGAACCCTTTCTTGGACTGATCCACTTTGAACTTCTTCAAAATCTTATCAAGGTATGTGCTTTGTGAAAGACCTATGAGGCGTCTCGATCTATCCCTATAGATCTTGATGCCTAATATGTAAGCAGCTTCTCAAGGTCCTTCATTGAAAAACACTTATTCAAGTAGGCCTTAATGCTGTCCAAAAGTTCTATATCATTTCCCATCAAAAGTATGTCATCTACATATAATATGAGAAATGCTACAGAGCTCCCACTCACTTTCTTGTAAACGCGGGCTTCTCCATAAGTCTGCATAAACCCAAACGCTTTGATCATCTCATCAAAGCAAATGTTCCAACTCCGAGATGCTTGCACCAGCCCATAAATGGATCGCTGGATCTTGCATACTTTGTTAGCATTCTTAGGATCGACAAAACCTTCCGGCTGCATCATATACAGTTCTTCCTTAAGATGTCCATTAAGGAATGCCGTTTTGACGTCCATCTGCCATATCTCATAATCATAGTATGCGGCAATTGCTAACATGATTCGGACGGACTTCAGCTTCGCTATGGGAGAGAATGTCTCATCGTAGTCAACCCCTTGAACTTTCCGATAACCCTTAGCGACAAGTCGAGCTTTATAGATGGTAACATTACCATCCGCGCCCGTCTTCTTCTTAAAGATCCATTTGTTTTCTATCGCTCGCCGATCCATACTTTGTTTTCATACATGGATTCTATCTCGTATGGCATGGCTTCTAGCCATTTGTTGGAATCTAGGCCCGCTATCACTTCTTCATAGTTCGAAGGTTCACTGTTGTCTAACAACATTATTTCTAGGACAGGGTTGCCATACCACTCTGGTGTGGACCTACGAAGTTCAGTAGCAACTTGATCCGAAGCACCTTGCTCATCATCATTAATTTCCTCTCCAGTCGGTGTAGGCACCACAGGAACATTTTCCTGAGCTGCACTACTTTCTGGTTCAAGAGGTAGTACTTCATCGAGTTCTACTTTCCTCCCACTTACTTCTTTCGAGAGAAACTCCTTTTGCAGAAAGGATCCGTTCTTGGCAACTAAGATCTTGCCCTCGGATCTTAAGTAGAAGGTATACCCATTGGTTTCCTTAGGGTATCCTATGAAGACGCATTTTTCCGACTTGGGTTCGAGCTTTTCAGGTTGAAGTTTCTTGACATAAGCATCGCATCCCCAAACTTTTAGAAACGACAGCTTAGGTTTCTTCCCAAACCATAATTCATACGGTGTCGTCTCAAAGGATTTAGACGGAGCCCTATTTAAAGTGAATGTAGCTGTCTCTAGAGCGTATCCCCAAAATGATAGCGGTAAATCGGTAAGAGACATCATAGACTGCACCATATCCAATAGAGTGCGATTACGACGTTCGGACATACCGTTACGCTGAGGTGTTCCAGGCGGCGTGAGTTGTGAAACGATTCCACATTTCCTTAAGTGCGTACCAAATTCGTGACTTAAATATTCTCCTCCACGATCTGATCATAGGAACTTTGTCTTTCGGTCACGTTGATTCTCTACCTCATTCTAAAATTCCTTGAACTTTTCAAAGGTCTCAGACTTGTGTTTCATTAAGTAGACATACCCATATCTACTCAAGTCATCAGTGAGAGTGAGAACATAACGATATCCTCCGTGAGCCTACGCTCATTGGACCGCACACATCGGTATGTATGATTTCCAATAAGTTGGTTGCTCGCTCCATTGTTCCGGAGAACGGAGTCTTGGTCATTTTGCCCATGAGGCATGGTTCGCATGTGTCAAATGATTCATAATCGAGAGACTCTAAAAGTCCATAAGCATGGAGCTTCTTCATGCGCTTGACACCAATGTGACCAAGGCGGCAGTGCCACAAGTATGTGGGACTACCGTTATCAACTTTACATCTTTTGGTATTCACACTATGAATATGTGTAACATTTCGTTCGAGATTCATTAAGAATAAACCATTGACCATCGGGGCATGACCATAAAACATATCTCTCATATAAATAGAACAACCATTATTCTCGGATTTAAATGAGTACCCATCTCGTATCAAACGAGATCCAGATACAATGTTCATGCTCAAACTTGGCACTAAATACCAATTATTGAGGTTTAAAACTAATCCCGTAGGTAAATGTAGAGGTAGCGTGCCGACGGCGATCACATCGACCTTGGAACCATTCCCGACGCGCATCGTCACCTCATCCTTCGCCAGTCTCCACTTATTCCGTAGCTCCTGCTGTGAGTTACAAATATGAGCAACGGCACCGGTATCAAATACCCAGGAGTTACTACGAGTACTGGTAAGGTACACATCAATTACATGTATATCACATATACCTTTAGTGTTGCCGGCCTTCTTGTCTGCTAAGTATTTGGGGCAGTTCCGCTTCCAGTGACCCTTCCCTTTGCAATAAAAGCACTTAGTCTCAGGCTTGGGTCCATTCTTTGTCTTCTTCCCGGCATCTGGCTTACCAGGTGCGGCGACATCCTTGCCTTCCTTCTTGAAGTTCTTCTTGCCCTTGCCCTTCTTGAACTTGGTGGTTTTATTGACCATCAACACTTGATGTTCTTTCTTGATTTCTACCTCTGCCGACTTCAGCATTGAAAATACTTCAGGAATAGTTTTCACCATCCCCTGCATATTGTAGTTCATCACAAAGCTCTTGTAGCTTGGTGGGAGCGACTGAAGCATTCTGTCAATGACCGCCTCTTCCGGGAGGTTAATGTCCAGCTGGGACAGGCGGTTGTGCAACCCAGACATTTTGAGTATGTGCTCACTGACAGAACTATTTTCCTCCATCTTACAACTATAGAACTTGTCGGAGACTTCATATCTCTCGACCTGGGCATGAACTTGGAAAACCATTTTCAGCTCCTCGAACATCTCATATGCTCCGTGTTGCTCAAAACGCTTTTGGAGCCCCGGTTCTAGGCTGTAAAGCATGCCGCACTGAACGAGGGAGTAATCATCAGCACGTGACTGCCAAGCGTTCATAATGTCTTGGTTCTCTAGGATGGGTGCTTCACCTAGCGGTCCATCTAGGACATATGCTTTCTTGGCAGCTATGAGGATGATCCTCAGGTTCCGGACCCAGTCCATATAGTTACTGCCATCATCTTTCAGCTTGGTTTTCTCTAGGAATGCGTTGAAGTTCATGTTGACATGAGCGTTGGCCATTTGATCTACAAGACATATTTGCAAAGGTTTTAGGCTAAGTTCATGATAATTAAGTTCATCTAATCAAATTATCTAATGAACTCCCACTCAGATTAGACATCCCTCTAGTCATCTAAGTGTTACACGATCCGAGTCAACTAGGCCGTGTCCGATCATCACGTGAGACGGACTAGTCATCATCGGTGAACATCTCCATGTTGATCGTATCTTCCATACAACTCATGTTCGACCTTTCGGTCTCTGTGTTCCGAGGCCATGTCTGTACATGCTAGGCTCGTCAAGTTAACCCTAAGTGTTTTTGCATGTGTAAAACTATCTTACACCCGTTGTCGGTGTCAAAACCGGCGGATCTCGGGTAGGGGGTCCCGAACTGTGTGTCTAGGCGGATGGTAACAGGAGACGAGGGACACGATGTTTTACCCAGGTTCGGGCCCTCTTGATGGAGGTAAAACCCTACGTCCTGCTTGATTGATATTGATATTGTGGATGTTTACAAGAGTGGATCTACCACGAGATCAAGGAGGCTAAACCCTAGAAGCTAGCCTATGGTATGATAGTAATGGTTGTTGTTCTACGGACTAGAGCCATCCGGTTTATATAGACACCGGAGAGGGCTAGGGTTACATAGAGTCGGTTACAATGGTAGGAGATCTACATATCCGTATCTCCAAGCTTGCCTTCCACGCCAAGGAAAGTCCCATCCGGACACGGGGCGAAGTCTTCAATCTTGTATCTTCATAGTCTTGGAGTCCGGTCGATGATGATAGTCCGACCGATGATAGTTCGGCTGATGATGGTAGTCCGGCTATCCGGACATCCCCTAATCCAGGACTCCCTCAGTAGCTCCTGAACCAGGCTTCAATGACGATAAGTCCGGCGCGTATATTGCTTGGCATTGCAAGGCGGGTTCCTCCTCCGAATGATAGAAGATTGTGAACACCGGGATAGTGTCCGGCTCTGCAAAATAAATTCCACATTCCACCGTAGAGAGAATAATATATACACAAGTTCAATCTGCTGACTTTTTTTGCGGCATGACGTCATGCCACTACCAAGCCATTACTTGAATCATTTTTTACTCTACCACCTCAGCGCATTTAGCAAAGCGGTTTCCTTGGCACGTCTTGTCGAAGCAGAGATCGTGTTCCCCCTTAATCCGAGATTCTCATCAATACGGACGTGGGTAACCCAACCGCGCCATTGATGGTGACGCTTGGGGGATAAGAGAGTTTTACCAGGCCGGTGGGGGACGCGTTGACTTCGCCCGCCCATATAAGGGATAAGGATTCACCTTTTCACCTACGCCTTCTTCCTCCTTTGCTTATCCATCTCTGCGCACTCGAGCTCCAGCGCCCAAGCCCGCACATCTCGTCTCAACCTTCCCCAGTTATGTCCGGAGTGGGAGGCAAGTGGATGACCTCCTCCGTTACAGAGGAGCACATCGAAAGACTGCGCAGCGCCGGCTACCTGTCCGGCGACATCACGCACCGGCTGCCCAACGAGGGGCAACTCATCCCCACCCCCAGGCCCCATGAGAGGGTCGTTTTTCTTCCCCACTTCCTCCGCGGACTGGGTTTTCCAGTTCACCCCTTTGTCCGGGGCTCATGTTCTATTACGGCCTGGATTTCCATGATCTGGCGTCGAACTTCATCCTCAACATCTCGGCGTTTATCGTCGTGTGCGAGGCCTTCCTCTGCATCCAACCCCACTTCGGCTTGTGGCTCAAGACCTTCAATGTCAAGCCGAAGGTAGTGAAGGGCACTCAAGCGGAGTGCGGAGGCGCCATGTTGGGCAAGATGCCCAACGTCCTTTGGTTCGAAGGGGCCTTCATGGAATCCGTCAAGGGGTGGCAATCGGGATGGTTCTATATCACCGAGTTGTGCGACCCTAAGTGGGCGGCGGCCCCCGAGTTCAGATCTGGTATCCCCACGCAGCTCACCTCCTGGAAAGAGAAGGGTTTGCTGTGGGGTAGTTCGGAGGAGGTGACGGGACTCCAAGCCTGTATCCAGAAGCTGGTGAAGAAGCTCAGGCTGGTTAACGTGGTCCAAGTCATGCTCGTCCGCCGGATTCTCCCATGCCAAGAGCGGGCATTCAATCTGTGGGAGTTCAATCTGGAACAGCACCAGGCGCTGAGCGGGCTTTCGACGCGATGTACGAAGGCACCTGGAGGGTGCTGTTTAAGGGCGCCAAAGCCCCCGCATCCGCGACTGAAGATCGCGGATTTCGCTCGCAGCGCCAAGCCGACGAGGTAAGTGATTCTACCCCTTTACGGGACACTTGCTTTTCATAGTTTCACTCTATGCGGGTTTTAATTTCCCCTTTTCCTTTGACATGACTGGATGAGGAAGGCGGAGCAGATTATCTGCCCGGCTCCCATGCCAGAAAACCCAGTAGACGCCCGTCTGGCGAGGCTGCTGGTTCTGGCACTGCACGTGGTGCCGGAGAAGAAGGCCAAGAAGGAGGCCACGGGTGCTCGAAAGAGTTCCCGTTTTCGGATATCCGATGTTTCCGGGGCGAACTCCTCCCCCGAAAACGAGGAGGAGAAAGAGGACTCTCTCCCAGAGGAGGGAGAGAGGAAGAGGAAGGCTTGCCCAACAGGGGAGGCTGAAGGGTCCAAGAGGGGAAGGACTATTCCCCCGGACAGCTCCGCCAACATCAACGTTGGCGAGGAAGAACAGCCTTCAAGGGCCAGGCCTCCAGCGAGATCATAAGTATCCGGATTCCTGAGTGATTTATAATTTATTTTTCTGTGTCACATAGTGTCATTCTGATGCCGCATGCTGCCTGTAGTCTGGCCAAGGATGATCTCCCCGCTTCATCGAGCGGGTCGTTGGCTCCATCGGATGTAGATTCCATCCCGACCTCCTCCACCCCTCGTGACACCGAGGACGCCGAGGTGGGATCCCAAGAAGGGACCCATCAGGGGGAGGCTCCGGAGGAGCCACAAGGCAGCCTCCCGGACTTTGCGCCGGACTCCATATCAGAACCCGCAGTGGTTCTGGAGTCCGGCCGGCGGCCCCTTCGCACGAAGGGCAAGACCGTGACGCCGGCGGCTTCCGTCCAACCGGAGGCGCCGGACAATTTGTTGGAGGCGCTCCAAAGCGCTTCCATTGAGGAAGAACACCGCACTATTATGAGTGCGGTGATTCAGAAGGTACAACTCGCCAAGAGCGGGCTGACCGGAGCCTGCAGTAGCCTTCTATCAGGCTTTGAGGTAAGAAGATAAAAATATGCAATGTAATACCGCATAGACAAATAGCCCCTGATGCTCGGTTCGGTGTTCGTAAAGAAAAGCCGGACTGAGGATCTGAAAAAAAAAGATATACGCAGGGTTGCTAAAAAATTATGTCAATATGGGTTGCAGGCTGCGCTGCTGACCTCTGCCACACTGACTGCGGAGGTCGGCACTTTGAAGCAGGAGCTCGAGCGGTCCGAGCAAGAGCTCGGCCGCGCCAAGAAGCAGCTCCAGCTCCAGGACAAAGCATTATTATTATATTTCCTTGTTCATGATAATTGTCTTTATTCATGCTATAATTGTGTTATCCGGAAATCATAATACATGTGTGAATAACAGACACCAACATGTCCCTAGTGAGCCTCTAGTTGACTAGTTCGTTGATCAACAGATAGTCATGGTTTCCTGACTATGGACACTGGATGTCATTGATAACGAGATCACATCATTAGGAGAATGATGTGATGGACAAGACCCAATCCTAAACATAGCACAAGATCGTATAGTTCGTTTGCTAGAGTTTTCCAATGTCAAAGTATCTTTTCCTTAGACCATGAGATCTGTAACTCCCGGATACCGTAGGAGTGCTTTGGGTATGCCAAACGTCACAACGTAACTGGGTGACTATAAAGGTAGACTACGGGTATCTTCGAAAGTGTCTGTTGGGTGACATGGATCAAGACTGGGATTTGTCACTCCGTATGACGGACAGGTATCACTGGGCCCACTCGGTAATGCATCATCATAATGAGCTCAGAGTGACCAAGTGTCTGGTCACGGGATCATGCATTACGGTACGAGTAAAGTGACTTGCCGGTAACGAGATTGAACTAGGTATTGGGATACCGACGATCGAATCTCGGGCAAGTAACATATCGATAGACAAAGGGAATAGCGTACGAGATTGATTGAATCCTCGACATCGTGGTTCATCCGATGAGACCATCGTGGAGCATGTGGGAGCCAACATGGGTATCCAGATCCCGCTGTTGGTTATTGACCGGAGAGTCGTCTCGGTCATGTCTGCTTGTCTCCCGAACCCGTAGGGTCTACACACTTAAGGTTCGGTGACGCTAGGGTTATGACGATATGTATATGCAGAAACCCGAATGTTGTTCGAAGTCCCGGATGAGATCCCGGACGTCACGAGGAGTTCCGGAATGGTCCGAAGGTAAAGAATTATATATAGGAAGTGCTATTTCGGGCATCGGGACAAGTTTCGGGGTTATCGGTATTGTACCGGGACCACCGGAAGGGTCCCGAGGGTCCACCGGGTGGGGCCACCTGTCCCGGGGGGGCACATGGGCTGTAGGGGGTGCGCCTTGGCCTACATGGGCCAAGGGAACCAGCCCCTATAGGCCCATGCGCCTAGGGTTTCCACCATGGAAGAGTCCATGTGGTGGAAGGCACCCCTAGGTGCCTTGGGGGGGAGGGAAACCTCCCCTTGGCCGCCGCCCCCCCTAGTAGATCTCATCTACTAGGGCCGGCGCCCCCCCCATGGCACCCCTATATATAGTGGGGGGGAGAGGAGGGATTTCACACCAGCCCCTGGCGCCTCCATCCCCCCCCCCCCCGTTACGTCTCTCCCTCGTAGTCTCGGCGAAGCCCTGCTGCTGTGACGCCCTGCATCCACCACCACACCGTCGTGCTGCTGGATCTTCATCAACCTCTCCTTCCCCCTTGCTGGATCAAGAAGGAGGAGACGTCTCCCGTCCCGTACGTGTGTTGGACGCGGAGGTGCCGTCCGTTCGGCGCTGGTCATCGGTGATTTGGATCACGTCGAGTACGACTACATCATCACCGTTCTTTTGAACGCTTCCGTGCGCAATCTACAAAGGTATGTAGATGCATCTAATCACTCGTTGCTAGATGAACTCCTAGATGATCTTGGTGAAACGAGTAGGAAAATTTTTGTTTTCTGCGGATGCGGAGAAGCTAATCACTGACGCGCCACCAACGGGCAAGGAATATCGTACGCCTGAAATGTACTATAGGACTGTCCTGAAGGGTGCCCGCAAGATTACGGATGAGTGCCCCAGGGATGTAATTATTGAGTAAATTCGCAATGTGTTATCCTGTGCGCTGAAAACTTTGTTCATATGCGCTAAGAAATGCTTGTTAATTTAAAATATTACCTTCTGTGCGGCCGTTTATTAAATCTGAGAGATGGCAAGTCGTCGGCTTCAGCCCCCATGCCACGAGTGCTGGGGTGTTCGGGATAAACTTGAGCACCCTTGTTCCCATTTTTGGGTCCATCTAGGGAGGTGCTCAACACAACGAACAAGGCAACCGAACTTATAGTGCTTGAACACTCTCACTTAGCCATAGAATTCTATAATTTTAAATTTCGGCGAAGCCCCTAGTATTCGGAAGACCGACTTAGGGGCGCTATCCACGCCTTCGTCGGACATTATCCGGAACTTCACTCGAAGCGGCGTAGGTCTTTAAGGACCCGAAAGGACCTCTCGAACAGCGACCAGTCTCTCGCCTTATCATGACAGTCAGTTTTAGCTTTCTCCACTGAGGCGTTAACCCGGCTCAACCGGGGCGCAATCGCAGTGGTTCTCCCAGTGCTACCTTAGCCGATAGAACGGAACGTAAGGTGCCAAACATGGGAGCCGCGCAAACCCAACTATTGACCCAAGACATGATTCGGAGCCGATTCATATAATGCTATAAGTTCGGGGTGCCACACTTGTGAAAGTGTTCGGACTTTATCACACCATAATGCGGGGAACATAAGCCCCTGGTGTATTTGGCCATACCAAAATGTACGGATGCAACATGTCGTAAATGAAGATATATATATATATATATATATATATATATATATATGGTAATGCAATTATGGGCAAAAAGTGCTGCATTTTATTCGAGAAGATCTGCTATGAGTGCGGAATGATACAAATAGTGCGGAAAAGAAGGGATTGGACGAATTAAAGGCATCTCCCTCCAGGGGTAGGCCGTGGAATGGTGTATTTAACAAATTTAATGCTCGTAATGGAGACCACCTGAGTGTTCGTCGCAGCCTTTGTCCCTCCCTGGCTGTTGCATCATGAGTTCGGCAGGTTCGCCGCCGGACAGAGTCCCGTGTAAAAAAAGAAATAAAAGATAAAAAGAGCACACACTTGGGATCCCCTGGTGTGGTCGAACCGCACTCTAGGTCTGGTGTGGTTGTGCCTCTCCCCCTATGCCCATGGTATCTCCAGGGCGTAATTATGTACACGGAGAGTTTGTCTTACAATTGTGCGAGGGCTGGGGCTGAGGCCGCATTGCTACGCGTGTTCGGAACGTGCCAGGTGGTCTTGGTTGATGTTGCTCCGGGCGCGTTTGGCCGTGTCCGGTCGTTTAACGGCCGGACTCGAAAATTGCCTTAAAAGGCTGCTCTGAACTTCTGCCGCGAGAGCCGCTGTATGTTCCTCCGTTCAGAGGGAGCGTTTCGTGTTTCCATTGACCGTGATGACTCCACGAGGGCCTGGCATCTTGAGCTTAAGGTATGCATAATGCGGCACAGCGTTGAATTTTGCGAACGCGGTTCGTCCGAGCAGAGCGTGATAGCCACTGCGGAATGGGACTATGTCGAAGATTAACTCCTCGCTTCGGAAATTATCCGGGGATCCGAAGACCACTTCCAGTGTAACTGAGCCTGTACAACTGGCCTCGACACCTGGTATGACACCTTTGAAGGTTGTCTTTGTAGGTTTAATCCTTGAAGGGTCTATGCCCATCTTGCACACTATATCCTGATAAAGCAGGTTCAGGCTACTGCCGCCGTCCATCAGGACTCTTGTGAGGTGAAATCCATCGACGATTGGATCTAAAACCAATGCGGCGAATCCGCCATGGCGGATACTGGTCGGATGGTCTCTTCGATCGAAAGTGATCGGGCAAGAGGACCATGGGTTGAATTTAGGGGCGACTGGCTCCATCGCGTATACGTCCCTTAGTGCACGCTTCCGCTCCCTCTTGGGAATATGCGTTGCGTATATCATGTTTACCGTCCGAACTTGAGGGGGGAATCCCTTTTGTCCTCTGTTGTTCGGCGGTCGGGTCTCTTCCTCGTCATCGCTGTGTAGCCCCTTGTCACTGTTTTCGGCGATTAATTTGCCTGCCTGCTTGAATACCCAACAATCTCTGTTGGTGTGGTTAGCTGGCTTTTTGGGGGTTCCATGTATTTGACAGGAGCGGTCGAGTATTCGGTCCAAATTGGACGGGCCCGGAGTGGTTCTTTTGAATGGCTTCTTCCGTTGACCGGGCTTGGAGCCTCGGAATCCGGCGTTAACTGCCGTATCCTCATTGATGTCGCCGTTAATGCGGCATTTGTTTTTTTTCCGATGCAACCTGCCATTGCGGTCCTTGGTATCCGGACTGCCAGCGTTTTTGCTGAGGTTGTTGCTGCGAGCTAGCCAGCTATCCTCTCCTGCACAGAAGCGGGTCATCAGTGATGTGAGGGCTGCCATGGATTTCGGCTTTTCCTGTCCTAGGTGCCGGGCCAGCCACTCGTCGCAGATGTTATGTTTGAAGGCAGCGAGGGCCTCTGCATCCGAACAGTCGACGATTTGATTTTTCTTTGTTAAGAACCGTGTCCAGAATTGCCTGGCCGATTCGTCTGGCTGCTGGATTATGTGGCTTAGGTCATCTGCGTCCGGTGGTCGCACATACGTGCCCTGGAAGTTGTCAAGGAATGCGGCTTCCAGGTCTTCCCAGCATCCAATTGACTCTGCGGGTAGGCTGTTAAGCTAATGCCGAGCTGGTCCTTTAAGCTTGAGCGGGAGATATTTGATGGCGTGAAGATCGTCGCCGCGGGCCATATGTATATGGAGGGGATAATCCTCAATCCAAACCGCGGGGTCTGTTGTGCCATCGTAGGATTCGATATTAACGGGTTTAAACCCTTTAGGGATTTGATGATCCATTACTTCGTCAGTGAAGCATAGTGGGTGTGCGCCGCCTCTGTATTGAGCAATATCGCGACATAGCTCGAGAGAGCGTTGTTTGCTGTGTTCGGCCCGGCCGGAGTAGTTGTATCCGGCGCGACGGTATTCGTCGTGGGTCTTGGGGCGCCCACGTGATCCATAGATAGATCTGGATTGTCTTGCCTTGTCCTCCAATATATCTCGCAAGTCCGGCTCGTTCCCCCGTGGCTTCATGCTTTTTGAGTGATGCCGGGGTATGGTTTTGGTGGAGGGCTTGCATGCCTCTCTGTCGCGGCCACGAGGTGGTCGGTCTGCCGTATTGTGCGCTGGTGATGCAGGTTTGTACGCTTCCTCCTCTAGTCGGGGGAGCAACTTGCGTTTTGGGTAACTTTTGGAGGGGCATTCAAGTTCATACTCTTCGGCCGCGAGGACCTCGGTCCATCTGTCGGCCAGTAGGTCTTGATCAGCTTGAAGCTGTTGCTACTTTTTCTTTAGGCTGTTTGCCGTGGCCAATAGCCTGCATCTGAAACGCTCTTGTTCGACGGGATCCTCAGGCACGACGAATTCGTCGTCGTCGAGGCTTGCCTCGTCTCCGGAGGGAGGTAAGTAATTATCATCCTCGACCTCTTCGTCTGCCACCCTCTCGTGAGGGCTTTCTTCTGCCTCCTCCTGCGCTGCATCGTGCTGGAGGGGGTTGTCTTCGGCACTTTCTGGGTGTTATTGTCTCCTGTGCGGGAATCTCTATTCTTGCTGTGGTGGGATTTAGAGTGGCGCCGCTGATGCCGGCGCTTGGGCTGTTTCTTAAGGAATCGGCCTCCGTTGCTTCTTCGCCGTCCCCATCTTTTGGGGTGTCCACCATATATATGTCGTATGACGAGGTGGTCTTCCAATGTCTTGTAGGCACTGGTTCTTGATAGTCTCCGGCATCGTCGTCCATATTGTCGATGTCTTCGGAGTCGTAGTCGAGTACGTCGGTTAGATCGTCGACGGTGGCTACGAAGTGGGTGGTGGGTGGGCCCTGAATTTCTTCGTCGTCCGCATCCCAACCATCCTGGCCGTAGTTCGGTCGGGGCTCTCCGGATATAGAGAGATGCTTCAGCGAATTTAAGATATCGCCGAAGGGTGAGTGCTGAAAGATGTCCGCGGCGGTGAATTCCATGATCGGCGCCCAGTCGGATTCGACCGGCAGGGGCGCAGGAGGTTCGGGGTCCGGCAGAGAGTCCGACACCTCGGAGTCATGAGCTTTATGCGGGACAAGGTAAGTGTTCGACTCCATCGCCGTAGAAGTTGCAGCTCCCGAGGCGGTGTCCAACCATCCGTCCTCGATCTGAGCGATCGGCTCCGGACTATGGGTTGGAGCAGATTCGTGTGCGGCCTCCAAGGTGTTGTCCGGCAGCAGAGTTAGGTTGTGCCCATCGTGACAGCACGGCACGCTCGCCTGTGGCTCAGATCCATCGAAGATCAAGTCCCCGCGGATATCGGCCGTGAAGTTTAGGCTTCCAAACCTGACCTGACGGCCAGGGGCGTAGCTTTCGATCTGCTCCAGATGGCCAAGTGAGTTGGCCCGCAGTGCGAAGCCGCCGAATACGAAGATTTGTCCGGGGAGAAAAGTCTCACCCAGGACTGCGTCGTTGTCAATTGAAGAGGCCATCAAGCCTATCGGTGACGACACAGAGGAACTCTCAATGAAAGCACCAATGTCAGTGTCAAAACCGGCGGATCTCGGGTAGGGGGTCCCGAACTGTGCGTCTTGGCGGATGGTAACAGGAGACGAGGGACACGATGTTTCACCCAGGTTCGGGCCCTCTTGATGGAGGTAAAACCCTACGTCCTTCTTGATTGATATTGATATTGTGGATGTTTACAAGAGTGGATCTACCACGAGATCAAGGAGGCTAAACCCTAGAAGCTAGCCTATGGTATGATAGTAATGGTTGTTGTTCTACGGACTAGAGCCATCCGGTTTATATAGACACCGGAGAGGGCTAGGGTTACATAGAGTCGGTTACAATGGTAGGAGATCTACATATCCGTATCGCCAAGCTTGCCTTCCACGCCAAGGAAAGTCCCATCCGGACACGGGGCGAAGTCTTCAATCTTGTATCTTCATAGTCTTGAAGTCCGGTCGATGATGATAGTCCGGCCGATGATAGTTCGGCTGATGATGGTAGTCCGGCTATCCGAAAACCCCCTAATCCAGGACTCCCTCACCCGTTGTATGTGAACGTAAGAATCTATCACACCCGATCATCACGTGGTGCTTCGAAACGACGAACTTTAGCAACGGCGCACAGTTAGGGGAGAACACTTTCTTGAAATTATTATAAGGGATCATTTATTTACTACCGTCGTTCTAAGTAAACAAGATGCATAATCATAATAAACATCACATGCAATTATATAGTAGTGACATGATATGGCCAATATCATATAGCTCCTTTGATCTCCATCTTCGGGGCTCAGTGATCATCTTCGTCACCGGCATTACACCATGATCTCCATCATCGTGTCTCCATGAAGTTGCTCGCCAACTATTACTTCTACTACTATGGCTAACGTTTTAGCAATGAAGTAAAGTAATTACATGGCGTTAAATCATTGACACGCAGGTCATACAATAATTAAGACAACTCCTATGGCTCCTGCCGGTTGTCATACTCATCGACATGCAAGTTGTGATTCCTATTACAAGAACATGATCTCATACATCACAATATATCATTCATCATTCATCACAACTTTTGGCCATATCATATCACAAGGCAATTGCTGCAAAAACAAGTTAGACGTCCTCTAATTGTTGTTGCATCTTTTACGTGGCTGCAATAGGGTTCTAGCAAGAACGTTTTCTTACCTACGCAAAAGCCACAACGTGATTTTTCAACTTCTATTTACCCTTCATAAGGACCCTTTTCATCGAATCCGCTCCAACTAAAGTGGGAGAGACAGACACCCGCTGGCCACCTTATGCAACTAGTGCATGTCAGTCGGTGGAACCTGTCTCACGTAAGCGTACGTGTAAGGTCGGTCTGGGCCGCTTCATCCCACAATACCGATGAAGCAAAATAAGACTAGTAGCGGCAAGAAAGTTGACAACATCTACGCCCACAACAAATTTGTGTTCTACTCGTGCAATAGAGAACTACGCATAGACCTAGCTCATGATGCCACTGCTGGGGAAAGTTGCAGAAAATAAAAAAAATTCCTAAGGTTTCACCAAGATCCATCTATGAGTTCATCTAGCAACGAGTGATAGGAATGCATCTACATACCCTTGTAGATCGCGAGCGGAAGCGTTCAAGAGAACGGGGTTGAGGGAGTCGTACTCGTCGTGATCCAAATCACCAATGACCAAGTGCTGAACGGATAGCACCTCCGCGTTCAACACACGTACGGAGAAGATGACGTCTCCTCCTTCTTGATCCAGCAAGGGGGAAGGAGATGTTGATGAAGATCCAGCAGCACGACGGCGTGGTGGTGGATGCAGCAGAGTTCCGGTAGGGCTTCGCCGAGCTTCTGCGAGAGGGAGAGGTGTAGCAGGGGAGAGGGAGGCGCCAAGACTTCAGGGTGTGGCTGCCCTCCCCCCTCCTTTATATAGGTCCCCAAGGGGGGCGCCGGTCCTAGAGATGGGATCTCTAGGGGGGCGGCCAAGGGGGTGGAGTGCCCCCCAAGGCAAGTGGAGGCGCCCCCTCCCCTAGGGTTCCCAACCCTAGGCACAGAGGGGGCACAGGAGGAGCGCCCCAGCCCACCAGGGGCTGGTCCCCTCCCCACTTCAGCCCACGGGGCCCTCCGGGATAGGTGGCCCCACCCGGTGGACCCCCGGGACCCTTCCGGTGGTCCCGATACAATACCGGTGACCCCCGAAACTCTCCCGATGGCCGAAACTGCAGTTCCTATATATTATTCTTTACCTCCGGACCATTCCAGAACTGCTCGTGACGTCCGGGATCTCATCCAGGACTCCGAACAACTTTCGGTTTGCTGCATACTCATATCTCTACAACCCTAGCGTCACTGAACCTTAAGTGTGTAGACCCTACGGGTTCGGGAGACACGTAGACATGACCGAGACGGCTCTCCAGTCAATAACCAACAGCGGGATCTGGATACCCATGTTGGCTCCCACATGCTCCTCGATGATCTCATCGGATGAACCACGATGTCGAGGATTCAATCAACCCCGTATACAATTCCCTTTGTCAATCGGTACGTTACTTGCCCGAAACTCGATCGTCGGTATCCCAATACCTCGTTCAGTCTCGTTACCGGCAAGTCACTTTACTCGTACTGTAATGCATGATCCCGTGACCAGACACTTGGTCACTTTGAGCTCATTATGATGATGCATTACCGAGTGGGCCCAGAGATACCTCTCTGTCATACGGAGTGACAAATCCTAGTCTCGATCCGTGTTAACCCAATAGACACTTTCGGAGATACCTGTAGTGCACCTTTATAGTCACCCAGTTACGTTGTGACGTTTGGTACACCCAAAGAACTCCTATGGTATCCGGGAGTTACACGATCTCATGGTCTAAGGAAAAGATACTTGACATTGGAAAAGCTCTAGCAAAACGAACTACACGATCTTGTGCTATGCTTAGGATTGGGTCTTGTCCATCACATCATTATCCTAATGATGTGATCCCATTATCAACGACATCTAATGTCCATAGTCAGGAAACCATGACTATCCGTTGATCAACGAGCTAGTCAACTAGAGGCTTACTAGGGACATATTATGGTCTATGTATTCACACGTGTATTACGATTTCCGGATAATACAATTATAGCATGAATAAAGACAATTATCATGAACAAGGAAATATAATAATAATCCTTTTATTATTGCCTCTAGGGCATATTTCCAACATCTCTCACTTGGGCTTGAGATTGTCCTTTTTCTTCTCCGGTAGGCATAGAACGACTTCGCCAACGTTATAAGTTTTGGCCCGTACTTCTCTGCTTTGATACCTTCGAGCCTGTTGCTGATAGAATGCGGAACGGGTTTTGGCGATGTCGCGCTCCTCCTCCAGGGCATCTAGATTGTCCTGCCGATCAAGCTCGGCTTCTCTCTTCATACATGCGCACTCGTGGTGACTCATGAATGATATCGCGGGGCAATACCGCCTCTGCACCGTACACAATGAAGAATGGTGTGTATCCGGTAGTGCGATTCGGCGTGGTCCGCAGTCCCCATAGTACAGAGTCGAGCTCCTCGACCCAGTGCGTATCTGATTCCTTCAAGAATCGCACTAGCATGTCGCTCATAATAAGACCATTTCCTTGTTCAACTTGAGCGTTTGTTTGGAGGTGATAGACGGAGGCGTAATCGAGCTTAATGCCCATGTTTCAGCACCAAGTTTTCACCTTGTCGGCTGTGAAGTTGGAGCCATTATCGGGGATGATGCTGTGGGGGACACCGTAACGGTGTACAACCCCTGATATGAAGTCTTTCACTGGTCCGGATTCGGCCGTTTTAACTGTTTTGGCCTCTATCCATTTGGTGAATTTATCTACCATGACCAACAGGTATTTTTTCTTATGGATTCCTCCTTTAAGGGGTCTGACCATATCGAGCCCCCAGCCCGCAAAGGGCCAAGTTATGGGGATTGTTTGGAGAGCGGTAGGTGGCATATGGCTTTGATTTGCAAAAAGCTGGCAACCAACGCAATGTTGGACGAGGTCCTGTGTGTCTGCTCAGGCTGTCGGCCAGTAGAAACCTGTACGGAAGGCCTTGCTTACAAGGGCCCGAGCTGCGGCATGGTGGCGGCCGAGTCCAGCGTGAATTTCGGCCAAGAGTTGTCGCCCTTCCTCTTCAGAGATGCATCTTTGGAGTACTCCGGTAGCGCTTTTCTTATAGAGCTCCCCCTCGTGGACCTTGTAGGCTTTAGAGCGTCGCACAATGCAATGTGCCTCGTTTTGGTGCTCGGGGAGTTCTTGCCTATTAGGTAGGCTAAGAAGGGTTCTGTCCACGGGGCGGTAACAACCATGATTACGTGGGCCGAAGGTGTTATTTCGGTAGCGGAGCCTCCAATTATGTCAGTGTGTTCGGGATCTGTGGTTGTGGTCGGATCCGAACTAGTATTGTCGGTATCCGCTTGCCACACCACGGATGGCTTGAACAGCCTTTCCAAGAAGATATTAGGTGGGATGGGGTCGCGCTTAGTGCCGATGCGGGCGAGGATATCCGCCGCTTGGTTGTTTTCTCGGACCACGTGACAGAATTCGAGCCCCTCGAACCGAGCCGACATCTTGAGGACGGCATTACGGTAAGCCACCATTTTCGGGTCCTTGGCGTCAAAGTCTCCATTTATTTGAGATATTGCGAGGTTCGAATCCCCATGCACTTCTAGGTGTTGAATGCCCATAGAGACTGCCATCTGAAGACCATGCAACAGAGCCTCGTATTCGGCTGCATTGTTGGAGTCTGTGTATAGTATTTGGAGTACATATTGGTCTATATCTCTGGTGGGGGATGTCAGGACGACACTCACTCCCAGAACAGCCAGCATCTTAGAGCCGTCAAAGTGAATGATCCAATTGGCGTATGTGCCGTACTCTTTAGGGAGTTTGGCTTCTGTCTATTCGGCGACGAAGTCAGCTAGTAGTTGCGACTTAATGGCTCTCCGTGGTTTGTATATGATGTCGAATGGGAGGAGCTTGATGGCCCACTTAGCAATCCGGCCTGTAGCATCGCAGTTATTTATTATATCATTGAGTGGTACTTCGGAGGCCACCGTGATTGAACACTCTTGAAAGTAGTGTCGTAGTTTTTGGGATGCCATGAAGACCACGTACGCTATCTTTTGATAATGTGGGTATCGTGACTTGCATGGTGTGAGGACAGTCGATACGTAGTATACCGGCTTTTGAAGCAGGAACTTGTGTCCGTCCTCCTCTCGTTCGACAACGAACACTGCGCTTACAACTTGGTGTGTTGCAGCTATATATAATAGCATGGGTTCACCGATGTTTGGTGCGGCCAGGATTGGGTTGCTGGCCAAGAGGGCCTTTATTTCTTCCAGTCCGGTCGTGGCTGCATCTGTCCACTCGAAGTGTTCGGTGCGTCTTGGAAACGGTGAAACCCAGGAGCTTTCCGGCAGGAACGTCGAAAACACATTTTTCCGGATTGAGCTTGATGGCATATGTTCGGAGATTCTCGAACATAAGCCTCAGGTCGTCTATTAAAGATTCGACGTGTCTTGTCTTGATGACCACGTCATCTACGTATGCCTCAACTGTTTTGCTGATTTGTTTTTCCAGGCATGTCTGAATCATGCGTTGATAGGTTACACCGGCATTTTTGAGCCCAAAGGGCATGGTGTTGAAACAGAAGGGGTCGTATGGAGTGATGAATGCCGTTGCGGCTTGACCGGACTCCGCCATCTTGATTTGATGGTATCCGGAGTATGCGTTGAGGAAGCACAATGAGTCGTGCCTGCGGTAGCATCGATGATTTGATCGATGCGGGGGAGAGGGAAGGAATCCTTGGGGCAAGCCTTATTGAGGTCCTTGAAATCGGCACATAGGCACCAAGATTTGTCCTTCTTCGGTACCATCACTAGGTTTGCTAGCCAGTCCAGGTGTTTTATTTCTCTGATGAATCTGGCTTCTAGTAGCTTGGCTAGCTCCTCTCCCATAGCTTGTCGTTTAGGTGCTGAAAAACGCCGTAGAGTCTGCTTGCCCGGCTTGTATCCCTTTAGTATGTTTAGGCTATGCTCGGCGAGCCTACATGGGATACCTGGAATGTCTGAATGGTGCCAGGCAAAGATGTCCCAATTCTCATGCAAGAACGTCCGCAATGCGGCATCTACTGTGGGGTTCAGCTGTGCCCCGATGGATGTTTTTTTGTTCATTCCGTTGGGTGGATTTAGAATTTGACTATTTCGTCCGCTGGTTTGAAAGAGGTGGACTTGGACTGTTTGTCGAGTATCACGTCTTCCCTATCCACTATGGAGCGCAGCGCAGTTAGTTCTTCGGCCGCGAGGGCTTCAGATAATGCCTCAAGGGCCAGGGCGGCGGTTTTGTTTTCGGCGCGGAGTGCTACATTCGGATCACTGGCTAGAGTGATGATTCCATTGGGCCTGGGCATCTTGAGCTTCATGTACTCGTAATGGGGTATAGCTTGGAAGCTCGTGAATGCATCCCACCCTAAAAGGGCGTGCTATCCGCTACTGAACGGGGCCACTTGGAATGTGATTTCTTCGGACCTGTAATTCTCTGGCGTGCCGAATACCACATCGAGTGTGATTTTTCCCGCACATTGCACCTCTCGACTAGGGATAATTCCTCTGAAGGTCATGATGCTTTGCTCGATGCGGCTCTTGTCTATTTCCATTTTGTTGAGTGTTTCCTCGTAGATGAGGTTTAATCCGCTACCACCGTCCATCAGCACTTTAGTAAGCCGGAAGCCGTCCACAATTGGGCTAAGGACCAAAGCGGCTGGTGCTAAGACTGTTCGGAATTGCGGTTCGTCACTGGAATTGAAGGTTATGGCCGTGTCGTTCCATGGATTTATTGCTGCAACGTGGCAGACTTTGGCGAGGCTGCGGAGTGCTTGCTTGCACCTGTTATTTAAGGTGAAAGTCTCGAAGACTGTCAATAACGTATTGTTTTTTTCTACGGGTTGATGCTCTGCGGTATCGTTGATGAGGAGATCCTCGTCGCTCTTGGCCACCTGCCGGAGTATCCAACATGCTCTAAGGCTGTGTGTTGGTATGTTATCCAGTGTGGTGTGAATTTTGCATGGCCCATTGAGCCATCCCTCCAATACGGTTCCACACCCTGTAGTGGGCTTTGGTTTCTTTTGTGATTGGATCGGATGACTTGCGAGAGTGCACCCTTTTTGTTCGGACAAGGGGTTTAGTGAGAGCCGGAGGATCCCAGAATTTTGATTGGGTTTTCCAGGCACTCTCCATCACACAGTACTTCTGTACTATGGCTGCCAAGTCAGCGAAGTGTGCTATTTCACGGCGACTTATGGCATTGAGGATTCCCTTGTCCGTGCAATTTTTGCAAAAGAATGAGATTGCATCTCCCTCGCGACAGTCCTTGACCATGTTCATTACAAGGAGGAATCTGGCCCAAAAGTGATGTACTGTCTCTTGGGGCTCTTGTCTAATGTGGGAAAGATCGCTTGTATCTGGGTGGGTGGGTTGATTTAAGTCTGAACCTTGACCCGATCTGAGACCCAGGGGTAGAGGAGCTTCCGAACTTGGCAGCTCAGGTTCCAGGATGTTGCCCAATTTTTCTGGCCTACTGTCCGATTCTAAGTTTGGAGCTTGGGCCATGTCCTCCCGTAGACGGGTATCCGGCTCGTAGAGCTCGGGAATCCGGACATATTTTGTCGTCAGAATCGAGGAAGAATTGATGTATTGCTCTTCCACGACCGCTATCTAATGGGTGATCGGCGGAGAGTTAATCTCTCTTTGGTCAGGTTTAAGCCCGATCCAATCATAGTCCATAGCGACTCCCAAGGCGGCGATGCGATCCAAGAGCTTGTTCAAGGACGAGAGCTCCATTGGATCCATCTGCTCGGTGTATTCTGAGCTGACGTGGAGGCTGTTTTTGATAACCCTAGAAGTCACCGTCGGCGCGGAGGCTGAACGGGCGGTCATGACGAAGCCGCCTATTCAAAGGGTTTGGCCTAAAGCTAGGGCTCCCCCGGAGGTGATGTTGTCCTTGATGACAAGGTGATCCATTAAGCCTTACCGTGACGACATAGTGGAACTCTCAATCAAAGCACCAATGTCGGTGTCAAAACCGGCGGATCTCGGGTAGGGGGTCCTGAACTGTGCGTGTAAGGCTAATGGTAACAGGATGCGGGGGACAAGAGTTGATCTACCATGAGATCATAGAGGCTAAACCCTAGAAGCTAGCCTATGATTATGATTGTCGTTGTCCTACGGACTAAACCCTCCGGTTTATATAGACACCGGAGGGGGCTAGGGTTACACAGAGTCGGTTACAGAGAAGGAGATCTATACATCCGAATTGCCAAGCTTGCCTTCCAAGCCAAAGAGAGTCCCACCCGGACATGGGACGAAGTCTTCAATCTTGTATCTTCATAGTCCAACAGTCCGACACAAGTACATAGTCCGACTGTCCGAGGACCCCCTAATCCAGGACTCCCTCAAACGCGACAAGGGGTTGTCAATCGGCGGTTATTTGCAAAGATTAAATTCTATAGTGATAGATAGATAGCACAAAATACAAGATAAAATTACAGCAAGGTATTTTTAGGATTTTAATATAGGATAAAAGTAGACTCGGGGGCCATAGTTTTCACTAGAGGTTTCTCTCTTGAAAATAACATACAGTGGGTAAACGAATTACTATTGGGCAATTGATAGAAAAGCGAATAATCATGACGATATCCAAGGCAATGATCATGTATATACGCATCACGCCCGAGACAAGTAGACCGACTCCTGCCTGCATCTACTACTATTACTCCACACATCGACTGATATCCATCATGCATCTAGAGTATTAAATTCATAAAGAACAGAGTAACGCCTTAAGCAGGATGACATGATGTAGACAAAGTAAACTCACACATGAATAAACCCCATATTTTTATCCTTAATGGCAATGATACAAATACGTGTCATGTCTCTTTCTGTCACTGGGATTGAGCACCACAAGATCTAACCCATCACAAAGAACCTGTTCCATTATAAGAAAAATCAATCTAGTTGGCCAAACAAAATCTAGGTCGGGGAGAAATACATAGCTATAATAATCATGCATAAAAGAGTTTAGAGAAGACTCAAATAATATTCAAGGATAATCTGATCATAAACTCACAATTCATTTGATCCCAACAAACACACCGCAAAAAGTGATTACATAGAATAGAACTCCTAGAACATCAAGGGGAACATTGTATTGAAGATCAAAGAGAGAGAAGAAGCTTGGACCTATAGGTCTGTGGTAAACTACTCGAACATCATCAGAAGGGAAGCAAGGTTGATGTAGAGCCCCTCCGTGATGGATTCCTCCTCCGACAGAGTACCGGAGAAGGCCTCCAGATGGGATCTCACGTTAACAGAAACTTGCGGCAGCGAAAAAAGTATTTCAGGTGGCTCTCTGATGTCAGGGGTATATTTGGCTATTTCTAGAGGTGGAATTAGGTCAAGAGGTGCCACAAAGGGCCCACAAGCCTGGGGGTCACGCCTCCCGAGCTTGTCGGTCCCTCGTGGCTCGTCTGGTCTCCTCCCGAACCTTTTAGGGTCTCTTCTGGTTTCAGAAAATATTAATCCAAAGTTTTTTCTCTGTTTGATATTGATTTCCTGAAAAGCCAAAAACAAGCAAAAAACAACAACTGACACTGGGCACTAAGTTAATAGCTTAGTCTAAAAAAATGATATATAATTGCATAAAGTTGCATATAAAACATCTAAGATTGATACTATAATAGCATGGAACAATCAAAAATTATAGATACGTTAGAGAAATATCAAGCATCCCCAAGCTTAATCCCTGCTCACCCTCGAGTAGGTAAATGATAAAAATAGAATTTTTGATGTGGAATGCTACCTATCATATTCATCATGTAATCTTTATTTTGTGGCATGAATATTGGGATTCGAGTGATTCAAAGCAAGAGTCTATAGTTTGACATAAAGATATAAATACTCAAGCATACCAACAAACAATCATGTCCTTCAAAATATCGACACTAAAGAAAGTTATACCTAGCCCATCATGCTCAATCATTGATCCATTCATGAAACACACTCAATATTAACTACATCCAATGCACCGAGTATGGCAATAGTGTTCTCTAGTTGGTGCTTTATGAGAGAAGGTGAAGACTCATTTTTTTTTGCATAAAAGTAAAATAGATAGGCCCTTCGCAGAGTGAAGTAGAGATTTGCAAATGTGCCAAAGCTCAAAGTTAAAAATACAGAGATAATGAGAGGCATGCTTTTCCTGTCAATGTCACGATCGTCAATTCCCAACATCTTTCATGCTAGACACATTATAGGCGGTTCCCAAACAGAAAATAAAGTTCATTTCCTTTCCACCATTCTTTCACAATCCATGGCTAGTCGTATCCATGGGTGCCTTCCAAACTTTCAACTTTCCAAGGAATTTATTGTTATTTTGATTCATTATGGGACTGGGCATCCCTATTACCTGCCACTTTCTCGTGCAATGACAAGTGAATAAACACTCATCGTGAGAATAACTTGCCTAGCATGAAAGATATTGTCCACCCCCTGCCGCTTCATGAGCGATACGGGCATGAAAAACGGAAATTATTTTGATTGATTAGAGTTGGCACTTGCAAATTTACTTAGGACGACATGTAAATACTACATATAGGTAGGTATGGTGGACTCATTTGGCAAAACTTTAGGTTTAACAAGTTGGATGCATAAGCAGCATTCCAGCTTAGTACAAACGAAGCCTAGCAAATAGATTGAGAAGTGAACAACCAAAAAACAAAAATGGTCGTAAACATGCATTGAACATAACTAACACTAAATAATGCACCATATGTAAGATATAATTCTGTTGCATAGTTATTCATCTTATGTGCATGCATAGGGAATCACAAACTTAACACCAATATTCTTACTGATGGTGTCCCGGATTTGGGGGTGCTAACCTAGCCGGACCATGCTCCTCGGTTGGACCGATGAGCCTTCATTCGTGCTCAAGATGGCCTTCGGAGATAGTATGTAGGAGGCGGGATCAAGACTACCTCCACCGAAGAGTTGTCATATACTCCAAGATTTCTCCTGCCGCCTCGTGCCTAGATACCAACCTTGTAACCCTAGATACCCTATTTGGCATGTATATAAGCCATGGGTTTAGCCCGCAGAGGGGACATCAACGCAGTATCATTCACCTAGCCCTAGAGTTATACCACACTTTACGTTCTCGAGGTAGATCAACTCTGTACTCGATACATCTCCATTAATATAAACAATAGTATGACATAGGGTTTTACCTCCATCAAGAGGGCCCGAACTTGGGTAAAACATTGTCTCTCTGTACCTGTTACCATCTATCTGAGATCCACAGCTCGGGACCCCCTACCCCGAGGTCTGCCGATTTTGACACCGACACTGGTGCTTTCATTAAGAGTTCCATTGTGGGATCAACAGAAGGATTGGTGGCTCATCTGCAGATCAACTGCAAGAACAGCCGTGGGAGCATTTACGCTCCCGACCTTCTTTTTGTGTTTGGCTACATGATCTTCTGGGCTGACTCGATGGGCCACCTGGCCTCTCTCAAAAACTATGCCATTGGTTATATCGTGACCTTCGGCAGCCTCTAGTACACCGTAGATTCTGGCAGCGAAGTCGTCTTGTCAGGCTGAACGCCCGGCTGGATTGAGAACAAACCCAACTCCGGAGGATCAACTCCAGAATCGATCTCTGCAGAGGACATCGGGCCAAGACTCGTGATGCGTCTCCAACGTACCTATAACTTTTGATTGTTCCATGCTATAATATTATCTATTTCGGATGTTTCATAGGCATTATATGCTATTCTATATTATTTTTTGGGAGTAACCTATTAACCGAGGGCCTAGTGCCAGTTTCTGTTTTTGGCCTATTTTAGAGTTTCGCAGAAAAGCAATACCTAACGGAGTCCAAACGGAATGAAACTTTCGCGATGATATTTCTTTGACCAAAAGGAAACCAAAAGACTTGGAGATGAAGTCAGAGACGCAGTGAGGCGGCCACGAGGCAGGAGGGCGCACCCTAGGGGGTAGGGCGCGCCCCCTACCTTGTGGGCCCCTCGGGGGTCTCCTGACCTAGCTCCTTCGCCTATATATACTCTTATACCTTGAAAACATCCAGGAGAGCCACGAAACCACTTTTCCACCACCGTAACCTTCTGTACCAGTGAGATCCCACCTAGGGGCCTTTTTCGGTGTCTTGCCAGAGGGGGATTCGATCACGGAGGGCTTGTTCATCAACACCATTTCCTCTCTGATGATGCGTGAGTAGTTTACCATAGACCTTCGAGTCCATAGCTTGTAGCTAGATGGCTTCTTCTCTCTCTTCAATTTTCAATACCATGTTCTCCTCGATATTCTTGGAGATCTATTTGATGTAATATTCTTTTGCGGTGTGTTTGCCGAGATCCGATGAATTGTGGATTTATGATCAGATTATCTATGAATATTATTTGGTTCTTCTCTTAATTCTTATATGCATGATTTGATAACTTCACAAGTCTCTTCGAATTATCGGTTTAGTTCGGCCTACTAGATTGATCTTTCTTGCAATGGGAGAAGTGCTTAGCTTTGGGTTCAATCTTGTAGTGTCCTTTCCCAGTGACAGTAGGGGCAGCAAGGCACGTATTGTATTGTTGCCATCGAGGATAAAAAGATGGGTTTTTCATCATATTGCTTGAGTTAATTCCTCTACATCATGTCATCTTACTTAATGCGTTACTCTGTTCTTCATAAACTTAATACTCTAGATGCAGGCAGGAGTCGGTCGATGTGTGGAGTAATAGTAGTAGATGCAGAATCGATTCGGTCTACTTGACACGGACGTGATGCCTATGTTCATGATCATTGCCTTAGATATCGTCATAACTATGCGCTTTTCTATCAATTGCTCGGCAGTAATTTGTTCTCCCACCGTAATATTTGCTATCTTGAGAGAAGCCACTAGTGAAACCTATGGCCCCCAGGTCTGTTTTCCATATTGTTGAATCTTGTTTACATTTTACTAGTTTCTGATCTACTATTTTGCAATATTTACTTTCAAATCTTGTTTACCACACGTTCTTAGGGCGCACAGCTTTCCCATGCTTCAATGCAGTCCTGCATTATGCTTATTGATACGTCTCCAATGTATCTATAATTTTTTATTGTTCCATGTTTTTATATTATCATTCTTGGATGTTTTACAATCATTCTATAGAAACTTTATATCATTTTTTGGGACTAACCTATTAACATAGTGCCAGTGCCAGTTGCTGTTTTTTTCTTGTTTTTTACTTTGCAAAAATTCAATACCGAACGGAGTTCAAATGCAATGAAACTTTTTGGTGATTTTTTAGGACCAGAAGACATCCAGTGGGCCAAATAAGTACCAGAGGGGGTCTCCGAGGGGAGCACTACTCATCAGGGCGAGCCTGGGGGCCCAGGCGTGCCCAGGTGGGTTGTGCCCACTTCTATGGCCTCCAGCACTGCCTCTTCGCCCTATAAGTACCCAAATATTCCAGAAACCCTAAGGGAGTCGATGAAACACAATTCCAGCCGCTGCAAGTTCTAGAACCATGAGATCCAATCTAGACACCATCACGAAGGGGTTCATCATCCTCATTGGTGCCTCTCTGATGATGCGTGAGTAGTTCATCATAGACCTACGGGTCCGTAGTAAGTAGCTAGATGGCTTCGACTCTCTCTTTTTATTCTCAATACAATGGTCTCTTGGAGATCTACTTGATGTAACTCTTTTTTGCGGTGTGTTTGTTGGGATCCGATGAACTTTGAGTTTATAATCAGATCTATATTCATGAATACTATTTGAGTCTTCTTTTGATCTCTTATATGCATGATTATTTATAGCCTTGTATTTCTTCTTTGAATCTTTGGTTTAGTTACGCCAACTAGATCGATTTTTCTTGCCATGGGAAGAGGTGCTTTGTGATGGGTTCCACCGTGCGGTGTTCTTTCTCAGTGACAGAAGGGGCAGCAAGACACGCATGTATCGTTGCTATTAAGGATAACAAGATGGGGGCCATTCCTACATGAACAGATCTGTCTACATCATGCCATCGTTCTTATTACCTTACTCTGTTTCCCCATGAACTTAATACACTAGATGCATGCTGGATAGCGGTCGATGTGTGGTATAATAGTAGTAGATGCAGGCAGGAGTCAGTCTACTAACCTTAGACGTGATGCCTATATATCGATCATTGCCTTGGATGTCATCATAACTATTCTATTTTCTATCAATTGCCCAACAGTAATTTGTTTACCCACCATGTGCTATTTCTCAAGAGAAGCCACTAGTGAAATCTACGGGCCCCGGGTCTATTCTTTATCATATTTGCTTTGAGATCTATTTTTATTTGCTTTTGCTTTCAGATCTGTTATTCCAAAACCCAAAAATGCCATGCCGCACTTTTTTGTTACCTATTTTATTCCGTGTTTTATCGAGATCAATTTTTCCAATCTATCACAAATTTATTCCGTCAATCTGACAATTTCTGGCGCTGTTACCCGAAAGAGGGATTGGCAACCCCTCATAAGCATCAGGTTGCAAGTATTTGTCATTTGTGTGCAGGTACCATTTACATAGTGTTGCTTGGTTCTCCTACTGGATTGATAACCTTGCTTTCATAACTGAGGGAAATACCTACCGTAGTTGTATTGCATCATCCCTTCCTCTTTGGGGAAATACCGACGTAGTTCAAGCAACATCACTTATCTCAAGCTCAAAATGCCAAGACCCAACGGTGTTATCACGGTCAATGGTAACACTGAGCGCTCACTCCAAATGGGGAGCAGACCGCGGCTTTTGCTGCCGAGGTACAGGTTGCCCGCAGCGACCAGCGCACCGCCAGCCCTTCAAAGCGCACGCGGGCTGCGCAAGTCGACCTCGGCCACGTACCCCCGCACCTTAAATAGGGATACAGGCTCCTTGCGCGCCCTCCTTGGATGGGGCACTACGTCCCCAGGGTGCATAATTTTACACACAAAATCCTTGCGCCATCAAGGAGCCAAAATTTAATGACACTTCGGAATGGCTCGACCAAGGAAAGACATGGCTTCGATACCCCGCATCGGCAAGTTTCTACCAAAGAACGAGCCAGCATGCCTATATCAACGTGGCCTAAACCACACAACGGACTCCTGCAAAACCTCCTTCAAAGGGCTTGACCAATAAAGCTCTTGGAGCATCCAAAAGACCCAGACGACATCAGTCCCCGTAAGTCCCCACTGAGGGAGTCCTGGATTAAGGGGTCCACGGACAGCCGGACTATATACTTAGGCCGGACTGTTGGGCTATGAAGATACAAGATAGAAGATTTCTTCCCCTATCCGGATGGGACTCTCCTTTGTGTTGAAGGCAAGCTTGGCGATTCAGATATGTAGATTCCTTTCTCTGTAACCGACTTTGTGTAACCCTAGTCCCCTCCGGTGTCTATATAAACCGGAGGGTTTAGTCCGTAGGACCACAATCATAATCTAATAGGCTAGACTTCTAGGGTTTAGCCATTATGATCTTGTGGAAAATCAACTCTTGTAATACTCATATTCATCAAGATCAATCAAGCAGGAAGTAGGGTATTACCTCCATAGATAGGGCCCGAACCTGGGTAAACATTGTGTCCCCCGCCTCCTATTACCATTAGCCTTAGACGCACAGTTCGGGACCCCCTACCCGAGATCCGCCGGTTTTGACACCGATATTGGTGCTTTCATTGGAAGTTCCACTACGTCATCACCAGAAGGCTTGATGGCTCCATCAATCATCTACAACAATGCAGTCCAAAGGGAAACCTTCCTCCCTAGACAGATATTCGTATTCGGCGGCTTCGCGTTGCGGGCCAACTCGCTTGTCCATCTGGAGCAGATCGATAGCTACGCCCCTGGCCATCAGGTCAGATTTGGAAGCTTGAATTTTGTGTCCGATATCCGTGGAGACTTGATCTTCGACAGATTCGAGCCCGTGACGGCTGTCCCCTACCGTCATAATGAACATGACCTAAATCTGTCGTCTAGCCGCCCTCAGGATATAGCGCGTGTAACCTCTCTGGCCCTAGATCTGGAGCAGACTACGTCGTTCGAAAACGGGAAGCTTAACCCCGCCACTGGAGTCGTAGACTCAGCGGCGCTCGAGCCGCACACAGACCCAACATCGAGCTGGGCTTGTGTCACCGGAACATCGGACTCGTCTCCGGCCATAGGTTCCGGACCGCGTGCATCTGCGTCCATTGAACCTGATTGGGCTCCGATCTTGGAGTTCAGCTCCGCGGACATCTTCCAGCACTCGCCTCTTAGCAATGTGTTAAACTCATTGAAATCGCTCTCCTTGTCAGGGAACTCTTGGCCGAACTATGTCCGGCTCGAATGGGAAGCAAACGATGAAGAACTTCGTTTCCCACCCACCACCCACTTCATTGCCACCATCGAAGACTTAACCGACATGCTCGATTACGGCTCTGAGGACATCGACGGTATGGACGACGATGCCGGAGAGGAGCAGGCACAAAAAACACCACTCTCAGGGCAGTGGACAGCTACATCCTCATAAGATATATACATGGTGGATACGCCTAAGGAGAAGGAGGCCGACGGCGATAACAGCATACCTGTCGATGAACCTCCCAAGCATCGGCGTCCCAAGCGCCAACCTCGATCCGGCAAAAGGAAAACATCAACATTGTGACGGACAACGATGATAATCCGAACCAAGCCTAGGACCCCGCGGTCCCAGCGTTGGAGCAGGGCGTGCGAGAGGACAGTGAACACAGTCCGGAGATGTTGTCTGACCACAGTGATGCCGAACATAGCTATTATCAACCTGTCTCGGAAGAGGAGATCAGCCTGGGCGACGATGAATTCATCATCCCAGAAGAACCATTAGAACAAGAATGCCTCCATCAAAGGCTTATCGCCACAGCAAGGAGCCTGAAGAAGTAGAAGCAGTGGCTTAAATCCGCACAGGATAAGCTCAATGACAGATGGAACGAAGTGCTAGACGCTGAGGAGAAATATGATGGTAATCGCCAAACAAAGAGCTATCCTAAGCGTAAGCTGCTACCTGAATTCGAAGACGAGGCTATTGCGCCTATACTGCCGAAAAACAATACGGCTGACAAGACGGACCGACCACCTCATGGTAGAGACAGAGCGGCTAGCAATGCCACACACAAACCAGCACCCCCTCCCCGTAAAGGAAGGAAGGTTGCAGCTTAGGACCAGACACACGATCTACGAAAGGACCTGGACAAAAAGGCTGGCAAAACCATCTCCATCTATGGATCCAGGGAACATTCTCGTATACGGGATCACGATTATCAAACCAAATACGCCGGTCACTTACCAGTTCGGAACCAATACCGAACATTACAACCGTCGAACCCATGCCACAACAAAGCCAAATAAAGGGGTGCCGCATACCACCTGTGCTTCACCGATGAGGTGCTGGAACACGATTTTCCAGAAGGGTTCAAACCCGTAAACATCGAGGCATATGATGGAACGACGGACCCCGCGGTTTGGATACAAGACTTTATTCTTCACATCCACATGGCTCGCGGAGATGATCTCCACGCCATCAAATACTTACCCCTCAAGCTAAAAGGACCAGCTCGGCTTTGGCTAAAAAGCCTCCCTGAAAACTCCATCAGAAGCTGGGAAGAACTTGAGGAGGCTTTTTGGGCCAATTTCCAAGGGACCTATGTCCGGCCCCTGGATGCAGACGATCTAAGTCACATAATCCAACAACCCGGAGAATCAGCCAGTAAGCTTTGGAACCGGATTCTCACTAAGAAGAACCAAATCATCGACTGTCCGGACGCTGAAGCCTTAGCGGCCTTCAAACATAGTGTCCGGGGCGAATGGCTAGCCAGGCACCTTGGCCAGGAAAAGCCAAGGACAATGGCAGCCTTAACTACACTAATGACCCGCTTTTGCGCGGGCAAGGATAGCTAGTTAGCCCGTAGCAGCACCAGTGACCCCGGCACATCCAAAGTCAGGGATGGCAATGGAAAACCATGACGCAACAAAAATAAACGTCGGAACAATGAAGAAAGCCCAGACAATACAGTGGTAAACGCTGGATGCAGGGGCTCTAGACCCGGTCAACGGAAGAAGCCATTCAAAGGCAACAAAGACGATCCATCCAGCCTGGATAAAATCCTGGCCTGGCCCTGCCAGATCCACGACACTCCTGATAAACCAGCCAATCATACCAACAGAGAATGTTGGGTCGTCAAGCAGGCTGGCAAACTCAACGTCGAACACAAAGTGAAGGGACCTCAGAGCGAAGACGAGGACGAATCTCGCCAGCATAACACGGGGGGGACAGAAGAAATTTCCACCAGAGATCAAAACAGTGAACATGGTCTATGTTACTCATATCCCAAAGAGGTAGCACAAACGCGCACTCCGAGATGTCTACGCCGTCGAGCCCGTTGCCCCCAAATTCAACCCATGGTCGGCCTATCCGATCCCCTTCGATCGTAGGGATCATCCAACTAGTATCTGTCACGGGGGTTCGGCCGCCTTAGTGCTCGACCCAATAATCGACAGATACCACCTCTCTCAAGTCCTCATGGACGGCGGCAGCAGTCTCAATCAGATATATAACGACACTGTCCGCAAGATGGGGATAGACCCATCAATAATCAAGCCAAGCAGCACTACCTTTAGAGGAGTCATACCGGGCGTAGAAGCCCGCTGCATGTGCTCTCTAACATTGCAGGTTGTATTCGGCTCTCCCGATAACTTTCGAAGTGAAGAACTAATCTTTGACATAGCTCCGTTTTGAAGTGGCTATCAGACACTACTCGGAAGACCGACCTTTGCCCGTTTTAATGTTGTCCCACATTATGCTTATCTAAAACTCAAAATGCCTGGACCACGTGGCATCATTACGGTCAGTGGAAATACGAAGCACTCTCTTAGTACAGAAGAATGCGCGGCAGCTCTAGCAGTCAAAGCACAAAACGGCCTATCCAACCCGAACAACTCATTGGTCGTCAATACCGCGGACACATCTAAACATACCCGGCGCACACCTCAGTGTGGAAGCTCAGATAAACCCGATCTCGATTAGCAGCTACGCCCCCATCGCCCGCCCCATAAGGAGATAGCACATGTGCCACGTTACATAAATATACACTCAAAACTCCTTGGGTGGCGATGGGGACACACTGCACACAAAAATTCCATAGTTCGGCTCGACCCTCTTCAGACTCCAAAAGTTATATTTCATGGTTCATTAAAACGAACCAGCTTTGCTTACGGCCACACCAGATTCTTTTACCTGGTTTTTTCTCCTTTTTACAGATGGCCACCACACTATACCCTTCAAGGACACCTCACAACGGAGAAAAAGGCACAGACGTGCAGCAGGGCCCCGCATTAAGGTTTATTTTTTAGATTAAGACCCTATGTAAACCTTTTTTATCTCTCTTTGTTTTATACTTTCCTGGAATGTAAAATGTCTAAGAAAGATATCGGCATTACCTGTAAATATATGACTCGCCGTACTAAAGTGGATGTTATAGAAGTAGCTTGGTTCATATTGTGTTTTGAGATTTATGCTCTCACAACCTGCGCTCTTTCCCCACATCGGATTGCCACACGTGCCTTGATACCAGGGTCTATCACTAGGGGCTGTATTCAGCCCGGTGTATATTCGAAAGTCCAAACACCTATAGGAAGTGTTCGGCGTCGCGAGTTTGGCCTTATATGCATCAGCTCCAAATCATGTCGTTGGTCAATAGTTGCGTTGCCCGGCTCCTATGCTTACTACCTTACATTCCGCTATATCAGCTAGGGTAGTAAAGGGAGAACTACTGCAATTGTGTCCTGGTTCATCCGGATGAGCACCTTAGTAGAGAAAGCCGAAAATTGACTGTCATGATGCGGCGAGAGTTGGTCAACCGCTCGATGACTAAGCGGAATCTTCGCGATTCCTTCCGCATTAACGAAGGACTGTTTTTCCGGTCATGTATGTAAACGCATCATATTCGGATAACCGCGGACATACCAGGGGCTATATAGTAGCCCCACCGTCAAACTCCAATGGCTAAGTAAAAGCGTTAAAGCCCTATAGTCCGATTGCCTGGTTCGCCACACTGACACCTCCTTAACGGACCAAGACATTGGGTCAAGAGTTATCAAGTGCTTTTCCGAACACCCCCGCGTTATACGCGAGCGGGGCTGAAGTCGACGACTGGCAAACTTTCAAATTATATATACACAAACGGCCGCACAGGAGGCACCAAAAAATTTCGGGCAAAAGTATAAAAGAATATCATAACATTGTTTTTACAATTTTTGTACACTTCACTCGAACATAACATCTTTCGAGCATTGACCCTCTATCAAGCGGGCACCCTCTAGGATATCTTCAAAGTAATGTTCTGTCATGTTAAGGTCCTTGCCTTCGGGTGGACTCAGCGCTACAATATCGATGGCCTTCATCTTCGCCCAATACATCTTGACACGGGCAAGGGCCATCTGTGCACCTTCTATGCACGTAGACTGATTCACAACATCGATACACGGAACCGCATTCACAAGTTGCCGCACCAAACTGAAATAGCTATTCGGAATGGGCTCAGTTGGCCACAGCTGTGCTATGACGTCCTTCGTGGCAGTTCCGGACATCTTGTAGAGGTCGGCCCACTGGGCCATCTGTTCGTTCAATAGTGGACGCTTTGGCGTGTCAAATTGCAACCAAAATAGCTTTTCCATCGCCTGTCCTTCTTGTGCATGGAAAATCTGATTCGCATCGGCAGCACTCTTCGGCAGGTCCATAAAGGCGTCTAGAGAGCTCCACAGTTGATTAAGCGGAGCATACTTCGGATCGCCAAACTTAGTTTGCAATAAAAAGGGCTTACCAGTCGCGATCTCCCCGGCTTGTCGGATCTCCTCCCGAGCTGCTCTAGATTCAGACCGGGCTTCCTTCGCCTCTTTTAAGGCCTTGTCAAGATCGGTCGCTCTGGCTTTGTTATCTTCCTCAAGAACTTAGCATCGGCTAGTGGCATCCTTCAGCTCAAGTACCATAGTAGATATTCTGTCCTCGCACTAATGCCGAGCAGTCTGCTTGGCCTTTAATTCGGTGGCTACCATTATGGTGGCCGCATTACTCATCCTGGCTTGCTCCTTGGCCCGGGCATGTTCCGCCCGACGGGTTTCAACTGCGGAGGCACTATCTGTAGTTATGCATATACAAATTCTTAGTATGACGCTCATTTTATAATACTAGCATGTACTGAGTGCCCCAAAGAAATACCTTGTGCCTCGTTGAGCCGCCTGTTAATAAGCGTGATGTCATCATCCGCTACATCAACTTTCTGCTTCAAATGTGCTACCTCTGTAGCTTGGGCAGTGGCCACGGATGTAACATCCTGTGTTCTAATTAGTCAGACCATTCCTTGGGCATATATTTTTGATCCTCTGATCGCCTCCCTTTAGATGCCAACCAGAGTCTCAGGGGCTACTATCTATACACAGGTGCAATTTACATTTATAAATTACACTGCGTACCTCGAAACCTCTTAGTAGGCTCGTGTAGGCTTCATTCAATCCGCTTTTCACGGACCGAATTCTTTCAACCACCGTACCCATCAAGGTACGATGCTCCTCTGAGACGGATGCATGCTGCAACATGACCATCAATGTATCTGGCGCCTCCGGATCCGGAACAGGTTGCGTCATCCCTCGGATATTGGATAGTCCAGGACTCTTGTTGTTCCCTGTCGGGGCCGCACACCCCGGACCCTGGGTGGCCGAAGTATTACCTTCGGTCCCTGTCTTCACTACCCCTTGCGCCACTCGTTGATCGGGAAAGATCCTCCAGGACGACACCTCGGCATCGTCTGCCTTATCAGGTAGGGAGATCTATGGAGGCGTCTTGCTCTCCGTCATCTCCGGAAGAAGATCCCTCGAAGAGGAGGACTGTTGAGGAGGGCCGCGTACCGGCCAACAAACATATATTTTAAATGTTACCCTCACGACCGGGAAAAAAGGGACATGTTTAAAAACACCCTGATTCACTTACGATTCGGCTAAGGGCCTATCTTTGCGGAGTGACTGCATGTCAATGTCGCCCCCTAACTGGGATACCTTCCCCCGCTTAGAAGCTTCTCTCTTCGAGTCTTCGGAGGCGGCCCTCTTCTTCCCATGAGGAGAGGGGATGTCAGTTCGCCCTTCCCTTCCACCTTTGGAAGTGGAAGTTCCAATCTCCCTGGACAAATTGCCTGGTGTGCCTGCAGAATGGAGGCCTCCTTGGGCCTCTTCGCTCTCCTCCTTACCTTCCCCCGCCGGCACTTGATATGGCGCCGGAGCCACCATCCTTGTTAATACCGAATCAGCAGAGTCTTAAGGAAGTGGAGCCAAACACCTGATTCTCTCCGCCTTCTTTAGCCAGCCCTGGACGAGTAGAGTTTTATCAGTACATTGTTATGAATAATTTGACTAAACTGTGTTCGGGAGTCAAGTACTTACTGGAGTATCCGGATGATTGCAGTCAAGACCGAGGTCTTCTGTAGTATCCGGCCACTGTTTTCGTGCGCCGAATAATAAATTCCACATCCCTCTGAGCATTGAGCCGGAGAAGTGCTGAAGGGTCCGTGGACCTTCCGGATTGAACTCCCACATACGGAGAGGACGCCGCTGGCATGGAAGGATCCGGTGGATTAGCATTACTTGGATTACATTGGTGAGATCAGTGTCCTTTTTAATGAGGCTCCGAATGCGACTCTACAACTTCTGCACTTCATCAGTAGATCCCCAGTCCAGCCCCTTGTTAATCCATGATGCAAGCTATAAAGGAGGGCCAGATCGAAACGCGGGTGTAGCTGCCCACTTTTTACCACGGGGTTCGGTAATGTAAAACCACTCCTGTTGCCATAAGTCAGAAGGTTCTGTGAAAGAGCCCTTTGGCCAAAGATAAGTGGTAAGTTTTCTTGTTGAAGCACCTCCGCACTTCACTTGTTTCCTGTCGATTACCTTTGGATTCACGATAAAGGTTTTAAGCCAAAAGCCGAAGTGTGGGGAAATCCGGAGGAAGGCCTCGCACGTGATGATGAATGCCAAGATATGAAGGAAGGAGTCTGGAGCTAGATCGTGGCAATCTAGCCCGTAATAAAACATAAGCCCTCGAACAAAGGGATGGAGAGCAAACCCAAGCCCTTGGAGGAAGTGAGAGATGAACACAACCCTCTCATTGGGTCTGGGAGTGGGAATAACCTTCCCTTGAGCAGGAAGCCTGTGGAGGATTTCCGCAGTCAGGTATCTTGCCTCCCTGAGCTTTGAGATATCCTCCTCTGTGACAGAAGAGGCCTTCCACCAGCCTTGAAGGCTGGGTCCCGACATGGCTGGAGGCTCGAAGGGACTTGATTGGCCTTTGTGTGTTGGAACCTAAGGTGGGAGGTGGAGGAAAGGACTAGTGTGGAAGAAAAAGGACAGGCCTTAGCCCCTTTATAAAGGCGACGAATATCAAGCGTCCCCTCCGTGGCCTTAAAACATGCCTATTCCCAAGGAATCATGCCAATAGAATGGTTGGGTTACCCATGCCCGTGTTGATGGAAATCCCACAATAAGGAGGACACGATCTCTGCTTTGACAAGACGTGCCAATAAAAACCGCCTCCCGAAACGTGGAGTGGCAGGCTAGAAAACGATTCAAAATAATGGTCGGGTGATGACGTAATGTCGTGCTACCAAAATTGTCAGTGGATTGGACTCATGAAATATTATACTCTCTATGGTTGTGTGTGGAACTTGTTTTGCAGAGCCGGACACGATTCTTGTGTTCGAAGTCTACTTTGAAGTATTCGGAGAAGGAACCCGCCTTGCAATGTCGAAGACAATCTGCGTGCCGGACTCATCGTCATTGAAGCCTGGTTCAGGGGCTACTGAGGGAGTCCTGGATTAAGGGGTCCTCAGACAACCGGACTATATACTTAGGCCGGACTATTGGGATATGAAGATACAAGATAGAAGACTTCTTCCCGTGTCTGGATGGGACTCTCCTATGCGTGGAAGGCAAGCTTGGCGATTCGGATATGTAGATTCCTTTCTCTGTAACCGACTTTGTGTAACCCTAGCCCCATCCGGTGTCTATATAAATCGGAGAGTTTAGTCCGTAGGACAACAATCATAATCTCATAGGCTAGACTTCTAGGGTTTAGCCATTACGATCTCGTGGTAGATCAACTCTTGTAATACTCATATTCATCAACATCAATCAAGCAGGAAGTAGGGTATTACCTCCATAAAGAGGGCCCGAATCTGGCTAAACATTGTGTCCCCCGCCTCTTGTTACCATTTGTCACATCCCTAGATCATTGCTTGTAATTAGTTGCATCTGCATTCATGTCATCATGTTTATTTTTCAAATGAACTTGAAATGGGGATGTCCAAACCCTAGCACCAAATGGAATTCAAATAGGTTCAACCTAAAAATAATTTCTATGAACCTGAAATGCCCTTCTTAAATGTTCATCATTTTTGTTTTGGTCCAGAACCTCTGACAAAAATGCTGCACATTTTTCTAGGCCATTCTAGATTATTGAATTAAATCATACAGTATTTGTTCTTGGACATTTAAATGCTATAAATAATTTTAAATGTCCAAATAATCTTGAAGGTAAATGAGGGATGCTGGAAATAATCCAAACAGTGCCCACAAATATTTTCAGGATTTTTGAAAATGCTCTGGCATTTTTAATAAAGCCAAAACAATTGCAGAAAATAGAAAATAGGAAATAAGAGAGAGAGAGAGAGAGAGAGAGAGGCTTACCTGGCGCCACCTAGCAGGCCCACCTGCCGGCCCAGCCCAGCCACTGCTCCAGCGAGCTGCTTGGCTCGGCCAGGCAGGCAGGCAGATGCTCGACGCCAGCACCAGCGCGCGCCATGCAGCTGTCCGCCGCCCTGCTTCCTCCCCTCGCCATTCTGCCATCCAGGGTCGGTCACCCACTCCTCCCCCGAGCTCGCAGACACGCCTCTTCCTCCCTAGCTCCTCTCCCTCGGTCTCTCGCACCATGGCCGAGGCTGCCGCGCTCGCGCCACCGTGATAATCGCGTCCGCCCTCGTCCCCGTGCCTCGTCGCCGTGTCTGTTCGCTCCGCCGTCGTCGACTATGTCGAGCAGGCCGAGCCCCGAGCGCTCGCCCGCTCTGGAGTCGCCCCCGCCCCCGTCTTCCCCAACTCCGGCGGCTGAGATCGCCATCGTCGCCCCGCTCAGCTCTGGACTTCCCCGAGCCCGCTTCGACGCTTGCTGCAATCACCGTGAGCTCAGCTCCGTCCTCCCCCTCTCCGTTAACTCTCTCCTGCACCGCATGCACCGCACCAAGTTCACCCGCACCCGCCGCCGCCGAGCTCGTCGCCGACGTGACTCCGGCCACCCACCGGCCACACCACCGTGACCAATGCACTCAACGCACTCGCAGGAACCCGTAGCACTACTCCACGCGCCTCGCCGTGCCCCGTAGCCTCGGGTTCGACCTCACCCGAGCTCCGGCAGCCGCACAGCTCGTCGCCGGCAACGTTTCCGGCAACCCCGAGCCCAACCACCACCACCAAAAGCTACGGCTTGCTCCCAGCTACGCGTAGATACTCCCCGCCGCCCATTTGGTCGCGGGAACACGAAACTGCACTTCCACCGCCGCGTCTGGCCTCGCCGGCGGCTAAACGCTGGCAGGTTTGACCCATTAACCTTGACTGGGTGGGCCCAGGTTGACTTCCCCCTGAGTCTATGACAAGTGGGGCCCGCTCTGCTAATTAACTTAGGTTAGCATTAACTAATATTAGTTAGTTAAACTAACTACTGACACGCAGGGCCCACAGGTCAGTTTGACCTAGACCAGCCCCATTGACCGCTGACGTCACAGTGACATAGTGCTGACGCAGTTAATTATTTTCTGGATTTATTCTTATTCAGCAAATTTTAGAAAATAATGCAAACTTCTAAAAAATCATATAAAATCAACCGTAGCTCCAAATCAAATAAATTATATATGAAAAATGATCACAAAAATCCAATCTATCCATCTGTACCATTCTCATGCATGTTTGAACAACTTAAATCTGTTGTATACAAAAATTTGAATAAATGGCATTTGAAATGCCTTATGTGGAGTTTGAATTTGAACCTAGGGTTCAAACCAACTTCATTTAACCTGCTACTAGTTGCATTAGATCAAACCATAGCATACTGACATGTCATGATCATGCATCATATTGTGCATTGCATTGATTGTGCTTCTTCTTTGTTTGTCGGTGCTTGTCCCCTCTGAGTAAGACGTGTACCGACGATGTGATCGATGACACCAATGAAGAAATATACTATCTTCAGAAGTGCCAGGCAAGCAAAACCCCCTTGTTCATTCTGATACAATCCCACTCTCTCGCTCCTGCTCTCTTTTACTGCATTAGGACAACAACAATTCATCTGTTACTTGCTGCGGTAGTTGAACCCCTTATCCTCTGCATGACCTATCATTGCCACAGTAAATAGATGTAACCCACTAGCATGATTAGGAGTTGTTTGAGCCATGTTGTGCCTACTCATTCATGCTTGTTTGTCATGCCTGCTACTGCCTAGAGTTGAATCGGGTCTGATTCATTGAGGATGGATCAGAGGTGTGTGAACATGTCCTACTGTGTGTGTGAGCAAAGTGTGTGAATACGATTTGGTAAAGGTAGCGGTGAGAGGACATGTAGGAGTACATGGTGGGTTGTCTCATTGAAGCCGTCCTCAGGAACTGAGTTCTGTGTTTGCGATCCATGAAACAGATACTACCACGCATTGGGCCCGAAACCAATGGACGCTCTCGGCTTCTTAATCACTCTTGTCCTCTGTCCAGGAGTTGCAAGTAGTTTCTGGTGTTTGTAGTATGCTGGAGGCCGTGGGCAGCGCTGACCGGAGGGGTGGGCTGTGATGCGGTAGGCATGTGGTATGGTGTACCGGGCGCCCGTTTGGTGTCTCGGGAACCCTGCACACATCGTTTGGGGCTGTGAACGAAACTCTGGCCAGATCTCCTCGCGGATGGAACCCGAATAGGCGATAAACCTGGACTAGACACTTGAGTGTTTAGGTAGGTTGTGGCCAACACCCTCGTTGGGCTTCCGCTTGAAGGTTGCCGAGTACATGTCGTGTAAATGGCGGTAAGTGGTGAGAGCGTGTGTGAAGAAGTACACCCCTGCAGGGTTAACATCATCTATTCGAATAGCCGTGTCCGCGGTAAAGGACTTCTGGGTTACCTATAACAGTTCATAGACAAGTGAAAGTGGATACCCTAAAATACACAAGATAAGCGTGAGTGCTATGGATGGCGTTCTCGTAGGGAGTCGGGAGCGGATCCATAGTGGTGTATTGATATGGTGAATATGAGGACTCGTGTGTGCCACCTCAAAAGAGTTACTGGCAGTCATAGTTCAGGATAGCCACCAAGTCAAAGCTGGCTTGCTGCAGTTAAACCTCACCATCCCTTTGTTGATAATGATGCATATGTAGCTAGATCTGATGTAAGTCTTGCTCGGTACATTTGTACTCACGTTTGCCTATTTTATGGATTTTGCAGAGAGACGTCAGTCTCGCTAGTAGTTCCGCATGGTCTTCGACGTTTAGCTTGTTACCTCAGCTACGATCTTGTGCCCTCGGCAGGATCTGGTAGATAGTCAGGCTTCTAAGCCTTTTTCATTTGTAGATGTTTGTACTCAAACATGTTAGCTTCCGCTTGTGCTTTGACTTGTATGCTCTGAATGTTGGGTCATGAGACCCATGTTTGTAATATCTCGCTCCTCGGAGCCTAATGAATAAATACTTGAGTTGTAGAGTCATGTTGTGATGCCATGTTGTATTGCACATATCGAGCATATTGTGTGTATGTTATTGAAATGCTTGGTATGTGTGGGATTTGACTATCTAGTTGTTTATCCTTGGTAGCCTCTCTTACCAGGAAATGTCTCCTAGTGCTTCCTCTGAGCCATGGTAGCTTGCTACTGCCTCGGAACACTTAGGCTGGCCGGCATGTGTCTTTCTTCGTTCCTGTGTCTGTCCCTTCGGGGAAATGTCACGCGATGAACACCGGAGTCCTGTTAGCCCGCTACAGCCCGGTTCACCGGAGTCCTGCTAGCCCAGTGCTACAGCCTGGATTCACTCGCTGATGACCGACACGTTCGATGTTGGGTCATGGATGCCTGTCCCTGTAAGTCTGCGCCACTCTCGGTATGGATGCTAGCGACACTATCATATATGTGTGCCAAAAGGCGCAAACGGTCCCGGGCAAAGGTAAGGCGACACCCGTGGAAATACCGTGCGTGAGGACGCAAAGTGATATGAGGTGTACATGCTAGATCGATGTGGCATTGAGTCGGGGTCCTGACAGCTTTGGTATCAGAGCCTGACTGCCTATAGGATTACCAAGCCAAACTGGTCGAAGTTGTGTCTAGAAATGCTTTAGTTATGTAAGGGAATTGATTGTGGGATGGAACGTAAGGCTCTTTTACTCCTTATACCTCATGGCCTTCTGATCTGAGTCAACCTTTTCTCTTCTACGGGGATTAAGAACTAGGCCTTCTCATCTATCTATTAGGATGACGTGTTACTAATCCATAGACTTATGAGATTGTTGGTTTTACGCCCCAGTTTAGTTTATACTACTTCCGTGTGTTCATAGTTGGTCTCAGAACTTGGATATTATGATGATTGAGTGGTTATGCCACCATTTTTGTAGCATGTCTCCAATCCTTTTGAGCAATTACAGCTGTTATGCTGTCCGAGTCATCCCAGGTTTCTAAACAATCTGACACACTTGTAAATCCTTTCCCTCTGGTTTTGATGTTCCTTTGGCCCAGGTTAATCACACTAATTGCTGAGTTGAGGTATTTTATTGCCTCGACATATATGTTGGAGTTCTTATTATGACCCTTGGTGTCTTAGGGGATCATCTAGTAATCTAGCCATGATTTGTGTCCAGTGTGATGATTCTGGCCTTTATTCTCGGAAGCATCCCGTGATGCCACTTAGTAGTAGGTATTCTACTTGTGGGTTTCTGAACCCGAGATTCACACTACTTATTTCATGTTGATAGTGTTTGCTAGTTCCTTTAGGAAATTAGTAACCTTTGCATTAGTCCTCGAGGTCCGTGGTATTTCCTTCTTCCAAATACTATGGACCACTTACGGCAGATGTTTGTTGGATCAAAAGATCACAACCAGAGTGCTCTCGATGGGCTCTCCATTCTATATTGCGACTCTGCCAGTTCTACCTTTCTGCATGGGTTATCCAAAAGAAACCTGTTGAACTTGATTCGACATACTAACCTATGCATCCACAACTCAAAAAGTTATATGTTCCCCGAGTTGTTCCTCCTTAGTTGTATTCTGACCCCCGTCTATCAATTGATAGTCAAGGGTATGCGTGCATTGGTTTATCGATGCCTATTGCTCTTGTGATCCGTCAAGCCATTCTATTCTGCAATGACTAGGAGAAACAAACTCCGGTACCTCATCCATATCCAGGGTCGGGTCAAAGCAGTTGTAATTCGCAGATCAAATACTAATTCAACTTTTGTTCTGTTCTACCTTGGAGTATTACCATCTTTATATTAAGACTGTCATGAGAATTGCGCTAGCTCTTGTGAATTCTTGACGCAGTGATACTTCTCGCTATCATTATTCATTCCTCGGTCCCGTGTTGTTGTAACTGGAATGCCGACAAGTGAACCATGATGTGTGAAATCAATACTCCTAGCAACCGTGTTGCTTGGTAGTAAATGGATAATATTCTCATTCTTAGCGAGTTGGTTATTAAATCTTCATCCTAAGGTTGATTGTGCTACCTAGTCCTTATTTCCGGTGCACTCTTCGATCAATGAGTTCGGATTTTTCGGTCCCTTGCTTATTTGATCATATCATCTTGCTCTGAAAAGCAAGATTGTTCTCGAGCTTAGTAACATATCGGTGGTTCGTGATGTTCCGAATATCTTCTTGGAAGTATTACCAGGTTGTCACCTGACCGCTATGTTGAGTTCATGATCAAGTTGGTTTCTTGTAACCACCCCTTCTCCAAGGATCTGTATCGAGTATCCCTGAGCTAGTTGGGTAAGCTGAACAACAACTTGGAGAGTTGGGAGATAAAAGCTGCCTGACTTAGTTCGTGTTAAGGGATATCTTGTGTGTGTTGAAGAAAGATGATATCTTCATCAATTAATCCTCGAGACCAGTTGTTGGAGCTATTGTCTTGCCAAAACTTTGATTTGAGTGTGGGCTATTCTCAAATCAAATCCGAACCAACGATGTTCGTAATGTTGTCTTACTCGTGGATTTTCCTCGAGCATACACCATTATGTCTTTTGGGTCTGACCAATACTATCACCTTGTTCACATAGTTATGGAATTCCATCTCCATGGGAACCTGGATGAATTGTTGTTGAGCCCATCGACAACATCCTTATCTTCTCCATGATTTCGTGGAACATTAATTTAGTGTTGGAAACTTTTGAAAGCATTTCTTCATGCTAGCTCATGAAGCATATGCATGGATGGAAGAAGTGACTTCCTCTAATTCATGTGCATTTGATACAAGTTGCCGCCGTGAATTCGTTAAAGTCAATGTTGCTTCCTTGGAATCATCCCAAGTTAGTCACACATGTGCAAAGTATACTATGGTTTGGTAGATTAATTACCTCCCCTCCATATGTATTCCGTAGCACACCAAGCCACTGATTGATTTGTTCAAGGAGAAGAAGCTCCTTCTTAAGAGCAAGACTTATGCAAGGACTTCGATATCCTCGATGATGGTTTTCCCTCCTGAACTCGGTAGTGTTTTAATATAAGACTAATGTGTGGTCATGCTTGTCTCGGACAACGTGTTCACATGTTGTAGCAGAACCAGCTCATGTTTTGGAGCATGCTATCGTAGTTCATTTCCCGAGAATCTCGCGACGTCATCTCGTCGATTTGTGTTGCAAACTTTTATTTTTCCTTCTGAGCTTGATGAGTCTGGAATATTCTAGCACCAACCAGATCTGAATCTCAGGCAGATATGATGGTTGGAACATCTCCCATGAACTATAATATTGGTCTCTCTGTAACCCGATAAAGAGAATGTCGTGGCTAACACACCCAACCGGAAGACCTGTTATTGTAGTATCTTGATTGAGAAAGTTGGCCACCTCCCCATGAGGATTTCGTAGGATTTACCCATAGTTATTCCTTATGGATTCTTGTGCTCCCGAAGTCCGACCTTTTACCTGGTGTTCTGGGTACCAAACCATTTTAATTAATGGGTTGCACTAGCACGTCAAGGAGAACATTAGAAGCGGAGTGCTAAATGTCTCTCGGTCGATCATCCAGATTTTGTCCCCTTGGTCTCGCTAAGGTGAAATCTGAGAAAGTGTTATCTTCCTTTGCATCTGCATTGTCCATCGCCATTCATCATGGTAGTATGTTGTGATGTCAGCACCCTTGACGCGGATGTTGGTAGGACCTTGATGAACATGGAAATGCTCAAGTTCTTGAGAGCACGCACAAGCAGTAGGTCCTATAATAGTTACTAACCGGGATTGCTCTCAGTTCCCTCGGTTATGCTATAACCCTTTCAAACAATGGAATCGTTCTCTACTGTTGGGTTTTCTCCCCAGTTACTAGAATCATTCCCAGCATTTGTGTTTTGTTCCCAGCCTGCACCATCATTGTGCCATCCTATCTTGGATCCCATCCATTTCCGATGATAAGCAAAATCATCCCTTGTGTTGTCTTCAACAAGGTAATCCACATCATCTATACTAGTCCGAGTATACCATTCTACCCAACCCCTCCAAACGATCGCTCAAGAATTGACTTAGGCTTGTATAAAGAGTTTCAATGATCTCTGAATCAAAGGTAATTCTTTTGCCACTTAAGGTAATAATCTACGAATCACCCTCCTCCAGGATGTCTCGCTGAGGTATCATGGCAACTCAACTCCTCGCTACGTTGACAACCATTCACCACCTTCGTAAGTGTGGAATTGTTGTCTACCTAGTGAACCCTCGTCATCTGTTCCACTCCATCCCTCTAGATGTGTGATTCGTGTCTCAGCTCGAGAGATGTTGCTATGTTTCATTCCGTGAGTTGATCCCGAGTTGTTCGATCTTTGAGAAGATCGATTCCGTAGAGTTTCCCTCTGTCATCGTCATGTTGGATCAAGATTTCGAAGGCAAGACATCAAGATCAATTTGATTTGTCAAATCAACAACCTCGAGAAGGTAGTTGGATCATGAAGTTTGTGTTACTTAGTGTCCCCTTTGTCTTCTTACCTCGCGTCTTGAATCTCTGGACAAGATTCTTGTTTAGTGGGGGTGAGTTGTCACATCCCTAGATCATTGCTTGTAATTAGTTGCATCTGCATTCATGTCATCATGTTTATTTTTCAAATGAACTTGAAATGGGGATGTCCAAACCCTAGCACCAAATGGAATTCAAATAGGTTCAACCTAAAAATAATTTCAATGAACCTGAAATGCCCTTCTTAAATGTTCATCATTTTTGTTTTGGTCCAGAACCTCTGACAAAAATGTTGCACATTTTTTTAGGCCATTCTAGATTATTGAATTAAATCATACAGTATTTGTTCTTGGACATTTAAATGCTATAAATAATTTTAAATGTCCAAATAATCATGAAGGTAAATGAGGGCTGCTGGAAATAATCGAAACAGTGCCCACAAATATTTTCAGGATTTTTGAAAATGCTCTGGCATTTTTAATAAAGCCAAAGCAATTGCAGAAAGTAGAAAATAGGAAATAAAAGAGAGAGAGAGAGAGAGAGAGAGAGAGAGAGGCTTACCTGGCGCCACCTAGGAGGCCCACCTGCCGGCCCAGCCCAGCCACCGCTCCAGCGAGCTGCTTGGCTCGGCCAGGCAGGCAGGCGGGTGCTTGACGACAGCACCAGCGCGCGCCACGCAGTTGTCCGCCGCCCTGCTTCCTCCCCTCGCTGTTCTGCCACCCTTGGTCGGTCACCCAATCCTCCCCCGAGCTCGCAGAAACGCCTCTTCCTCCCCAGCTCCTCTCCCTCGCTCTCTCGCACCATGGCCGAGGCTGCCGCGCTCGCGCCACCGTGATAACTGCGTTCGCTGTCGTCCACGTGCCTCGTCGCCGTGTCCGTTCGCTCCGCCGTCCTCGACTACGTCGAGCAGGCCGAGCCCCGAGCGCTCGCACGCTCTGGAGTCGCCCCCGCCCCCGTCTTCCCCAACTCCGGCCACTGAGATCGCCATCGTCGCCCCGCTCAGCTCTGGACTTCCCCGAGCCCGCTTCGACGCTTGCTGCAATCGCCGTGAGCTCAGCTCCGTCCTCCCCCTCTCCGTTAACTCTCTCCTGCACCGCATGCACCGCACCAAGTTCACCCGCACCCGCCGCCGCCGAGCTCGTCGCCGACGTGACTCCGGCCACCCACCGGCCACACCACCGTGACCAATGCACTCAACGCACTCGCAGGAACCCGTAGCACTACTCCACGCGCCTCGTTGTGCGCCGTAGCCTCGGGTTCGACCTCACCCAAGCTCCGGCAGCCACACAGCTCGTCACCGGCGATGTTTCAGGCAACCCCGAGCACAACCACCGCCACCAAACGTTGCGGCTTGCTCCCAACTACGCGTAGATACTCTCCGCCACCCATTTGGTCGCCGGAATGCGAAACTGCACTTCCACCGCCGCGTCTGGCCTCGCCGACGGCTAAACGCCGGCGGGTTTGACCCGTTGACCTTGACTGGGTAGGCCCAAGTTGACTTCCCCCTGAGTCTATGACAAGTGGGGCCTGCTCTGCTAATTAACTTAGGTTAGCATTAACTAATATTAGTTAGTTAAACTAACTACTGACACGCAGGGCCCATAGGTCAGTTTGACCTGGACCAGCCCCGTTGACCGCTGACGTCACAGTGACGTAGTGCTGACGCAGTTAATTATTTTCTGGATTTATTCTTATTCAGGAAATTTCAGAAAATAATGCAAACTTCTAAAAATCATATAAAATCAACCGTAGCTCCAAATCAAACAAATTATATATGAAAAATGATCAGAAAAAATCCAATCTATCCATCTGTACCATTCTCATGCATGTTTGAACAACTTAAATCTGCTGTATACAACAATTTGAATAAATGGCATTTGAAATGCCTTATGTGGAGTTTGAATTTGAACCTAGGGTTCAAACCAACTTCATTTAACCTGCTGCTAGTTGCGTTAGATCAAACCACAGCATATTGACATGTCATGATCATGCATCATATTGTGCATTGCATTGATTGTGCTTCTACTTTGTTTGTTGGTGCTTGTCCCCTCTCAGTAAGACGTGTACCGACGATGTGATCGATGACACCAATGAAGAAATATACTATCTTCAGAAGTGCCAGGCAAGCAAAACCCCCTTGTTCATTCCGATACAATCCCACTCTCTCACTCCTGCTCTCTTTTACTGCATTAGGACAACAGCGATTCATCTATTACTTGCTGTGGTAGTTGAACCCCTTATCCTCTGCATGACCTGTCATTGCCACAGTAAATAGATGAAACCCACTAGCATGAGTAGGAGTTGTTTGAGCCCTGTTGTGCCTACTCATTCATGCTTGTTTGTCATGCCTGCTACTGCTTAGAGTTGAATTTCAGGATTTTTGAAAATGCTCTGGTATTTTTAATAAAGCCAAAACAATTGCAGAAAATAGAAAATAGGAAATAAATGAGAGAGAGAGAGGCTTACCTGGCGCCACCTAGCAGGCCCACCTGCCGGCCCAGCCCAGCCACCGCTCCAGCGAGCTGCTTGGCTCGGCCAGGCAGGCAGGCAGGTGCTCGACGCCGGCACCAGCGCGCGCCACGCAGCTTTCCGCCGCCCTGCTTCCTCCCCTTGCCGTTCTGCCACCCTGGGTCGGTCACCCACTCCTCCCCGAGCTCGCAAACATGCCTCTTCCTCCCCAGCTCCTCTCCCTCGCTCTCTCGCACCATGGCCGAGGCTGCCGCGCTCGCGCCACCATGATAACCGCGTCCGTCGTTGTCCCCGTTCCTCGTCGCCGTGTCCGTTCGCTCCGCCATTGTCGACTACATCGAGCAGGCCGAGCTCCGAGCGCTCGCCCGCTCTGGAGTCGCCCCCGCCCCTGTCTTCCCCAACTCCGGCCACTGAGATCGCCATCGTCGCCCCGCTCAGCTCTGGACTTCCCCGAGCCCACTTCGACGCTTGTTGCAATCGTCGTGAGCTCAGCTCCGTCCTCCCCCTCTCCGTTAACTCTCTCCTGCACCGCATGCACCGCACCAAGTTCACCCGCACCCGCCGCCGCCGAGCTCGTCGCTGACGTGACTCCGGCCACCCACCGGCCACACCACCGTGACCAATGCACTCAACGCACTCGCAGGAACCCGTAGCACTACTCCACGCGCCTCGCCGTGCCCCGTAGCCTCGGGTTCGACCTCACCCAAGCTCCGGCAGCCGCACAGCTCATCGCCAGCGATGTTTCCGACAACCCCGAGCCCAACCACCGCCACCAAACGTTGCTGCTTGCTCCCAGCTACGCGTAGATACTCTTCGCCGCCCATTTGGTCGCCGGAACGCAAAACTGCACTTCCACCGCCGCGTTTGGCCTCGCCGGCGGCTAAACACCGGCGGGTTTGACCCGTTGACCTTGACTGGGTGGGCCCAGGTTGACTTCCCCCTGAGTCTATGACAAGTGGGGCCCACTCTGCTAATTAACTTAGGTTAGCATTAACTAATATTAGTTAGTTAAACTAACTACTGACACGCAAGGCCCACAGGTCAGTTTGACCTGGACCAGCCCCATTGACCGCTGACGTTACAGTGACGTAGTGCTGACGCAGTTAATTATTTTCTGGATTTATTCTTATTCAGGAAATTTCAGAAAATAATGCAAACTTCTAAAAATCACATAAAATCAACCGTAGCTCCAAATCAAATAAATTATATATGAAAAATGATCAGAAAAATCCAATCTATCCATCTGTAACATTCTCATGCATGTTTGAACAACTTAAATCTGCTGTATACAACAATTTGAATAAATGGCATTTGAAATCCTTATGTGGAGTTTGAATTTGAACCTAGGGTTCAAACCAACTTCATTTAACATGCTGCTAGTTGCATTAGATCAAACCACAACATATTGACATGTCATGATCATGCATCATATTCTGCATTGCATTGATTGTGCTTCTTCTTTGTTTGTCGGTTCTTGTCCCCTCTCAGTAAGACGTGTACCGACGATGTGGTCGATGACACCAATGAAGAAATATACTATCTTCAGAAGTGCCAGGCAAGCAAAACCCCCTTGTTCATTCCGATACAATCCCACTCTCTCACTCCTGCTCTCTTTTACTGCATTAGGACAACAATGATTCATCTGTTACTTGCTGCGGTAATTGAACCACTTATCCTCTGCATGACCTGTCATTGCCATAGTAAATAGATGAAACCCACTAGCATGAGTAGGAGTTGTTTGAGCCCTGTTGTGCCTACTCATTCATGCTTGTTTGTCATGCCTGCTACTGCTTAGAGTTGAATCGGGTCTGATTCATCGAGGATGAATCAGAGGTGTGTGAACATGTCCTACTGTGTGTGTGAGCAAAGTGTGTGAACACGATTTGGTAAAGGTAGCGGTGAGAGGCCATGTAGGAGTACATGGTGGGTTGTCTCATTGGTCCTCAGGAACTGAGTTCTGTGTTTGTGATCCATGAAACAGATACTACCACGCATTGGGCCCGAAACCAGTGGACCCTCTAGGCTTCTTAATCACCCTTGTCCTCTGTCCAGGAGTTGCAAGTAGTTTCTGGTGTTTGTAGTATGCTGGAGGCCGTAGGCAGCGCTGACCGGAGGGGTGGCCTGTGATGCGGTAGGCACGTGGCACGGTGTACCGGGCGCCCGTTTGGTGTCTCGGGAACCCTGCACACATCGTTTGGGGTTGTGAGCGAAACTCCGGCCGGATCTCCTCGTGGATGGAACCCCGAATAGGCGATAAACCTGGACTAAGAGACTTGAGTGTTTAGGTAGGTTGTGGCCGACACCCTCGTTGGGCTTCCGCTTGAAGGTTGCCGAGTACATGTCGTGTAAACGGCGGTAAGTGGTGAGAGCGTCTGTGAAGAAGTACACCCCTGCAGGGTTAACATCATCTATTCGAATAGTCGTGTCCGCGGTAAAGGACTTCTGGGTTGCCTATAACAGTTCGTAGACAAGTGAAAGTGGATACCCTAAAATACGCAAGATAAGTGTGAGTGCTATGGATGGCGTTCTCGTAGGGAGTCGGGAGCGGATCCATAGTGGTGTATTGATATGGTGAATATGTGGACTCGTGTGCGCCACCTCAAAAGAGTTACTGGCACTCGTAGTTCAGGATAGCCACCGAGTCAAAGCTGGCTTGTTGCAGCTAAACCTCACCATCCCTTTGTTGATAATGATGCATATGTAGCTAGATCTGATGTAAGTCTTGCTGGGTACATTTGTACTCACGTTTTCCTATTTTATGTTTTTTGCAGAGAGATGTCAGTCTCGCTAGTAGTTCCGCGTGGTCTTCGATGTTTAGCTTGTTACCTCAGCTACGATCTTGTGCCCTCGGCAGGATCTGGTAGATAGTCAGGCTTCTAAGCCTTTTTCATTTGTAGATGTCTGTACTCAGACATGTTAGCTTCCGCTTGTGCTTTGACTTGTATGCTCTGAATGTTGGGTCGTGAGACCCATGTTTGTAATATCTCGCTCCTCGGAGCCTAATGAATAAATACTTGAGTTGTAGAGTCATGTTGTGATGCCATGTTGTATTGCACATATCGAGCATATTGTGTGTATGTTATTGAAATGCTTGGTATGTGTGGGATCTGACTATCTAGTTGTTTATCCTTGGTAGCCTCTCTTACCGGGAAATGTCTCCTAGTGCTTCCACTGAGCCATGGTTGCTTGCTACTGCCCTGGAACACTGAGGCTGGCCGGCATGTGCCCTTCTTCGTTCCTGTGTCTGTCCCTTCGGGGAAATGTCACGCGATGAATACCGGAGTCATGTTAGCCCGCTACAGCTCGGTTCACCGGAGTCCTGCTAGCCCAGTGCTACAGCCTGGATTCACTCGCTGATGACCGACACGTTCGATGATGGGTCATGGATGCCTGTCCCTGTAAGTCTGCGCCACTTTGGGTTTACGACTAGCCATGTTAGCCCAGGCTCCTTATCATATGGATGCTAGCGACACTATCATATACGTGTGCCAAAAGGCGCAAACGGTCCCAGGCAAAGGTAAGGCGACACCCGTGGAAATACCGTGCGTGAGGCCGCAAAGTGATATGAGGTGTTACATGCTAGATCGATGTGGCATTGAGTCGGGGTCCTGACACCATTAGCCTTAGACGCACAGTTCGGGACCCCCTACCCGAGATCCACCGGTTTTGACACCGACACCCACCGCCAATGGCGACAAGCTGGTCAACAGCTTGGAATGCAGACGTGCGGTAGGAAGCGACCCCCGGGTTTCTAAAAGCCCGATGACATTTAATACGTCTCCAACGCATCTATAATTTTTGAGTGTTCCATGTTGTTATATTATCATTTTTGGATGTTGTACATTCATTTTATAGCAAATTTATATCAATTTTTTGGACTAACCTGTTGACATAGTGCCCAGTTCCAGTTGTTGTTTTTTGCTTATTTTTTAGGTCGGCTTCCACCAAATAAACCATATAGTAATCAGCTACAAGATGTAATCAACACTGCTAGTCACCCACAGGTACCAATCTAAGGTTTCGATACAAAGATTGAACACAACAGATGAACTAGGGTTTGAGAGGAGTTGGTGTTGTTGAAGACATTGGTGCAGTTTGGCCTCCCAAAGATGAGAGGGTTGTTGGTGATGATGATGGCTTCAATTTCCCCCTCCGGGAGGGAAGTTCCCCCGGTAGAATCGCTCTGCCAGAGGGCAAAAGTGCTCCTGCTCCAGTTCAGCCTTGAGATGGCGGCGCTCCGTCCCAAAAGTCATCTCATTATTTTTTCTACGTCAAAATGCCTTATGTACCAGAAGATGGGCTAGGCTGGCCAAAACCCACCAGGGCGCGCCTGGGGGGCCTGGCGCGCCCTAGTGTCTTGTGGTCACCAGGTGGCCCCCTCCGATAGTTCTTTTCTCCAATAATTATTAAATATTCCAAAATAATTCTTTGTTAACTTTCAGCTCATTTGGAGATGTGCAGGATAGGTATCTCTAACATAGCTTTTTCAGGTCCAGAATTCCAGCTGCCCGCATTCTCCCTCTTTGTGTAAACCTTGCATATCATGAGAGAAAAGGCATTAGAATTACTCGATAAAGCATTATTATGCATAAAAACATCATAAATAACAGTAATAAAACATGATGCAAAATGGACGTATCAACTCCCACATGCTTAGACCTCGCTTGTCCTCAAGCCAAAGCTGATATCAAATATCATGTCCACATGGTTAGAGAGAGAGAGGTGTCGATAAAAACAAATATGGACATAGTAGCATCATGCATATTATTATAACAACAACAAACTTTATCATAAAGATTTTATCATATAACTTCTCATGATAAAGTAACACTTCATCACAACATGGATGTAGAAAGCATAAAATTTATTGAAAACCAACAAACTATGTTCTCTGTCAACTTTGCAACTACAATTCATCATATTTTTAGGAAGAGTCTCGTATCGGAGACTTTTGGCAAGTCCACATACTCAACCATCATTTAATCTTCTATGATTGCTAACACTCACATATGAGCAAAAAGTTTCAACCGGACACAAAGAAAGATAGGGGCTTATAGTTTCACCTCCCAACTTATTCACCTCAAGAGAAAAATAACTCATGATCACTCACATCCTACTGGATATATGTGCCTAGATCTTTCCCCACCACATGGCGCTGCCAAAGAGAAAAATAAAAAGGAATAGAGGAAAATACTTTGACTCTTGCATAAAAAGTAAATACATAAAAGTAAAAGATAGGCCCTTCGCAGATGGAAGCAGAGGTTGTCATGCGCTTTTTGGTTGTATGCCCAATCTCTTAATGCAAAAGAACGTCACATTATATTGTCCCTTACGATAGCAACCTTTATTATGCAATCCGTCTCTTTTATTACTTTGTCATCACAAGTTCGTACAACGCTTAATTTCTCTTACACTAAATGATCAAACACATTTAGAAGCATTTTTTATTGCCTTATTGCACAAATGACAACTTACTTTAAGGATCTTACTCAATCCATAGGTAGGTATGGTGGACTCTCAAAATAAAAGTTTGGGTTTAAGGGTTTTTTGGATGCATAAGTAGTATCTCTACTTAGTGCGGAATTTTGGCTAGTAAAGATATTGAGCAAGCACCACATGTTGAAGGATCTATGACAATCTAGCTTCTATGTGAATATGAACAAGCATAAGCCATTACATTGTCTTCCTTGTCCAACGTCAACCGTTTGGCAAAGATATTTAGTGGGGGATCACAATCATAAAAGATGCCCAGGATAGTGTATTTGCATGTGAATCTTCTCTTCCCTTATTAATTCTTTCATGAGTTGCATCATTGACCAATGTTATGTTTGTCAACTTCTAACAAATTTTACTACTTATACTTTTCCTTATGTGATGTCATTATTTACCATAAGATTTGCATATGATCTTTTCTATTATTTCCTTTTATTTTGATTGAAGCAAAAAGTAAAGAAGCAAAAACCCAAACTAAACTTTATTATATAACTCTCATGACATTACATAGATAGATAGATCACCAAACTAAAAATCAAGAATAGATCATATTAAGCTTTTATTCGACTAAATCACGAAATAACTAAAGATCAAACTAAGATAGGTAAAGGTAATAAAAGTGCTGGTGATACGATACCAGGGCATCTCCCCAAAGCTTGGCAAAATCAAAGGGGAGTGCCCATACCAGTGTGCTCAAGTTTCCTTTGCTGGTGAAGATGATGATGGTGGTGGTGATGATGAGGTAGGGAACTTATCCTCCGGCTTCCATGGCAGCGGTTCTCCATCATAAGAGGATGCATGAGTCTCCCGAGTCCTACAACTGGCAGCTAAACTCATACCTTTAAATCTTGCCTCATACTCAAAGACTTGATTTTGAAGATTGTAGATTTGGCTTTGTAGAAAATTTATTTACTTGTTGAAGGTGAAGACGATGTCCTTCATAGAAGGTCCATCCACCTTGTGATCACAGGTAAATTCTGTAATCATAATGTGATTGGCATTGAGTCAACGCTCCACCATCCCTTGGCACTTGAAGACCTCCTGCTCCACCTAAGGGAGTCCTGGATTAAGGGGTCCTTGGGCGTCCGGCCTGTTGACATGGGCCGGACTGATGGGCTGTGAAGATACAAGACCAAAGACTCTCACCTGTGTCCGGATGGGACTCTCCTTGACGTGGAAGGCAAGCTTGGCGCCCGGATATGAAGATTCCTTTCTCTGTAACCGACTTTGTACAACCCTAGTCCCCTCCGGTGTCTATATAAGCCTGAGGGCTTAGTCCGTAGAGGCAATCATAATCATATAGGCTAGACTTCTAGGGTTTTAGACATCACAATCTCGTGGTAGATCGACTCTTGTAATACTCATATTCATCAAGATCAATCAAGCAGGAAGTAGGGTATTACCTCCACAAAGAGGGCCCGAACCTGGGTAAACATCGTGTCCCCCGCCTCCTGTTACCATCAACCTTAGATGCAAAGTTCGGGACCCCTAGCCAAGATCCGCCGGTTTTGACACTGAAATTGGTGCTTTCATTGAGAGTTCCGCTGCGTCGTCACCAAAAGGTTTGATGGCTCCATAAATCATCTACAACAATGCAGTCCAGGGGGAGGTTTTCCTCCCCAGACAGATCTTCATATTTGGCGGCTTCGCACTGCGGGCCAGCTCGCTTGGCCATCTAGAGCAGATCGATAGCTACGCCCCTGGCCATCAGGTCAGGTATGGAAGCTTCAATTACGTTGGTGATATCCGCAGAGACTTGATCTTCGACGAATTGAAGCCCATGGCAGCCGCTCCCTGCCACCATGATGAACATGACCTAAATCTGTCATCGGACCATGCCAAGGAGATAGAACCTGTAACTGCTCTGGCCCTGGATCCGAAGCAGATTGCGACGTCCGAGGACGGGCAGCTCAACCCCACCACGGAAGCCGCAGACTCAGTGGTGATAGAGCCGCACACAGATCCAACCTCGAGCGGGGCCTGTGTCACCGGAACCTCGGATTCATCTCCGGCCATAGGTTTCGAACCGCTTTCATCCGTGCCCATCAAACCTGACTAGGCGCCGATCATGAATTCAGCTCCGCGGACATCTTTCGGCACTCACCTTTAGGCAATGTGCTAAACTCATTAAGAGCCCTCTCCTTATCAGGGGACTCTTAGCCGAACTATATCTGGTTTGGATTGGAAGCTGATGACGGAGAATTCCGCTTCCCACTCACCACCCACTTCATAGCCATTGTTGAAGACTTAACCGACATGCTCGATTATGGCTCCGAAGACATCGACGGTATGGACGACGATGCCGGAGAGGAGCAGGCACAAAAACCACCGCTTACAAGGCGCTGGACAGACACCTCCTCATATGATGTATACATGGTGGATACACCCAAAGAGAACAATAGCGACAATGAAAAGGATCCAGTCGAGGATAGGCCTCCCGAGATACAGCCAAAGCGCCAACGTCAGTGGCGCCGCTTTAAACCATGCCGTGGAAAAAACAGCAATACCTGCACAGGAGAAAATAATACTCCGTACGATGCCGAAGACAACAAAGACCCCGTTGAGCCAACTTCCGAACGGGATGGACGGGAGGATGGGTGAGTCAGCCCTAATGAACAGGTCGTTAACAAAGACTCGGAGGACATTAATTATCTTCCACCCTTCGAGGATGAGGTGAGCCTCGGCGACGAAGACTTTATCATGCCCGAGGAGCCCGTCGATCAGGAGCGCTTTAAGCGCCGGCTAATAGCCACTGCAAGGAGCCTGAAAAAGAAGTAGCAGCATCTTCAAGATGATCAAGATCTACTCAATGACAGATGGACTAATGTCTTGGCAGCCGAGGAATACGGCCTCGAGCGCCCAACCAAAAGTTACCCAAAACGTAAATTGTTACCCCAATTCGATGATGAGGCGCTGGATCCCATCCTACTAGCGCATAATGCGGCTGACCGACCACCACGTGGCTGGGACAAAGCGGCAACTCAAGCCGAACACCAGCCCGCACTACCTCACTGTAAAAACAGAGACACAACAGCTCGGGGATACACATATGACATGTGGCATGACCTGGAAAACAGAGTATGTCAGACCAGATCGATCTATGGATCGCGGGGGCGTGCCCCGATGCGCGACGATGGCCATCCGGCCGGACGTGACAAACATAACCACGCCCGGGCCCAAAACCGCAGACGAACTCCATCCGAGCTAAGTCACGACTTGGCTAGATATAGAGGCGCCGCACACCCCCTCTGCTTCACTGATGAAGTAATGGAACATGAATTCCCGGAAGGGTTTAAACCCATGAACATCGAATCATATGATGGGACAACAGACCCCGCGGTATGGATTGAGGATTTTCTCCTCCATATTCATATGTCCTGCGGTGATGATCTTCATGCCATCAAATACCTCCCGCTAAAACACAAGGGACCTCCTCGGCACTGGTTGAAAAATTTGCCCGAAAACTCAATTAGCAGCTGGGAAGACTTGGAAGACGCCTTACTCGACAACTTCCAGGGCACATATGTCCAATCTCCGGATGCCGACGACTTAAGTCACATAGTTCAAAAGCCCAGAGAGTCGGCCAGGAAATTCTGGACTAGGTTCCTAACTAAAAAGAACCAGATCGTCAACTATCCGGATGCCGAAGCCCTAGCGGCCTTTAAACATAGCATCCGTGATGAATGGCTCACCTGACACCTCGGCCAAGAAAACCCAAAGTCTATGGCAGCCCTCACGATGCTTATGACCCACTTCTGCGCGGGTGAGGATAGCTGGCTAGCCGGTAGCAATAACAATACAAGCAAACCTGGGACCAAGCCCCAATGCAACAGACACAAACGTCGAAGCAATGGTGACAACACCGAGGACACAACGGTCAATGCCGGATTCAGTGGCTCTAAGTCCGGTCAGCGGAAGAAGCCATATAAAAGAAACAATCCGGGCTCGTCCAACTTGGACTACATACTCAATCGTCCATGTCAAATCCACGGCACTCCTGATAAACCAACCAATCATACCAACAGAGACTGTTGGGTTTTTAAACAGGGCGGCAAGTTAAAAAGGAGAAGGGTTCGCAAAGCGAGGACAATGACGATGAGACCCGACCACCGAACATAGGGGGACAGAAGAAGTCCCCCCTCCCCAAGTTAAAACGGTGAACATGATATACACTAACCATATCCCCAAGAGGGAGTGCAAGCACGCGCTCAGGGGCGTCTATGTGATGGAGCCAGTCACCCCAAAGTTCAGCCCATGGTCGTCCTGCCCGATCACCTTCGATCACAGGGACCATCCGACCAATATCCGTCATGGCGGTTCAGCCGCACTGGTCCTTGACCCAATCATTGATGGACTCCATCTTACGTGAGTCCTCATGGACGGTGGCAGCAGCCTGAACCTACTCTATCAGGATACAGTGCACAAAATGGGTATTGATCCCTCAAGGATCAAGCCCACAAAAACCACCTTTAAAGGAGTCATACCAGGTGTAGAGGCCCGCTGTACAGGCTCAATCACACTGGAGGTGGTCTTTGGATCCCTGGACAACTTCCGAAGCGAAGACTTGATCTTCGATATCGTCCCCTTCCGCAGTGACTATCACGCACTGCTTGGACGAACCGCATTTGCTCTATTGAATGCGGTGCCACACTACGCTTATCTCAAGCTCAAGATGCCTGGACCACACGGTGTCATAACAGTCAATGGAAACACGGAACGCTCGCTCCATACCGAGGAGCACACCGCTGCCCTCGCAGCAGAAGCACAGAGCGGCCTTTTCAGGCAGAACCTTAATTCGGCGGCCAAGCTCCCGGACACTGTCAAATGAGTCCGAACTACTCTGCAGTAGGACAGTCCAGCTCATCTAGAGCTTGACGAGCAATTCGGACTCCGTCCCAGTCCCGACCAAACGGCGGCATTCGTACCGCACATACAGAACTACGCACTCAAAATACCATGGGCATAGACGGAGGCACAGCTAGATCGTGGTCCATAATATGGCTCAACCTCCCCTGGACCCACATACTTTCACTTTTTCTTTTTCTTTTCAGGTTTCTTTTTTTCCCAGGCCTTTCCTGGTGGCCTGATTGTCGGACCTATCAAGGGACGAATACACCAAGACAGCAAGAAGCATTGACCTGTAAGGGAATTTCTAGGTGGTCTCTTTAAACGATCGTTATTCCTGTTTTAAGGACCCGCACGCAGCTCTCCCTTGGTCGTGGCATGTTAATAGCCCTGTTGCTTATCGCACTACTTGTACAAATACGCTTTAACATATTAATCAAACTATAATGGAAAATAGTTTGTGGCCCAATTTCTGCGGCATTAGCCTATTACTTCATTTTCTTGACATTCTTATCAATTGCACCCGTACACTCTGGTACGCCTTAATTCGCCAGGGGCTTCATTACGCCCCATAATACGCCAACAAAGTCCGAACAATTTTTTACAGTATAGTTCGGCACCCCGAACTTTAGCATTATATGCATCGGCTCGAATCATGTCTTTGGTTAATAGTTAGGTTGCCCGGCTCCTGTGCTTACTACCTTAAGTTCCTCTTTATCGGCTAGGGTAGTAATGGGAGAACTACTGCGATTGTGTCCTGGTTTATTCAGATGATCACCTCAGTAGAGAAAGCCAAAAACTGACTGTCATGATGCGGCGTGAGCCGGTCAGCTGTTCGAGAGGTTACAAATCTTCGCGATTTTTTCCGCATTATGCAATGAATCGGTTATTGTTCGATCAGGTGTTTACAGCACCCCAAGTTCAGACTTACGAATACTAGGGGTTGCGCCTAAATTTCTATTGTCAAACTCCTATGGCTAAGTCAGGGTGATAGAGCCACATAGTCTGATTGCCTAGTTCATTGCACTAAATACCTCCTTCAAGGACCAAACCTTTGGATCAAGAGTGTTTAGATTCCATCCCGAACACCCCCGTACTAACTACGTGGGGGCTGAAGCCGACGACTGGCCAACTCTCAGATTCAATGAAAACGGCCGCACATGAGGTAAAATTTTAAATAAAAAACAAGCATTATATTACATCACGACCTTGTTTCATAGTACAGGACATGATAACATGAATGTAATCATTCAAAGATAATATCCTTAGCACATTGCTCCGCCACAATGCAGGATCCCTCGAGGACATCTTCAAAATACTGCTCGGGCATGCGGTGCTCCTTGCCAGCGGGCGGTCCTTCGGTCGCGAGCTTGATGGCATTCATCTTTGCCCATTGAACTTTGACACGGGCGAAGGCCATCCGCGCACCTTCGATGCAGACTGACCGCTTGAGGACGTCAAGCCGGGGGCAGGCATTGACCAGCCGCTTCACGAGCCCGAAGTAGCTGCTGGGTATGGCTTCGGCAGGCCACAACCGGACTATCAAATCCTTCATGGCCAGTTTGGCCACCCTATGCAGTTCGACCAGCTGTTTTAGCTGATCGCTAAAGGGCACCAGATGTTCTGGCGCAAGGTATTGTGACTAGAACAGCTTCTCCGTCAAGATCCCCTCTTCGGCTCGGAAGAACTCCGCAGCGTTAGAAACACTGCACGGCAGATCCGCAAACACCCCTGGAGAACTCCAAATTTGGGTTAGTAAGAGATACCTTTTCTTCACATATTTGCTTTGCATAATGAAGGCCTTACCCATCGTAATTTTCTTGGCCTCTTGGATTTCCTTGAGGGCGCCCTGGGCTTCCACCCGGGCATCTTGCAAGCTCTTGCGAGCCTTGGCGAGTTCGGTCTCTTGATCCGCAATATCGCGCTCCAAGGACTCGCATTTCTTAACGGCGTCCTGGAGCTCTTGCTGGACCACATTAACCCTGGCCTCGTGTTTTTCACGGGCGGCTTGCTCCTTTTCCACTTTCTTTTTGGCCTCGGCCAGCTCCTTTTTGAGATCCCCCACCTTGGTCGCCGCTCCTACAAATAAAATGGCACTATGGTCATTACAAATCATCTATCCTTTCTGATATACAGAAGGTCATTGCATACCTTGTTTATCCTCTAGCTGCTTTTTCACGCGGCCGAGCTCTTCCTCGGCCCGCTCCAGACTCTGCTTCAGTCCAGAGACCTCAACAGTATGAGAGGTCATAGCCAGTAACGATGCCTGCTTGTTCACATTGACTCATCTCGTTAGTCTCCTGTGAAACTTGTTTGATCCTCTATCTGGCTTTTCTTTTCAAACACCGGACAGTGTCTCAGGGGCTACTATCTATACTTTGACATGCTTTTTTACATAATTGCGTTTCTTACTTCAAAGCATGTTAGAAGACTTGTGCAGGCTTTGGTCAGTCCGCTCTTCGCGGACTGAATCCTCTAAACCACCGTACCCATAAGGGTACGGTGTTCCTCAACGATGGAAGCACTTCGCAGCACTTCCATTAGAGTGTCCGGCGCCTCTGGCTGGACAGAGGTCACCGGCAGAATTGGTGCACCTCCTCCTTTTGGAGGAGGCTGCTTGCCGGGTTCCGGAGCCGCATAGGTCTCCGGGACCATATTCGGCTGCGGGACAAGCTGAATATGGCCCCCATCGCCAGTCTCCATGGGGATTTGCTCCCCCATGTGTCCGGTGGCTGAGGTTAAACCCTCTGGCGCCGCCCTGACGGCCTCCTGAGTATCTCCCTGGCCTGGGATCCTTCAGGACAACACCTCGGTGTCATCCATGGCCTTGGGAGAGGAGGCCGCCGGAAGGGACCCGTTATTCGTTGCCTTCGGGTCCAGCGAATCCCCCGAAGATGAGGATAGCTCGAAGTCGGACCCAGCCGGACTGCAAATGCATGATTCAACATGTTAAGACTATGAAGTAGAGAGGCCAGATATATGAATGTGTCCGGGTTTTTGAGTACTCGCGATTTGGCCAGGGGCTTGTCTCGAGGGCGCCGCTCTGGGCTGCTGTCGACGTCCCACGCGGAGTTATCTGCGAGGGAACCCTTCCCCCTCTTAGACGCCTCTGCCTCGAGATTTGTGGAGGCCGACCTCTCCTTCCTTCCCCCCTCAGGGGAGAGTTGCTTTCCTCCTCCTCTTCGTCCCTGGCAATGGAGGAGTGAGTCTTTGTGTCTTCGGACGTCATGTCTGAAGCACCCTTGTGACGGAGACCGCTTCTAGTCTCCTTGGCCTTCCCCTTGGCCTTCTTCTCCGGCCCCTGGTAGGGCGCCAGAACCAGCATCTTCGTCAGAAGCGGGATGGTCGATTCCTCGGGCAGCTGAGCCGGACACTTGATCCACTCCGCTTTCTTTGTCCAGCCCCGCAAAAATAAATAGGAGGCTCAGGCATCTTCCCTGAATAAGTAAGTAAAGGATTCACCTAGAAATGCGAAATTTTACCGGACTGGCGGGATGGGTCAGGTTGTACCCATGGCCTTCGGTTTCCTTCGGCCATGTCTCATTAGCCTTGAAGAGCACCTTCCAAATGCCTTCGTGCATGACACCAAAGAAATGTTGCAGGGTCTGGTGCTCGGCCGATCAAACTGCCACAAATTACAGGTCCTGCTTTGGTATGGAAGGATCCGGCGAACTAGCATCACCTGGATCACGTTGACAAGCATGATGTTCTTGTCCACTATGCTCTGCATGCGCGTCTGCAGTGCTGTCAGCTCGTCCGACGCAGCCCAATTCAGGCCCTTCTCTAGCCAGGAGGTGAGCCGCATTGGGGCTCCGGACTTGAATTCGGGAGCCGCGGCCCAGGTGGCCTCGCAGGGTTCTATGATATAGAACCACGATTGCTGCCACCCTTTGACGGTCTCCATGAAGGAGCCTTCGGGCCATGTGATGTTGGGCATCTTGCTCACCATGGCGCCTCCGCACTCTGCGTGTTGGCCACCCACCACCTTCAACTTCACATTAAAGATCTTTAACCATAATCCGAAGTGGGGTGGGATGCGGAGGAAAGCCTCGCACACGACAATGAATACCGAGATGTTGAGGAAAGAATTTGGGGCTAGATCATGTAAATCTAGCCCGTAATAGAACATGAGTCCGCGAACGAATGGGTGGAGAGGAAATCCCAGACCACAGACGAAGTGGGGGATGAACACCACCCTCTCATGGGGCTCCGGAGTGGGGATGATCTGCCCCTCGGCCGGGAGCCGATGGGCGATTTCTTGGGCAAATACCCCGCCTTCTGAAGCTTTGTAATGTCCTTCTCCTTGACGAAGGAGACCATCCACTTGCCCTGTGCTCCGGATCCGGACATGGTTGGAGTGCTTTCTTGGGGCGGAAAAGATGATAACTTGGGCGCTGGAGCTCGAGAATGGGGGAGGCAGAGAGAGAGAAGGTGTGGGTGAAAGGGGTGAATCCTTATCTCTTTATAAAGGCCGTGAATATCAAGTGCCTCCCCACTCGCCCTAAAAACTCGCCTATTCCCAAGGACCATGCAAACGATACGATGGGATTGCCCATGCCCATATTGATGAGAATCCTGCAATAAGGGGACACGATTTCTGCTTTGACAAGACGTGCCAATGAAACCGCAAATATGGAGCGGCAGGATAAAAACGGTTTGAAATAATGGCCGGGCGGTGACGTGATGTCACACTACAAAAAGTTGTCAGCAGATTGGACTCGTGAAATATTATACTCTCTGTGGTTGTGTGTGGAATTTGTTTTGCAGAGCCGGACACGATTCTTGTGTTCAAAGACTATTTTGGAGTATTCAGAGAAGGAAACCGCCTTGCAATGCCAAAGACAATTCGCGCGCTGGACACCTCGTCATTGATGCCTGGTTCAGGGGCTACTGAGGGAGTCCTGGATTAAGGGGTCCTCGGGCATCCGGTCTGTTGACATGGGCTAGACTGATGGCCTGTGAAGATACAAGACCGAAGACTCTCACTTGTGTCCGGATGGGACTCTCCTTGGCGTGGAAGGCAAGGTTGGCGCCCGGATATGAAGATTCCTTTCTCTTTAACTGACTTTGTACAACCCTAGTCCCCTCCGATGTCTATATAAACGGGAGGGCTTAGTCCGTAGAGGCAATCATAATCATATAAGCTGGACTTCTAGGGTTTTAGCCATCACGATCTCGTGGTAGATCAACTCTTGTAATACTCATATTCATCAAGATCAATTAAGTAGGAAGTAGGGTATTACCTCCATAGAGAGGGCCCAAACTTGGGTAAACATCGTGTCCCCCGCCTCCTGTTACCATTAACCTTAGATGCACAGTTCGGGACCCCCTACCCGAGATCCGCCAGTTTTGACACCGACACCACCGCCTCGAGCCTGGTCTCCATAGTTTCCGTCTTCTTGGGGACTTGAGCGTCCCAGATGTGGAGCACCCCCTCACGCATCTCAATGTCTTGAGGGTGCTTCATCACCTTCGACAAGTAGGGATTGATTACCCTCTCGAAGAACTTGTCCTTGGAGGAGCTTGGTGCAGCCATGGCGATCTTGATCTATCAAGAAAATAGCACAAAACAAGAACAGAAGGTTTCTCCATGATACGGTGGTCAAATTGTCCGGGAGTATATATAAATATTTTTTATCTTGGGAAACAAGAATACAGAAGGAAAGCAGAGTCGGGAAGATGCCCAAGGGCCCCACAACCCACCACGGCACACTACGGAGGGCAGGCGCACCCTGGTGTATCATGGTCACCTTGTTGCCTTCCTGGTTGTTTCTTATTTTCCTTTTTTTCTAATATTCCAAAACTAACAGAAAATATTTTTGCGGATTTTTTTGGTGTCTGTTTACTTATCGTATCATGTACCTCCTCTTTTTCAGGGTTTTGGAGTGTTCTGCAAGGTTTCTTTTATGTGTTCCTCCGGTGTCATGGTTGGATAATATTGCTTTCAACATTAATAGGCGTACCTGAGATATAGTGTTTAATTCTTTGCCCATTGACCACCTTCAGGTTAGTACCTCCAGGGCAATAAACTTCTTTGATGATATATGGTCCTTCCCATTTGGAAAGAAGTTTCCCTACAAAATATCTAAAACGAGAATCGTACAAAAGAACATATTCTCCAACTTTGAATTCCCGCTTTTGTATTGTTTTGTCATGCCATCTTTTAATTTTTCTTTAAATAATTTGGCATTTTCATAAGCTTGGGTTCTCAATTCATCTAGTGAGATAATATTAAATAATCTCTTATCACCGGCAAGTTTGAAGTCATAATTGAGTTCTTTGATTGCCCAATATGCTTTATGTTCTAACTCAAGAGGAAAATGACAAGCTTTTCCATAGACCATTTTATATGGACACATACCCATAGGATTTTTATAAGATGTTCTGTAGGCCCAAAGTGCGTCATCTAATTTCTTAGACCAATTCATCCGAGACCTATTAATAGTTTTGTGTAATATTAATTTTATTTCTCTATTGCTAAGTTCAAATTGACCACTAGATTGAGGATGATACAGTGATGTAATTCTATGGTTAACATCATATTCAGCTAGCATTTTACGGAAAGCACCATGAATTAAGTGTGAACCACCATCAGTCATTAAATATCTATGGACTCCAAACCTTTGGAAAATAACTTCTTTAAGCATTGTAATGGAGGTGTTATGATCAGCACTACTAGTTGGAATAGCTTCTACCCACTTAGTGACATAATCAACAACAACCAAAATATGTGTATACCCATTAGAGGAAGGAAAAGATCCAATATAATCAAAACCCCAAATATCAAATGGTTCAAAAACAAGTGAATAATTCATAGACATTTCTTAACACTTACCGATATTACCTATTCTTTAACATTCATCACAAGACAAGACAAACTTACGGGCATCCTTTAAAAGAGTAGGCCAATAAAAGCCAATTTGTAATACCTTGTGAGCAGTTATATCTCCGGCATGATGTCCTCCATACGCTTTGGAGTGACATTTTCGTAGGATTTGTTCCTGTTCATGCTTACATACACAATGTATAATAATACCATTTACTCCTTCTTTATAAAGATGTGGGTCATCCCAAAAGTAATGTCTTAAATCATAGAAGAATTTTTTCTTTTGCTGATATGTGAAACTAGGTGGTATAAATTGTGCAACAATGTAATTAGCATAGTCAGCATACCAAGGGGTGTTATCAGAAGCATTTATTATAGCTAGTTGTTCATCAGGAAAGCTAACATCAATACGTAGTGGGTCATCAAGAATATTTTCTAACCTAGACAAGCTATCAGCCACGGGGTTCTCAGCTCTATTCCTATCAGTAACATGCAAAACAAATTCTTGTAGCAAGAGAACCCACCTAATGAGTCTAGGTTTAGCATCTTTATTTTCCGTAAGATATTTATAGCAGCATGATCAATGTGAACAATTACTTTGGAATCAACAATGTAGGATCTGAATTTATCACAAGAAAACACAACTGCTAAAAATTCTTTCTCAGTAACAGCATAATTTCTTTCGGCATTGTCTAGAGTTTTGCTAGCATAATGGATAACATTCAGTTTCTTATCAACTCTTTGTCCTAGAACAACACTAATAGCCTAATCATTAGCATCACACATAATTTCAAAAGGCAGGTTCTAATCAGGTGGTTGAACAATAGGTGCAGAAATTAAGGCATTCTTAAGTGTTTCAAAGGCTTCTACACACTCATCATCAGAAACAAATGGATTATCCTTTTGTAAAATATTTTTAAGAGGCCTAGAATTTTTAGAGAAGTCTTTAATAAACCTCCTATAGAAACTAGCATGCCCAAGGAAACTTTGAATACCTTTAATATCTTTAGGACATGACATTTTCTCAATTACATTAACTTTAGCTTTATCCACCTCAATACCTGATACCTCTCCAACGTATCTACATTTCCTAACGGTTTCCCTCTTGTTTTGGACTCTGATTTGCATGATTTGAATGAAACTAACCCCGGACTGACGATGTTTTCAGCAGAACTACCATTGTGTTTTTTTTGTAGAAATAAAAGTTCTTGGAATGGAACGAAACTTTGTGAGGATTTTTTATATCAAATAAGAGAATTTCTAGAGCCAGGAGGCACCTGAGGGGGGAATCTGGGTGGGCACAACCCATCAGGCCGTGCCAGCCCCTCCCCCCCCCAGGCGCACCCTAGTGGGTGCTGCCCACCTGGTGGCCCCGCTAACCCTCAAACCGATGCTATAAAATCCCATATTTCCAGAAAAAAATAAGGGAGAAAGAATTATCGCATTTCACGTGATGGAGTCATTGACGTCTCCTGTTCTTCATCTGGAGGCCAGATCTGGAGTCCGTTTGGGGCTCCGGAGAGGGGTATCTTCGATCTTCATCATCACCAACACATCTCCATCGCCAATTCCATGATGCTCCCCACCGGGAGTGATTAATTCCTTCATAGGCTCGCTGGTCGGTGAGGAGTTGGATGAGATTCATCATGTAATTGAGTTAGCACTACTGCAGGATGCTACTAACGCGACACTACGATCAGAGACCCTTTCACGTAACTGTGTGCAATGCATTAATTGCAGACGATGGTGTAAAAGAACCATCAAAAAAGGTGCAAAATGTTTGCGATGGCGGATGCATCAAACACGGTTCAGATTTTTGTTGCGTGTGCGATTTAGGGCATACGGTTTAGTTCAATTAACTATTTGTGATGAGGGTGAACAAAATAAACGGGCTGCCAGATGAAGGCATGTGCGATGTAGAGCATACGGTTCACTCGGATGAACTGTTTGTGATTGATGAATTCATCGCTGAAGGGTTACCTAGTGCGATCAGTGTGTGTTGTGATATGCTCTGTCTGCAGAACATCTATTCTCTGTGTACAGAAGAACAACATATATATACTTGTAACATGACATGATTGCAATACCAAATTAAACATCAAATTACATTATATAACAAATACCATAAATATTGCGAGGTTCAAATTCAAAGATTACAACGCCCAAATTCAAACATTGCAAACATCGACATTTCTGCAAAGGGACCAGCCGCTGACAAGTCATGTATGGGTTTGACACAATGACTTCCAATTGCTCTGCCATATGCTCTTCCAAAACAAAGTTAGCTTTTTTGGAGCCTCTTCCATTCTGCAGTACCTGCCGGCTCTGATCAACATACCATTCATCTTTCCTAATTAAATGCGTGTTCAACCTTAGTAGCCTCAGCACCTTTGCTCTGGCAAGAAAGAACCTGGCGAGTGTAATCTCCGGTAAGGTCCCTCGGTAGGAGTTCAAAGTAATATTTGAGAGATGCAGATCCAGGCATTCGATGTGATTGTCGTTATAAACATTATCCACCTCCGAGCCTATTATTATATACAAAAGAAGAGAACGTGTTAGTGCCTACATGCAGTTTTGAACGTGTTTGCAGGATTTGTAAAATGCACCAATGTGCCATCTTCGATCTGACAAGATTAACATGGGCATTTGATTACAATCTAGAAACATGTATCCTTCTTCACAAGAGGTTGGATTGGATGAAAAATTCCCCAAGAAAACTAGTACAGATGAATCCAAAGGAGAAATGCTTATGGATTGTAACCATATGAATCAAGCAACCAATATGTGGTGGGGGTGTATGTCCTGAAATCCTCCAAAATTCCTTCAGAAATTGTAGTACATTGTCATTGTAAACTTGTGAAAAGGTGCAAAAAATTGAACTCCCTTATGGTTAACATTTAACAGGAAAGGAACATCACCTCGATATACAGCTTCTTCAGGCACGGAAAGCATCTCAGGCAACTGACAACTTGGTCTAGGTTGGGGCCGATAGATTCTAGTACCAAGACCTTCATTGTGCCCAGAATCTAGGTGAAGCTTTGTTGGATGATAGACGAACATACATCTTCAGAACTAGAAATAATGTTGATATCAAGAAATAGAGGTATAAGGCAACTGTTGTACCTGAAAGTAGTAGTATTTGACAGACGAGTAGCTCACCACTGCCAATTTCGACGCAGAAATGGCATTGATTCTTGTTGGACCTTGTTGATCAACTACAAGTAATCTCTCAAGTGAAGGTGTCCTCAATTACCATATTGTGGTCCACCTTTTGTGATCTCTCGTTGCAGCACCAACAACACACATAAATAGTCCAGAGAGTCCTGGAGGTGATGTGGAAGGTACTCGACCAATTCATCACCTGAAGACGAAGGAACTCGAGTACAGTACAGCCGCAGAGCAGGCGCTCCATGTCATCCTTTGGGATGCGGACGACGACGAGCTCGAGGTGCTTCAGTCATGGTAGAAAAAGAGCGGACGCGTCATTAAGGGGGGAATGGCAGTTCATGAATTTGGCGGGGTGCAGTGTGGGCGCAAAGCGGAGCGCGGACGTTGGCAGCGAGCGCATATACCAATCATTAAAACTGAGCTTCTCGAGCTGATCTATGGCGGGGGATCGAAACCACTCATCAAGCTTGGCTCAATCCTTGCCATTGGAACGGAACTTGCCCATGATAAGGCCTCTGATTGGACCATGGTGACTCCGAGGATCTAGTAGAACGCATCCAAGCTTTTGCGATAGCCATGGCAGAGATCGTGGGCGTCGAGGAGGTCGACAGGGGTGAGGAGCCATAGGGGGCGCCACCGCCGGGAAAGGGTGGTTGTCCTCGCCCCATATTTGATTGGGAGGAGGGATATGATGACTCTCAACATATCATCGAGGAGGTTGCTGATGAAGTCTAGGCCTGCTAGAGTTGCTTGCAGTTCTTTCTCGACCCGCCTCCGGTTGTTGGCAGCTTCGTTCTCCACCTCGTCGGCGGCGACAGAAACATCTGTCTCCATATTCACGGCGTGCTCCGGTACACTTTAAGGACTGAGAGCGGTGTGGAGAATGCGGGCGGAGAGAGAGGATTGTGTGTGGCAAGGATGGGGGGTGTGGCCGCTCGGGCGCGCCATTAATACAGACCAGTGGGAGCGAGGCAGGTTATGGTCAAAGGCTGTCTCACTTCCCAGTGAGCCTGCAGGGTGGACTTCTGGCATTCCTATACCATCATTTCACAGAGCGAGGCGGACGCGCCATTAATATGGACGAGTGAGAGCAAGGTGGGCGGCGGTCAAAGGGCTGGCTCGCCTCCCGATGAGCCTGTGCGGCGGACTGCTGGCACGCCTACCATCATTTCACACAGCTACTAGCACGCCCCGTACGGTGAGTGCGTAGCGAACATGCGCATGAATTAGATAGTGGTAGTGATTTTAGTTGCAAAAATTAGATAGTGCTAGTGATTTTTAGCTGCATATTTTGACAAATCGCAATATCTCTTGGCTTAGCGCCAAAGCCTTGCTTTAATTTGCATACCGTATTCAATCTGAACCGTTTGCATTGAAGAGATGCACAAATCATGCGTTGAACAACTCGCACGCTTAGTGGTGAGCCTCTCGGTCAGCCTGCAGACCGGACTGCGCTCGCACGCCTCCCGTTCAGTCAAGCAGCTGTCCGCACGGCACCTCCTATAGCCATTAAAACCAAGACACGTGGCGTCACGTAAATGGTTAACAGAACACACACGATTTGAATTATACAAACGTTTGAGATATTAAAGTGGCAACTATTTATTTCAAAATGCCTTTGTTGGCTGTTATTCGAGTGCGCCTTCTCTGAAAATCGACACCAAAAACACCACAGCATGTCGGGTGCCATTCCATGATAGCACGCCAAGTTTCATGAATTTCAAACGAGTTTTGGATTTACTAGAATTTAAAAACAAAGTATCTCAATGTTTTTCCGGCAATCAATGGTGCCCTGGTGTTTGAAATTCATTCCCATTTCTTGCATGGGACCTAAGCATGCACCCAAGGACACAGATTTGATTTTCCAACCAATTTATATGCGCTGGAGCATGTGCATGTAGTTCAAATTTGAATTATGAACATAAATTCATCGAAAACTCAACTAATGCATAAAAATGTCCAAACGAACCCCGAAAAATCCCAAAAATTGACACAACACTCATGTTGTTCTCTGTTAACACCACAAAAATTTTGAAAGCAATAAGAGGCAGCGAATATCGTTTCGTCCCCAAAGGTGGGACGTTCCCTACCGAAACCATCAGGCTTGTTGTGAGAAGCTCTAGTTTGTGAGAAGCATATCCCCAAACCTGCCCCAAATGGGAAAAAAAATTTATGACGGCATGTTGGTGCCGCTCCATGATACCATGCCAAGTTTCATGAATTTCAGATGAGTTTTGTATTTACTAGAATTTAAAAACAAGGAATCTCAATGTCTGCAGCCAAGTGACGGTGGCAGGGTGTTTGACATTTGTTCCCATTTCCTGCATGGGACCTAAGCATGCAACCAAGGACACATATTTGAATTTTCAACCAATTTATATGCATTAGAACAAGTGTCTGTAGTTCAAATTAGAATTATGCACATGAATGCATAGAAAACTGAGTTAATGCATAAAAATGTCCAAATGAACCCCCAAAAAATCCCAAAAATTGAAACAACACTCGTTTTGTTCTATGTTGAGACTAGAAATTTTTTGAAAGCAATAAGAGGCAGTGGATATCGTTTCGTCCCCAAAGGTGGGACATTCCCTACCGAAACCATCAAGCTTGTTGTGAGAAGCTCTGGTTTGTTAGAAGCATATCTCCAAACCTGTCCCAAATGGGACAAAAAAATTACCACGGCATGTTCATGCCGGTCCATGATAGCATGCCAAGTTTCATGAATTTTAGACGAGGTTTGGATTTACTAGAATTTAAAAACAAGGAATCTCAATGTCTGCGGCCAAGTGACGGTGGCAGGGTGTTTGACATTCGTTCCCATTTCTTGCATGGGACCTAAGCATGCAACCAAGGACACAGATTTGAATTTTCAACCAATTTATATGCATTAGAGCATGTGTCTGTAGTTTACATTTGAATTATGCACTTGAATGCATAGAAACTCAGTTAATGTATAAAAATGTCCAAGCGAACCCCCAAAAATCCCAAAAATTGACACAACACTCCTATTGTTCTATGTTGACACTAGGGAAAAAATGAAATCAAGAAGAGGCAATGGATATCGATTCGTCCAGAAAGGTGAAACGTTCCCTACCAAAACCATCGGGCTTGTTGTGAGAAGATCTAGTTTGTGAGAAGCATATCCCCAAACCTGACCCAAATGGGACAAAAAATTTACCATGACATGTTGATGCCACTCCATGACAGCATGCCAAGTTTCATGAATTTCAGACGAGCTTTGGATTTACTAGAATTTAAAAACCAGGTATCTCAATGTTTGCGGCCGAGTGACGGTGGCACGGTGTTTGACATTCGTTCCCGTTTCTTGCATGGGACCTAATAAGCATGCAACCATGGACACAGATTTGAATTTTCAACTAATTTATATGCATTAGATCATGTGCATGTAGTTCAAATTTTAATTATGCACATGAATGCATAGAAAACTCAGTTAATGTATAAAAATGTCCAAGCGAACCCCAAAAAAATCCCAAAAATTGGCACAACACTCCTATTGTTCTATGTTGAACTTGAAAAAAAATTGAAATCGAAAAGAGTCAACGGATATCATTTCATCCAGAAAGGTGAAACGTTCCCTACCGAAACCATCATGCTTGTTGTGAGAGAAGCTCCGGTTTGCGAAAAGCTTATACCATAACCTGGCCCAAATGGGACAATATTTTTTTACCCAAGCATCTTGATGTTGTTCCATGATAGCATGCCAAGGTTCATGAATTTTAGATGAGTTTTATATTTACTACAATTACAAAAGTAAGCACCTCAACGTTTGCCGGAGAGCCACGGTGTCGTGGTGTTTGAAATTCATCCCCATTTCTTGAATGGGATGTAAGCATCAACCCATGGACACATATATTATTTTACGACCCATTTTGCTGCACCGGAGCATGTGCATGTGGTTTAATTTTGAATTGTGCACCTGAAATGCCTAGAAAACCAAGTTACCGTATAAAAATGTCCAAACGAACCCTGAATAATTCCAAATTTTTTGACAACACACCTATAGTTGCATGTTCACTATAGATAGAAGTTATAGCAATTCAAACACCATCCTTTGCAGCTGTGAGCCCATTATGTAATTCAAATCAAAATGAAAAATCAAGTAGATCCCACATAGTTTATTATCACCAACCGTGTGAGATGCAGTACAAAATATCATGGAGCACCGTCGGTGTATAGTACGCCTATGGCTTACACGAGAAGGTGCAACGGCTACAGTCCACAGCCTGCTCTGAATAAGGGACCGTGTCTGATGACACTTTGCACGTTAGTTTTTTCGCTGAAGCGATTCCAAATTTTTGGCTTCCACGGAAATATCTACCTCCCCGCCCCCTCCTCCTTACCAAAAGCCACATTTCCCCTATTTCCGCCTTCCTTTCCAAGTTGAAACCTTCACTCTTTGCTTGCAGTGCCGCCTCCTCGCCGGCGACCCTCCTTCATGCTGCTCGGCCTCGCCTATCCAAGCAGTTAATCCACATCTGACCCCCATCCTCCTCCTCCTTCCACATCCCACATGCCCCGACCGTCGGCGCGAGCACGACACCTTCCACCCAAATCACCGATCCCTCCACCAAATAAGCGCCACCCTAAGCCATGGTGCATGCAGTATAGCCAGGATCTCAAGGAGCATCTGGCAGCAGAGAAGCAAATCGTGGTCACACGCGCGGATGAGGTCGCGATGGCTGTCATTCGTGCCGACCCCCAGATCTTGGAGGAGCACCTCGCTGTCGAGGCAACCATCGATGCCTCACGCGCCCACAACGTGGCGCGGTTGGCTACTTTAAATGATAGTTCGTGGCATTTTCTCGAGGCCACCTTCGGTGCCTTCGACAAAGACTACGAGGTGTTTTCTCAGCGTGCACGTGCTTACCTCATCTCGAGAGCCAGCAGGTTGGTGCCCGGAGCAGCTCAAGCAACTCACCACTAGGACGAGGGCACCCACGATGCGGAGGCCTCACCCTCTTCCATGTCCAAGGAGCCAATCATCATCGATATCTCCGACAATGAGTAGCTTATCTTATTAGCTCACTATAAGGACCCATGTTCATTTTGCTAGTTACTGCCTTTCCTTAACAAATTGTAGTGAATTGTGCTATCTACTTTTACCATGCAATCTTCTGCTCTAGTGTATATGTTCTATATGTCGTGCAATGTGGTGTTCAGTTAACTGTTTGGTTCAATTCTGCAAATGTGATGTTTAATTCTTTAGGATGCAATTTTCCAAGTTGTGAAGCATGCTTGGTTTGGTTAACTATCTGATCTTCTATTAGGAGTATGTTATATTGTGCAATGTGGTGCTTAGTTAATGTTTGGTTCATTTGTTGTGGTGTTCAGTTAACTGTTTGATTCAATTCTGCAATGTGATGTTCAATTGTTGTGTGTGCATTCTGTTATTGTATACCATGTGAGAAATAAATCGAATTTGGTTGTACTAAATACATGAGAAACAAATACAATTGCTATATTTCCAAGTTGTTAAGCATGCTTGGTTTGGTTAACTGTCTGATCTTCTATTAGGAGTATGTTATATTGTGCAATGTGGTGCTCAATTAACGTTTGGTTCATTTGTTGTGGTGTTTAGTTAACTGCTTGGTTCAATTCTGCAATGCGGTGTTCAATGGTTGTGGCTGCATTCTGTTATTGTATACCATGTGAGGAATAAATCAAATTTGGCTGCACTTAATACATGAGAAACATATACAAGTGCTATATTTCCTAGTTCTTAATCATGCTTGGTTTGGATAAATGGGTTTTCCATGTGGCTTGAATTAATCTGATGAATCTGCAATGTGCTTATTTTTCATCAACATATTTTCTATACCACTATATAGTGTGCCAATAGCTTCAAATATTAGTCGTTGGATATGCCCATCCAACGGTCAAGAGATGGCAAATCCGAGCATTATCATCCATTGGATATAGTTTTTAACTCATAGGATACTGCCACGTGGCCTTCTAATTGAAAACCCAACTCTACCATCTCATGTGTTCTAGAAGTATCTATCCACATGCTTATCCGATACTCTAATAAAAATAGGCTAGAACAATCTGGATTCTAGAGAGGTAAGAACTAAGTTGGGTCTTGTCCAGTACGATTCTAGAAAAGGAAATACATATTCAAATGTATTTTTCCATGCTTTTTGTATAAATTTAAATGACGTGCAAAGCATGTACAATTTACTAGTACTGATAGCATGCGAACCCTTACTTAACTTGATGACTAACTACCTTATATGTGTTGTAGGGAAAAATGGGAAGCACTGAGATTTACAAGATGGTACCAACTATTATACCTTGCCTTTTTTATTCCTTTGCCCCATTTCCAATACAAAGAAGATATTTATGCACATCTTTGTTTTCACGCCTTTCCAAAGTAGTTCACTGATGATTACCTCTCAAAGCGCCTCTATGGTCAGGAGGTGAGGAAAGTTTTCATACAACACCCACGGTTCAATATTGAAGTGTTTCTGAAGAGGACGAAGGATGGACGGTCAATCATCCGCAAGCACTAGCCTAAAGTTGCAAAGACCTTCAACATGAATGAAGGCTCAATATTCGCCTTCCGCTTCAGTAGTTTTCTAGATGAGATGCATCTATCTATGTACCGTCTATGAAGCTAATTTCAAAAGGTTCTAGATGTTGCATGTGAAACTTGGTGCTGGTGCAGTTGTGTAATGGGGTAGCTGAGTGCTGAAGCTATATCATGTTGTACTCAGATGTATTTCAATTATGAAATCATGCTTCCTTAATATAGAAATAAAATATATTATGTGCTTAATATGAATGTCAATTAGATTAATAAATGGATTATTAATAATAGGGCAATTAGCCTGCTAATTGGCCAATTAGCCTTCTAATTGGGTTTTCCTATTGCAAACAGTTATGAGAAAACACCGTGGGCGATGACCTCAGGCAACGCACACAATTTCTAGGAATAAACCGTGTTGGATCAATGAACAATCACACACGACGTTCTCTTGAAAACTGTTTGCGTTACACCACCTTGCACAAACTTTTTCCTTGGAGTGACTGTGTGGGATGTATATACGAATGGAAACATTTAGCAGGGACTGACTGTGTGGGATGTACTTACGATCGGAAATTATTTCACCTGTATAATTGTATTTTTTAGCACTAATGTACATATAACCGTATTTGGTCGCTCGCTGGTCGCACACAGCCTCATTTTGCCGAGCGTGTGTGCCAGGAGGGCATATCCCCGACGGTTTTTGGGTCGTGTGGGAAGGACCCCCCCTATCACAGTCACTCACTAGGTGACGGTTCCGCGCCTTCGCGGAAAGGGGTTAAAAACCATTTGTATAGCACCTCGTTGTACCAGTGTAGTTTTGTTAGGGCTTGATCCCTAGTATCCATTATGTTCCAAGGTTGATGTTGCTATGACTTTGCCATGCTTAATGCTTGTCACTTTGGGCCCGGGTGCCATGATTTTGGATCTGAACCGTTTATGTTATCACCATTATATCCATGTTCGAGATCCGATCTTGCAAGTTATAGTCACCTACTACGTGTTATGATCCGACGACCCCGGAGTGACAATAGTCGGGACCACTCCCGGTGATGACCATAGTTTGAGGAGTTCATGTATTCACCGTGTGTTAATGCTTTGTTCCAGTTCTCTATTAAAAGGAGGCCTTAATATCCCTTAGTTTCCAATAGGACCCCGCTGCCACGGGAGGGTAGGAAAAAAGATGTCATGCAAGTTCTTTCCATAAGCATGTATGACTATTTATGGAATACATGCCTACATTATATTTATGAATTGGAGCTAGTGTCATATCACCCTAGGTTATAACTGTCTCATGATGAATATCATCCAACGAGTCACCGATCCAATGCCTAAGGATTTATCTTATATTGTTCTTGCTAAGTTACTACTGCTGCTACTGCTATCGTTGCTGCCACAATATCACTGCTACCACTGTTACCATTACTATTGCTGCTGCTACTATCATCAAAACTATCATATTACTGTGCCAGTAATCACTTTGCTACAGATAATTAATCTCCAGGTGTGGTTGAATTGACAACTCAGCTGCTAATACCTTCAAATATTATTTGGCTCCCCTTGTGTCAAATCTATAAATTTGGGTTGAATACTCTACCCTCGAAAACTGTTGCGATCCCCTATACTTGTGGGTTATCAATACCTCGTTCAGAAATTTTATGCCCCAAGGCAATGCCTTCATTAACCATAAAGTGGCACTTCTCCCAATTCAAGACAAGAGTAGTTTGTTCACATCTCTGCAAAATTCCATCAAGATTGCTTAAGCAATCATGAAAAGAAGTTCCGTAAACAGAGAAATCATCCATGAATACCTCAACAATCTTTTCATAAAAATCAGAGAATATAGCAGTCATACATCTTTGAAAGGTAGCAGGTGCATTGCATAAACCAAAAGGCATACTTCTATAAGCGTAGGTTCCAAAAGGGCAAGTAAATGTGGGTTTCTCTTGATCGGGTTGTGAAACAAGTATTTGAGAGAAACCAGAATATCCATCAAGGAAACAAAAGTGTGTGTGCTTAGATAATCTTTCTTGCATTTGATCAATAAATGGCAGAGGGTAATGATCTTTTCTAGTAGCTTTATTTAATTTTCTAAAATCAATTACCATTCTATAACCAGTAACCATTCTTTGTGGAATAAGTTCATTTCTATCATTACGAACAATAGTAATACCTCCTTTCTTAGCGACATAGTGAACAGGACTTACCCATCTACTATCAGCTATGGGATAGATTATACCTGCTTCCAGATGTTTTAGTATTTAAGTTCTCACCACTTCTTTAATCTTAGGATTCAGCTGTCATTGGTGATCAACAACGGGTTTAGCATCAGCTTCCATATTAATCTTGTGTTGATAGATGATGACCCACAAGTATAGGGGATCTATCGTAGTCCTTTCGATAAGTAAGAGTGTCGAACCCAATGAGGAGCAGAAGGAAATGATAAGCGGTTTTCAGTAAGGTTTTCTCTGCAAGCACTGAAATAGTAGGTGATAGATAGTTTTGTGATAAGATAAATAGTAACAAGAAAAAAGTAAATAAAGTAAATAAAGTGCAGCAAGGTGGACCAATCCTTTATGTAGAAAAGGATAAGCCTGGACAAATTCTAATAATGAAGAAGGAGCTCCCAAGGAAACATTGGGAATTATCGTCAAGCTAGTTTTCATCACGTTTGTAAGATTCGCGTTCGGTACTATGATAATTTGATATGTGGGTGGACGGGCACTTGGGTACTGCCCTAACATGGACAAGCATCCCACTTATGATTAACCCCTATTGCAAGCATCCGCAACTACAAAAATGAGTATTAAGGTAAACCTAACCACAGCATTAAACATATGGGTCCATATCAACCCCTAATGAAGCAACGCATAAACTAGGGTTTAAGCTTCTGTCACTCTAGCAACCCATCATCTACTTATTACTTCCCTATGGCTTCCTCTAGGCCCAAATAATGGTGAAGTGTCATGTAGTCGACGTTCACATAACACCACTAGAGGAAAGACAACATACATCTCATCAAAATATCGAACGAATACCAAATTCACATGACTACTAATAGCAAGACTTCACCCATGTCCTCAGGAACAAACGTAACTACTCACAAAGCATATTCATGTTCATAATCAGAGGGGTAATAATATGCATAAAGGATCTGAACATATGATCTTCCACCAAGTAAACCAAATAGCATCAACTACAAGGAGTAATCAACACTACTAGCAACCCACAGGTACCAATTTGTGGTTTTGATACAAGATTGGATACAAGAGATGAACTAGGGTTTTGAGAGGAGATGGTGTTGGTGAAGATGTTGATGGAGATTGACCCCCTCCCGATGAGAGGATCATTGGTGATGACGTTGGTGATGATTTCCCCCTCCAGGAGGGAAGTGTCCTCGGTAGAACAGCTCCGCCAGAGCCCTAGATTGATTCCGCCAAGGTTCCGCCTCGTGACGGCGGAGTTTCGTCCTGTAAGCTTGCCCACGATTTTTTCCAGAGGGAAAGTGATGATATAGCAGAAGATGGATGCCGGAGGCCCACCAGGGGGGCCAGGAGATAGGGGGCCGCGCCCTAGGGGGGGCTTGCCCCCTGTCTCCTGGACAGAGTGTGGCCCCCCTGGCCTATTTCTTTTGCCCATAAATCCTTATTAAATCCAAAAAGTTGTTTCGTGGAGTCTCAGGTCTTTTGGAGTTGTGCAGAATAGGTTTCCAATGTTTGCTCCTTTTCCAGCCAGAGTTCCAGCTGCCGGCATTCCCCCTCTTCATGGTAAACATCGTAAAATAAGAGAGAATAGCCATAAGTATTGAGATATAATGTGTAATAACAGCCCATAATGCAATAAATATTGATATAAAAGCATGATGAAAAATGGACGTATCAACTCCCCCAAGCTTAGACCTCGCTTGTCCTCAAGCGGAAGCCGAAATCGAAAAATATGTCCACATGTTTAGAGATAGAGGTGTCGATAAAAATAAAATACGGACATGAGGGCATCATGATCATTCTAATAATAGCAACATATATGGATTTTGTCATATGATTCCCTATGTTCAAGTAATAAGAAATTCACAATGTCAAGTATGGTTCAAAAACTTCATTGGGAACTAACAAATTATAATCTTAGTCATTGAAGAAATTGCAATTTATCGAAACATCAGAAAGAGTCAATAATAGAGCTTTTCAGCAAGCTCACATACTCAACTATCTCTTAGTCCCCTATAATTGTTAACACTCACGCAATACTTGTGGTTATAGAGTTTCAGCTGGACACTGAGAAAGATAGGGGCTTATTGTGTTGCCTCCCAACATATTCACCTTTAGGTGATGTCAACAATAATAGCCTATGCCAACTTACATCCAATTGGATATATGTATCATGATCTTTCAAACACGAGGAGCTTGCCAAAGGATAAAAATAAAAAGGGAAAGGTGAGAATCACCTTGACTCAAGCATAAGGTAAAAACATAAAGTAAAAGATAGGCCCTTCGCAGAGGGAAGCAGAGGTTGTCATGCGCGTTTAGGGTTGATGCACGAAATCTTAATGTAAAAGAACATCACTTTATATTGCCCCTTGTATGTGGACCTTTATTATGCAATCTGTCGCTTTTATTACTTCCACAACAAGTTCGTACAAAGCTTATTTTCTCTGCACTAATAAGTCATACATATTTAGAGAGCAATTTTTATTGCTTGCACCGATGACAACTTACTTGAAGGATCTTACTCAATCCATAGGTAGGTATGGTGGACTCTCATGGCAAAACTGGGTTTAAGGATATTTGGAAGCACAAGTAGTATCTCTACTTGGTGCAAGGAATTTGGCTAGCATGAGGGGGAAAGGCAAGCTCAACATGTTTGGAAGGTCAATGACAATATACTTTAACTGAGATGTCGGAAAACATAAACCATTACGTTGTCTTCCTTGTCCAACGTCAACTCTTTTAGCATGTCATACTTAATGAGTGCTTCACAATCATAAAAGATGTCCAAGATAATATATTTATATGTGAACCCCTCTTTCCTTATCACTTCCTATTAATTGCAATGATGACCAAGGCTACGTTCATCAACTCTCAACAATTTTTATGCCTCATACTTTCTATGTGTGAAGTTATCACTATCCATAAGATCAATATGAACTCTATTGTTCTTTCTACTTTCTCAAGATCATAGCAACATAGCAAGGCCCTTGACTCAACACTAATCTTTATTATAGATAGCACACGGACTCGATTACATAAAGATATCACAAAGAAAAACTCAAAACTACTTGATATCAGAACTTCGAACTAATAGATCAAGATACTACTAAAGGGATCGAACTAAATAAAGCGGTAAAGATAGGAGTGTGATGGTGATACGATACCGGGGCACCTCCCCCAAGCTTGGCAGTTGCCAAGGGGAGTTCCCATACCCATGTGATTATTTCTTCGGAGGTGGTGAAGTAGGAGTTGTTGCACTTTTCTTCTCTAGCTTGCGTCTGAGGCTAAAATTTTCCTCCCTCAGATCCTCATTCTCGAGCTCAAGTTTCATTATCTTTTTGCATAGTGTTGCCTTGTTGTCCTGCAAAAAATGTGGTGGGATAGATTAGACCTTAGGGAGGCTTGACTTCTTGAACTCCACATGCATATCACCAGGTTGAGGCAGTGGATCGTCCTCTTCATCAGATCTTGTCTCCTCCTTCCTCTTTGGATCATAGTCTTCTTCTTCCTCTGTGGTCCAGCCACAATGTTCCACATCCCCATATACTTTTGTGTTTGCAATATAATCAGCCATGTAGCTCTCTCCCTCCGAATCTTGGGACGACATCTTGTTCCAAATCTGCAACAAGAACAGCTCGAAACGAAAACAGAGGATATTTGCGTGATACAGTGGTCAAAACCTTCGAGAGTATATATAATGAATTTTTGCCGACCAAAATACGTACATACAAGAAAACGGAGTCCGGGAGGTACACGATGTGCCCACGAGACAGGGGGCGTGCCCTACAGGGGGGCGCGCCCTCCTCTCTCGTGGGAGCCTCGTGTTCCTTTTGGACTACTTCTTTCTTCCTAAAATCTTTAAATAATCCAAAACTGATAAAAATTGCTATTAGAGTTGTTTTGGGGTCGGTTTACTTACCGTACCACGTACCTATGCCTTTTCGGAGTCTGGAACGTTCTGGAAAGTGACTATTATGTATTCCTCAGGGGTTATGGTTTCAATAATATTAGTTTCAACATTGATAGGATTACCTAAAATATAATGTTTAATTCTTTGACCGTTTACCACCCTCGGATTTGTGCCTTCGAAGTTGTTGATTTTTATAGCACCAGAAAGATAGACCTCATCGATAACGTAGGGACCTTCCCATTTTGAGAGAAGTTTTCCTGCAAAAAATCTTAAACGAGAGTTGAACAATAACACATAATCTCCTACGTTAAACTCACGCTTCTGTATCCTCTTATCATGCCAGTGTTTGACTTTTTCTTTGAAAAGCTTGGCATTCTCATATGCTTGGGTTCTCCATTCATCAAGTGAGCTAATATCAAACAACCTCTTCTCACCGGCAAGTTTGAAGTCATAATTGAGCTCTTTAATAGCCCAATATGCTTTATGTTCAAGTTCAAGAGGTAAATGACATGCTTTTCCATAAACCATCTTATATGGAGACATACCCATAGGATTTTTGTATGCAGTTCTATAGGCCCATAATGCATCATCAAGTTTTTTGGACCAATTCTTTCTAGATCTATTCACAGTCTTTTGCAAAATTAATTTGAGCTCTCTATTGCTCAACTCTACTTGACCACTAGACTGCGGGTGATAAGGAGATGCGATTCTATGATTGACATCATACTTAGCGAGCATCTTACGGAAAGCACCATGAATAAAGTGTGAACCACCATCAGTCATAAGATATCTAGGGACTCCAAACCTCGGAAAAATAACTTCTTTAAGCATTTTAATAGAAGTGTTATGATCAGCACTACTAGTTGGAATAGCTTCTACCCACTTAGTAACGTAATCAACAACAACTAAAATATGTGTATAACCATTGGAGGCAGGAAAAGGTCCCATATAATCAAAGCCCCAAACATCAAATGGTTCAATAACAAGAGAATAATTCATAGGCATTTCTTGACGTCTACTAATGTTACCTATTCTTTGACATTCATCACAAGATAACGACAAACTTACGAGCATCTTTGAAAAGAGTAGGCCAATAAAAACCAGATTGTAGTACCTTGTGTGCAGTTCTATCTCCAGCGTGGTGTCCTCCATAGGATTCAGAGTGACACTTGCGTAGGATTTGTTCCTGTTCATGCTCAGGCACACAACGTCTAATAATACCATCTACTCCTTCCTTATAAAGGTGTGGATCATCCCATAAGTAATGTATTAAATCATAAAAGAACTTTTTCTTTTGCTGGTATGTGAAACTAGGCGGTATATATTTAGCAACAATGTAATTAGCATAATCAGCATACCAAGGAGCAGTACGAGAAGCATTGACGACCGCTAATTGTTCATCAGGAAAGCTATCATTAATAGGCAGTGGGTCATCAAGAACATTTCTAGCCTAGACAAGTTGTCTGCAACGGGGTTCTCAGCTCCCTTTCTATCAATAATATGCAAGTCAAATTCTTGGATCAAGAGAACCCATCTAATGAGTCTAGGCTTAGCATCTTTCTTTGCCATAAGATATTTAATAGCAGCATGATTAGTCTGAATAGTAACTTCGGAATCAACAATATAAGGTCTAAACTTATCACATGCAAACACAACTGCTAAGAACTCTTTTTCAGTAGTAGCATAATTTCTCTGGGCAGTATCAAGAGTCTTACTAGCATAATGGATAACATTCAATTTCTTATCGACTCTTTGCCCTAAAACAACACCTACAGCATAATCGCTAGCATCGCACATAATTTCAAAAGGTAAATTCCAATCAGGTGGCTGAACAATAGGTGCAGTAATCAAAGATTTCTTAAGTATTTCGAATGCTTCTACACAATCATCATCAAAGACAAAAGGAATATCTTTTTGCAATAAATTAGTCAGAGGCCTAGAAATTTTAGAAAAGTCCTTAATGAACCTCCTATAAAAACCGGCATGACCAAGGAAACTTCTTATACCTTTTATGTCCTTGGGACATGGCATCTTTTCAATAGCATCAACTTTGGCTTTATCAACTTCAATACCTCTCTCGGAGACCTTGTGCCCCAAGACAATGCCTTCATTAACCATAAAGTGACACTTTTCCCAATTTAGGACGAGACTAGTGTCTCCGCATCTCTGCAAAACTCGATCAAGGTTGCTCAAACAATCATCAAAAGAGGATCCATAGACGGAGAAGTTATCCATGAATACCTCACAAATCTTTTCACAAAAATCAGAAAATATAGCCATCATGCATCTTTGAAAGGTAGCAGGTGCATTACATTAACCAAAAGGCATACGTCTATAAGCAAAGTTACCAAAAGGGCAAGTAAAAATAGTTTTAGATTGATCCCCCGCTGAAACAGGTATCTGAGAGAAGCTAGAATAACCATCTAGAAAGCAAAAATGTGTGTGTTTGGATAGTCTCTCTAGCATTTGATCAATAAAAGGTAAAGGGTAATGATCTTTCTTAGTAGCTTTATTTAACTTACGAAAATCAATTACCATCCTATAGCCTGTAATAATTCTTTGCGGGATCAATTCATCTTTATCATTAGGAACAACGGTAATACCTCCCTTTTTGGGGACACAATGGACAGGGTTTACCCATTCACTATCAGCAACGGGATAAATAATACCTGCCTCAGGGAGTTTTAGTATCTCCTTTCTTACCACTTCCTTCATTTTGGGATTTAATCGTCTTTGAGGATCTCTAACTGGTTTGGCATCTTTCTCCACTAAAATTTTGTGTTGGCATAATGTGGGACTAATGCCCTTAAGATCATCCAGAGTATATCCAATAGCAGCTCTGTGCTTCTTCAGAGTTTTCAATAATCTTTCTTCTTCTTTCTCTGAAAGGTTAGCACTAATAATAACAGGATATATTTCTTTTTCATCAAGATAAGCATACTTAAGATTATGAGGTAAGGGTTTGAGTTCAAACACGGGATCACCCTTGGGTGGAGGGGGATCCCCAAGAATTTCAACGGGAAGGTTATGTTTCAGCATAGGTTCTTGCTTAAGGAACACTTCATCTATTTCTTCCCTTTCCTTCATAAACATATCGTTTTCATGGTCTAGCAAATATTGTTCTAACGGATCAGTTGGAGGAACAGAAATGGAAGCAAGACCAATAATTTCATCCTTACTAGGTGGTTCCCTTTCACGAGGTTGTCTACTAAACTTAGCGAAATTAAACTCGTGAGACATACCATCTATGCCAACAGTGACAATATTCCTTTCACAATTAATCTTAGCACTAGCAGTATTCAAGAAGGGTCTACCAAAAATAATGGGACAAAAATCATCTTGTGGGGAACCAAGAACAAGAAAATCAACAGGGTATTTAATCTTCCCACACAAGACTTCAACATCTCTAACAATCCCAATAGGTTTAATGGTGTCCCTATTAGCAAGCTTAATAGTAACATCAATGTCTTCTAATTCAACAGGTGCAATATCGTACATAATTTCTTTATAAAGATCATAAGGTATCGCATTAGCACTAGCACCCATATCACATAAACCATGGTAACAATGATCTCCTATTTTAACATAAATAACAGGCGTGCCTACAACAGGTCTACGTGTCTTAGTATCGGGTCTAGCAATATTAGCAGTTTCACCCAAGAAAGAGATAGCATGCCCATCTAAGTCCTCATCCAAAAGATCTTTAATCATAGCAATACCAGGTTCAACGTTAATTTGCTCAGGAGGTGTATAGGTCCTAGTATTACTCTTACGAACAACAATCGAAGCTTTAACATGATCTTTTATCCTAACAGGAAAAGGAGGTTTTTCAACATAAGCAGTAGGAATAATGGGATCACTATATGTAATAGTTTTTTCTTCGACCGTAATGGGTGCAACTACTTTAACTTCAACAGGAGGATTATATTTAAACCACTTCTCTTTAGGGAGATCAACGTGAGTAGCAAAAGTTTCACAAAAAGTAGCTACTATCTCAGAGTCAAGTCCATACTTAGAGCTAAATCCATGGAAAGCATCGGTATCCATAAAAGATTTAACACAATCAAACTTAGGTGTCATACCTGACTCCTTACCATCGTCGAAACCCCAATCTTCAGAGTTGCATTTAATTCTTTCCAATAAGTCCCATTTGAAATCAATAGTCTTCAGCATATAGGAACTAGCACATGAAGTATCGAGCAAGTTGCGATTATCAAGAGAAAGCCGAGCATAAAAATTCTGAATAATCATTTCCCGGGAGAGCTCATGATTGGGGCATGAATACAACATTGACTTAAGCCTCCCCCAAGCTTGAGCGATGCTTTCTCCTTCGCGAGGCCAGAAATTATATATGTAATTACGATCACGATGAACAAGATGCATAGGATAGAACTTCTGGTGAAATTCCAACTTCAATCGCTTATAATTCCAATATCTCGTATCATCACATAGCCTATACCATGTCATTGCATATCCCTTCAAAGATAAAGGGAAGACCTTCCTTTTAACAACATCATCGGGAATACCTGCAAGCTTAAATAATCCACAAACTTCATCCACAAAGATAAGGTGTAAGTCGGGATGCAATGTTCCGTCTCCTGCAAAAGGATTAGCTAGCAGTTTTTCTATCATACCCAAAGGAATCTCAAAGTGAATATTTTCATAAGGTTCAGTAGGTTGAGGAGCATCTCTTTGCTCTTCTGGTTGGGGTGAAGATACCCCAAACAAGCCCCTCAAAGGATTAGTTTCCATAGTGACAAGTAACAGAAAATTTCAGCACACTATATAAATGTTTCCTTACCAAGTTCCACTCACCAAGAGCGCTACACTCCCCGGCAACGGCGCCAGAAAAGAGTCTTGATGACCCACAAGTATAGGGGATCTATCGTAGTCCTTTCGATAAGTAAGAGTGTCGAACCCAACGAGGAGCAGAAGGAAATGATAAGCGGTTTTCAGTAAGGTTTTCTCTGCAAGCACTGAAATAGTAGGTGATAGATAGTTTTGTGATAAGATAAATAGTAACAAGCAAAAAGTAAATAAAGTAAATAAAGTGCAGCAAGGTGGCCCAATCCTTTATGTAGCAAAGGATAAGCCTGGACAAATTCTAATAATGAAGAAGGAGCTCCCGAGGACACATTGGGAATTATCGTCAAGCTAGTTTTCATCACGTTCGTAAGATTCGCGTTCGGTACTTTGATAATTTGATATGTGGGTGGACCGGCACTTGGGTACTTCCCTAACATGGACAAGCATCCCACTTATGATTAACCCCTATTGCAAGCATCCGCAACTACAAAAAGGAGTATTAAGGTAAACCTAACCACAGCATTAAACATATGGGTCCATATCAACCCCTAACGAAGCAACGCATAAACTAGGGTTTAAGCTTCTGTCACTCTAGCAACCCATCATCTACTTATTACTTCCCTATGCCTTCCTCTAGGCCCAAATAATGGTGAAGTGTCATGTAGTCGACGTTCACATAACACCACTAGAGGAAAGACAACATACATCTCATCAAAATATCGAACGAATACCAAATTCACATGACTACTAATAGCAAGACTTCACCCATGTCCTCAGGAACAAACGTAACTACTCACAAAGCATATTCATATTCATAATCAGAGGGGTAATAATATGCATAAAGGATCTGAACATATGATCTTCCACCAAGTAAACCAAATAGCATCAACTACAAGGAGTAATCAACACTACTAGCAACCCACATGTACCAATTTGTGGTTTTGATACAAGATTGGATACAAGAGATGAACTAGGGTTTTGAGAGGAGATGGTGTTGGTGAAGATGTTGATGGAGATTGACCCCCTCCCGATGAGAGGATCATTGGTGATGATTTTGGTGATGATTTCCCCCTCCAGAAGGGAAGTGTCCTCGGCAGAACAGCTCCGCCAGAGCCCTAGATTGATTCCGCCAAGGTTCCGCCTCGTGACGGCGGAGTTTCATCCCATAAGCTTGCCCACGATTTTTTCCAGAGGGAAAGTGATGATATAGCAGAAGATGGATGCCGGAGACCCACCAGGGGGGCCAGGAGATAGGGGGTCGCGCCCTAGGGGGGCTTGCCCCCCTGTCTCCTGGACAGGGTGTGGGCCCCCTGGCCTATTTCTTTTGCCCATAAATCCTTATTAAATCCAAAAAGTTGTTTCGTGGAGTCTCAGGTCTTTTGGAGTTGTGCAGAATAGGTTTCCAACGTTTGCTCCTTTTCCAGCCAGAATTCCGGCTGTCGGCATTCCCCCTCTTCATGGTAAACATCGTAAAATAAGAGAGAATAGCCATAAGTATTGAGATATAATGTGTAATAACAGCCCATAATGCAATAAATATTGATATAAAAGCATGATGCGACGTATCAATAGAGAGTGGGACTAATGCCCTTAAGATCATCAAGATTATATCCAATAGCGGCACGGTGCTTCTTCTGAATTTTTAATAATCTTTCTTCTTCATGTTCTGAAAGGTTTGCACTAATAATAATAGGATATATCTTTTTCTCATCAAGATAAGCATACTTCAAAGTATCGGGCAATTGTTCTAATTCAAACACAGGGTCACCTTTAGGTGGAGGAGGACCTCCTAGAGTTTCAATAGGTAAATTGTGTTTAAGGAGAGGTTGTTGTTCAAAGAATATTTTATCTGTCTCATTTCTTTCATGTGAGTGCATATCGTTTTCATGGTCTAGCAAATATTGGTCTAGTGAATCAGTAGGAGGCATGGCAATAGAAGCAAGACTAATTATTTTAGGTAATTCTTTATTACGTGGTTGTCTACAGAACTTAGAGAAATTAAACTCATGAGACTCATTACCAAAGCTAACACTGACAGTTTATTTATGGCAATCTATTGTGGCATTGACAGTGTTCAAGAAAGGTCTACCAAATATAATGGGATAGAAGTCATCTTGTGGGCAACCAAGAACTAGAAAATCAGTAGGATATTTTATTTCCCTACACAAGACTTCAACATCTCTAACAATCGCAAGTGGTGTGATGGTATCTCTATTTGTGAGTTTAATAGTAACATCAATGTCTTCTATTTTAGCGGGTGCTATGTCATTCATAATTTCTTGGTATAAGGTAAAAGGAATAGCACTCACACTAGCACCTAAATTACATAAACCATGATAGCAATTATCTCGTATTTTCACTAAGACAACAAGCATGCCAACAACAGGTCTATGTTTATCTTTTTCATCGGGTTTGGCAATTCTTGCAGCTTCGTCACAGAAATAAACAACATGCCCATCTATGTTTTCAACCAAGGGATCTTTAACCATAGCAACACTAGGTTCTACTTTGATTTGTTCAGAGGGTTTAGGTGCTTGAATATTACTTTTGCGAACCACTGTTGATACTTTAGCATGTTCCTTTATCTTAACAGGCAAAGGTGGTTTTTCAATATAAGCATTAGGCATAACTGGATCAACATTGTAAATGATAGTCTCATATTTAGCTATATATAATTGGTTCTTTAACTTCTTATCTAATAGGGGGATGATATTTAAACTACTTCTCCTTAGGGAGATCAACATGAGTACCAAATGATTCACAAAAGAGGATACTATCTCAGAGTCAAGTCAATATTTAGTGCTAAACTTGTGAAAAGCATTAATATTCATAAAACATTTAACATAATTGAACTCAAGCTTAATACCTGACCCTTTACCTTCATTGAGTTCCCAATCTTCATAGTTGTGTTTAATTCTTTCTAAAAGATCCCACTTGAATTCAATAGTCTTCATCATAAAAGAACCAGCACAAGAAGTATCAAACACGGATTGATCATCACGAGAAAGCCGAGCATACTTTTTTTAATAATCATTTCTCTTGAGAGCTCATGATTGGGGTACAAATATAACATTGACTTAAGCCTCCCCCAAGCTAGAGCGATACTTTCTCCTTCACTAGGCCAAAATTTATATATAATTCCGATCATCATGAACTAGATGCATAGGATAATTATTTTGGTGAAATTCCAATTTCAATCGATTCTAGTTCCAAGATCCAATATCATCGCATAGCCTATACCATGTCAATGATTTTCCCTTCAAAGATAAGGGGAAAACCTTATTCTTAACTTCATCTCCAGGTAAACATGCAAGCTTAAATAATCCACAAATTTAATCCACATGTATCAAGTGCATATCAGGATGTTCAGTTCCGTCTCTTACATTAGGATTAGCTAGCAGTTGTTCTATCATACCCGAAGGAATTTCATAACCAATATTTTCAGTAGGTGCAGTAGGCTGAGGGGCCACTCTTTGTGTTTGCGGTTGAGGTGAAGATACCCCGAACAAACCCCTCAAAGGATGGTTTTCCATGACAAGTGATAATAAATTTCATCACATAGTATAAATTTTTCCTTACCAATTCCCACTTACCAAGAGCGCTTCACTCCCTAGCAACGACGTTAGAAAAGACTCTTGATGACCCACAAGTATAGGGGATCAATCGTAGTCATTTCGATAAGTAAGAGTGTCGAACCCAACAAGGAGCAGAAGGAAATGACAAGTGGTTTTCAGCAAGGTAATTTTTGCAAGCACTGAAATTGTCGGTAATAGGTAGTTTGATAGCAAGATAATCTATAACGAACAATTAACGATAACGGTAATAAAGTGCAGCAAGGTATCCCAATCCTTTTTGTAGCAAAGGACAGGCCAAAAACGGTCTCTTATAATGAGCAAAGTGTTCTTGAGGGCCCACAGGAATTTCATCTTGTCACTTTCATCATGTTGGTTTGATTTGCGTTCGCTACTTTGATAATTTGATATGTGGGTGGACCGGTGCTTGCATGTTGTTCTTACTTGAACGAACCTCCCACTTATGATTAACCCCCTCGCAAGCATCGACAACTATGAGAAAAGTATTAAGATAAAATCTAACCATAGCATTAAACATATGGACCCAAATCAGTCCCTTATGTAGTAGCCCATAAACTAGGGTTTAAGCTTCTATCACTCTAGCAACCCATCATCTAATAACTACTCCACAATGCATTCCCTTAGGCCCAAAGATGGTGAAGTGCCATGTAGTTGACTGCTGCGCCTTCAAACTACGTCGGTATTTCCCCAAAGAGGAAGGGATGATGCAATACAGCCATGGTAGGTATTTCCCTCAGTTATGAAACCAAGGTATCAATCCAGTAGGAGAACCAAGCAACACTATGTAAATGGTACCTGCACACAAAGAACAAATCCTCACAACCCAACGCACAAGAGGAGTTGTCAATCCCTCCTCGATAAAAAGATAGGTTGGTTTGTATGTGTTTGGATAAATAGATCTAAATAAAACATGAAATAAAAGATGCAAATAAAAGGTGCAAAAAAGTATTTTTGGTTTTTTGGAATAATACTCCCTCCGTTCCTAAATATTTGTCTTTCTATAGATTTCAAATGGACTACCACATACAGATGTATCTAGACATATTTTAGAGTGTAGATTCACTCATTTTGCTCCGTATGAAAGCACTTGTTGAAATATATATAAATACAAATATTTAGGAACGAAGGGAGTAGATCTGGAAACAAATGTGAATGAAATTAGATTGGGAAGCAATATGATAAAAGATAGACCCGGGGTCCGTAGATTTAACTAGTGGCTTCTCTCGAGAAAATAGTGTACCGTGGATAAACATATTACTGTTGGGCAATTGATAGAAGATCGAATAATTGTGACGATATCTAAGGAAATAATCAATATATAGGCATCACGTCCAATATAAGTAGACCGACTCCTACCTGCATCTACTACTGTTACTCCACACATCGACCGCTATCCAGCATGCATCTAGTGTATTAAGTTCATGGAGAAATGGAGTAACGCAATAAGAACGATGACATAATGTAGACAAGATCTATTCATGTAGGTATAGACCTCATCTTGTTATCCTTAATAGCAACGATACATGCATGTATCGTTTCCCCTTCTGTCACTGGGAGAGGACACAACAAGATTGAACCCATCACAAAGCACCTCTTCCCATGGCAAGAAAAATCAATCTAGTTGGCCTAACTAAACCAAAGATTCGAAGAAGAAATATGAGGCTATAAATAATCATGCATATAAGAGATCAAATAAGACTCAAATAATATTCATGGATATAGATCTGATCATAAACTCAAAGTTCATCGGATCCCAACAAATACACCGCAAAAAGGTTTACATCAAATAGATCTCCAAGAGACCATTGTATTGAGAATCAAAAAGAGAGAAGAAGCCATCAAGGTACTGCCTTCGGACCGATAGGTCTATGGTGGACTACTCACGCATCATCGGAGGGGCACCAATGAGGATGATGAACCCCTCCGTGATGGTGTTAGATTGGATCTCATGGTTCTGGAACTTGCGGCGGCTGGAATTGTGTTTCGTCTGCTCCCCTAGGGTTTTTAGAATATATAGGTATTTATAGGGCGAAGAGGCGGTGCAGGAGACCCCTGTGGGACCCACAACCCACCAGGGCGCACCCTGTCTTGTGGTCCCCACGGGCCTCCCCTCTGGTCCTTTCTTGGCCCCCAAGTTGTCTTCTGGTCCAAAAAAAATCTCCAAAAAGTTTTGCTGCGTTTGGACTCCATTTGATAGGGATATTTTGCGAAGTAAAAAACAAGCAAAAAACAGCAACTAGCACTGGGCACTATGTCAATAATTTAGTACCAAAAAATGATAGAAAGTTGCTATAAAATGATTGTAAAACATCCAAGAATGATAATATAATAGCATAGAACAATAAAAAATTATAGATACGTTGGAGACGTATCAGCATCCCCAAGCTTAATTCCTGCTCATCCTCGAGTAGGTAAGTGATAAAAACAAAACTTTTGATGTGGAATGATGCCTAACATGTTCATCACATATTCTTTTATTTTGTAGCATGGACATTTGGACTTTTTTATGGTTCAAAGCAATAGTCTAGTTTTGACATAAAGATTTCAATACTCAAGCATATCAACAAGCAACCATGTCTTTCAGAATATCAACACTAAAGAAAGTTATCCCTAGCCCATCATGCTTAATCATTGATCCATTCACGAAACACAATTGAATATTAGCTGCATCCAATGCTCAAGTACGATCGTAGTGCTCCCTAGTTGGTGGTTTATAAGAGAATATGGAGACTAAAGAATAAAAATTGCATAATTAAATAGATAGGCCCTTCGCAGAAGGAAGTAGAGATTTTTGTAGGTGCCAGAGCTCAAAGCAAAAATTGGGAGATAATTTTTCTTTGAGAGGCATGCTTTTCCCGTCAAAGAAAGTGACCAAGTAATTCCCAACACTTTCCATGCTAGATATATCATAGGCGGTTCCCAAACATTAAATAAAGTGTATTCCTTTTTCCACCATACTTTCACACTCCACGACTAGCCGTATAGAAAGGTACCGTCCATACCAACACTTTCGCGGGAATTTATTATTTGACAACAAAAAGTAAATTGGGACTAGGCATCCCTATTACCGCCATACTCTCGTGCAATGACAAGTGAATAAACACACGTCTTGAGAATAACACATCTAGCATGGAAAATATAGGCCACCCCTGCCGTTTTCTTGAGCGGTACGGGCACACAAAAAGGAAATTCATTTCGAAAATAGAGATGGCACATACAAAATTACTTAGAACAGCATGGAAATACCACATATAGGTAGGTATTGTAGACTCATATGGCAAAAGTGGGTTTAAAGATTTTGGATGCACAAGTAGTATTTCTACTTAGTACAAGTGGAGGCTAGCAAAAATATTGAGAAGCAACCAACCAAGAAACAAAAATTCACATAAACTTGCATTAAGCATAACTAACACCGAATAATGCACCATAAGTAGGATGTAATTTCATTGCATAACAATTGTATTTCGTGCTTGCATAGGGAATCACAAACCTTAACACCAATATTCTTACTAAAGCATAATTACTCACCAACATGACTCATATATTATTATCATCATATACAAAACTATTGCAAAGAATCAAGTTTATTTTGTCCAGTGATCTTCATGAAAGTTTTTATTATATCCCTTTTGAATATCTAGCACTTTGGGACTAGTTTCACATATTGCAATTGCTTTTGACAAGCTCAAACAAATTAAGTGAAGAACATGAGCATAAAGATTTTCATCTCTCAAAATATTATAAGTGAAGCATGAGAGAATTTCTTCAAAAATTTACTAACTCTAAAATAAATCTAAGTGAAGCATGAGAGTATTTTTCAAGAATATTAAAGCACACCGTGCTCAAAAAGATATAAGTGAAGCACTAGAGCAATTCCATAGCTAATTTTTTTAAGTGAAGCACATAGAGCAATTCTACCAAATCATAGCATAATTTTGGCTCTCTCAAATAGGTGTGTCCAGCAAGGATACTTGTGACAAAATAAAAAGCAAAACAAGCAAAGACTCATATAATACAAGCGCTCCAAGCAAAACCCATGATATGTGACGAATAAAAACATAGCTCCAAGTAAAATTACCGATGGTCGTTAGAAGAAAGAGGGGATGCCTTCCGGGGCATCCCCAAGCTTAGTTGCTTGTTTATCGATGAATATTAACTTGGGGTGCCATGGGCATCCCCAAGATTAGGCTCTTTTCACTCCTTATTCCTTCATCCATCGTGATCTCACCCAAAACTTCAATCACACAAAATCTAACAAAACCTTCGTGAGATCCGTTAGTATAATAAAGCAAACCACTACTCTAAGTACTGTTGCAAACCATATTTCATTATTTAATTATATATATTGTATTCCAACTTTTCCATGGCTTATACCCTCCAATAAAATCCATAGATTTATCAAAATAAGCACACAAACCAAAATAGATTCTGTCAAAAACAGAACAGTCTATAGTAATCTGGACTTTGTCCATACTTCTGTAACTCCAAAACTTCAGAAAAATTATGGAAAGGTAGACAATTTGAATATCAATCTTGTGTATAAAATTCAGAATTTATCGCGCTTCTGTTGTTTTTAACAATTCTGCTACTGGGCGCAAAAGTTTCTATTTTTCAACAAGATCAAATCAACTATCACCAAACATGATCCCAAAGGCTTTACTTGGCACAAACACTAACTAAACATAAAAACACAATCATAACAGTAGCATAATTGTGTGAATACTCAAGAACAGAAAGAAAACGGCAAAAATAAATTGTATTCATTGGGTTGCCTCCCAACAAGTCTTATCCTTTTATGCCCCTAGCTAGGCATAATGCGTAGATTCAGGTGTTGTCATCTTTGATTTTTGATCCATAGGATGCCCTCATGATTGATTCATATGGTGGATTAATTATTGTTCTAGGGAAGTGTACCATACCCTTTCTTAGTGGAAATTGAAATTTAATATTCCCTTGTTTCATATCAATCATGGCTCCTACAGTGTGTAAAAACGGTCTACCAAGTATAATTGGGCAAGACGGATTGCAATCAATATCAAGAACAATAAAATCTATAGGCACATAGTTCCTATTTGCAAGAACAAGAACATCATTAATTGTTCCCAAAGGCTTTTTAATAGTAGAATCCGCCAAGTGCAAATTAAGAGAACATTCTTCAATATCGGTAAGACGAAGCACATCACATAAAGATTTCGGAATTGTGGAAACACTAGCACCCAAGTCACATAAAGAAAAACACTCATAAATTTTAAGCTTGAATTTAATAGTAAGTTCCCATTCATCATGTAATATTTCTAGGAATTGAAATCTCTAACTCCAACTTTTCTTCTAAAGCTTTCATCATGGCATTCGCAATATGTTTAGTAAAAGCTTTATTTTGTTCATAAGCATGGGGTGAATTTATCATGGATTGCAACAAAGAAATACGATCAATCAAAGTGCAATTATCATAATTAAAGTCTTTGTAATCCAAAAGACTGGGCACATCACTAGTTAAAGTTTTGACCTCTCCAAACCCACTTTTATCATTTTTCTCATCAAGATTTTCACCCTCCGAATTATTGGGACGCCCTCTAGCTAAAGTTGACTCTTCTTAGGTCCCTTTATCATCAAATTTGATTTTACTAAACAAGGAATTAATAGAAGAAACACCAATCACTTTAAGAGTTTCATCATTTTTATCTTCTAAGGAAATTGGCTTAGCGGCCATTTGATTTCCTAGGGTAGCTTGTGCATCGGATATTCTGCCTAGCAATTTTTCTGCATGAGCATACTTGGATTGGAGATTACAAACTTCTCTACTGATATCATCAAGTTGTTTTGTTATAGCATCTAACATAGTAGAGTGTTCTTTAAGTTCCTCGGTAAAATACTTATTGTGCTCAAATTGTGTAGTCTTATATTCCTTGGTACTTTTTTCAATTTCAAGAAAAATATTGGGGTAAGGAATATCATAGTACTTTCTTTGAGACATCGTGACTATGCAAATAAGATTGCAAGCAAAAAGATAGATCTGACGAGAAAAAGGCAAACAAAGAAGAAGGCGAATAAAATGGCAAATTTTGTGAAGTGGAGAAGATGAAAACGAGAGGCAAATGGCAAATAATGCAAATTACAGGGAGATGAGATTTGTGATTACGAACCTGATAGATGTTGATGATGTCTCCCCCAGAAACAGCGCCAAAAATTCCTTTTGATGAGGCTTGAAATTGCGTCAGTATTTTCCCAAATAGGAAGGGATGATGCAGTACAGCTATGGTAGGTATTTCCCTCAGTTATGAATCCAAGGTATCAATCAAGTAGGAGAACCAAGCAACACTATGTAAATGGTACCTGCACGCAAAGAACAAATCCTCGCAACCCAACGCGTAAGAGGGGTTGTCAATCCCTCCTCGGTAAAAAGATAGATTGGTTTGTATGAGTTTGGATAAATAGATCTGAATAAAAGACGAAATAAAAGATGCAAATAAAAACTGCAGCAAAGTATTTTTGGGTTTTTTGGAATAATAGATCTGAAAACAAATGTGGATAAAAATAGATCTGAAAGCAATATGATAAAAGATAGACCCCGGGGCCGTAGATTTCGCACTGGCTTCTCTCAAGAAAACAGCGTACGGTGGATAAACAAATTACTATTGGGCAATTGATAGAAGATCGCATAATTATGACGATATCCAAGGCAATGATCAATATAAAGGCGTCACGTCCAAGATTAGTAGAACAACTCCTGTCTGCATCTACTACTATTACTCCACACATCGACCGCTATCCAGCATGCATCTAGTGTATTGAGTTCATGGAGAAATGGGGTAATGCAATAAGAACGATGACATGATGTAGACAAGATCTATTCATGTAGGGATAGGCCCTATCTTGTTATTCTTAATAGCAATGATACATGCATGCCTTGCTGCCCCTTCTGTCACTGGGAGAGGACACCGCAAGATCGAGCCCATCACAAAGCACATCTTCCCATGGCAAAAAAATCGATCTAGTTGGCCTAACTAAACCAAAGATTCGAAAAATAAATACGAGGCTATAAATAATCATGCATATAAGAGATCAAAGAAGACTCAAATAATATTCATGAATATAGATCTAATCATAAACTCAAAGTTCATCGGATCCCAACAAACACACCGCAAAAAGGTTTACATCAAATAGATCTCCAAGAGACCATTGTATTGATAATCACAAAGTGATAAGAAGCCATCTAGCTACTGCCTACGAACCCATAGGTCTATGGTGGACTACTCATGCATCATCGAAGAGGCACTAATGAGGATGATGAACCCCTACATGATGGTCTTAGATTGAATCTCGTCGACGCCCCTAGGGTTTCTAGAATATTTGGGAATTTATAGGGCGAAGAGGCGGTGCAGGAGACCTCTGTGGGGCCCACAACCCACCTGGGCGCGCCTGGGCCTCCTGGCGCACCCAGGTGGTCCCCACGGGGATCCCCTCTGGTGCTTTCTTGGCCCCCAAGGTGTCTTCTAGTCCAAAAAAATCTCCAAAAAGTTTCGTTGCGTTTGGACTCCATTTGGTACTGATATTCTGCAAAGTAATAAACAAGCAAAAAGCAGCAACTCGCACTGGGCACTATGTCAATAGGTTAGTCCCAAAAAATGATATAAAGGTGTTATAAAATGATTGTAAAGCATCCAAGAATGATAATATAACAGCATGGAACAATAAAAAATTATAGATACGTTGGAGACATATCAAGGGGCCCACAAAAATTAATCCAAAGTATTTTCTCCGTTTGGACTCTGTCTGATATTAATTTCTTGGAAAGCCAAAAACAAGCAAAAAACTGCAACTGGCACTGGGCACTAAGTTACTAGGTTAGTCCAAAAAAATATATAATTGCATAAAGTTGCATATAAAACATACAAGATTGGTACTATAATAGCATGGAACAATAAAAAATTATAGATACGTTGGAGACGTATCAACTATCTTCTGGGTACTCCCAAAGAGGATGTCAATACGTGGTCCGCCGAATGGTTCTATATAGCCGACGTCCCGCTTTAGGACCCGGCCCGTCCCGGGCTTCCAGTTTTCTCCCCCGCGCCTCCAAAGAAGAACTTCAATTGGTTCTATATAGCCATTGGAGACGTATCACCTAGTCCTACCGAGTTGTGCCTAAAGGTGTGTAACGGTCAGATTTTTGGTGAAGGCTTTATATACCCCACCCACACCACCTACTCTCAGAAACATCAACCAGGACAAAACTACCACTTCCCATATCCAATTTTTGAGAGAGAACCACCTACTATTGTGTTGAAATCAGGGGACTCCGACCGTTTGATCGTCAGCTCCCTCAAGTTGCTTTTCACCCAATCCTTCTACTACCATGCCAAATCTGTGAGAGTGTGACTGAGTGTCGAGGATACTATCTTTTTAAGCACAAGAGCAAGGAGTTCATCATCAACAACCATTTATATTACCTTTTGGAGAGTGGTGTCTTGTAGATTGGTTAGGTGTCACTTGGGAGCCTCCAAATCTTGTGTTGTTGAACCAAGGAGTTTGCAAGGGCAAGGAGATCACCTACTTCGTGAAGATCTACCCCGAGTGAGGCTGGTTCTTCGTGGACGGAAGCCATGGCATAGAGGAGCACCATCTCATAATAAATATTTTCAGTAGGTGCAGTAGGTTGAGGAGCAACTCTTTGTGCTTCCGGTCGAGGTGAAGATACCCCAAACAAACCCCTCAAAGGATTGTTTTCCATAGTAACAAGTGACAGTAAATTTCAGCACGTAATATAAATGTTTCCTTACCGAATTCCACTCACGAAAGGCGCTTCACTCCCCGGTAGCGGTGCCAGAAAAGATAATTGATGACCCACAAGTATAGGGGATCAATCGTAGTCCTTTCGTTAAGTAAGAGTGTCGAACCCAACGAGGAGCGGAAGGAAATGACAAGCGGTTTTCAGCAAGGTATTTTCTGCAAGCACTGAAATTATCAGTAATAGGTAGTTTAGTTACTATGATAAACCCCTCTCGCAAGCATCCTCAACTACAAAAAAGAACTATGATAAATCTAACCATAGCATGAAACATATGGATTCAAATCAGCCCCTTACAGAATATCGCATAAACTATGGTTTAAGCTTCTGTCACTCCAGCAACCCATCATCTAATTACTATATTTCACAATGCCTTCCCTTAGGCCCAAGGATGGTAACGTGTCATGTAGTGTATGTTCACATGACATCACTAAAGTAAGCAACAACATACATATCATAAAAATACTGAATGAATACCAAATTCATATGATTACTTATGACAAGACTTCTCCCATGTACTCAAGAACAAAATTAACTACTCACAAATCATTGTCATGTTCAAGATCAGAGGGGTATGGAATAGCATTAAGGATCTGAACATTTAATCTTCCACCAAATAAACCAAATAGCATCAACTACAAGATGTAATCAACACTACTAGCTACCCACAGGTACCAATATGAGGTTTTGATACAAATATTGAATACATGAGATGAACTAGGGTTTGAGATGAGATGGTGCTGGTGAAGATGTTGATGAAGATTGGTTCTCCCACGATGAGAGAGTTGTTGGTGATGACGATGGCTTCGATTTCCCCCTCCCGGAGGGAAGTATCCCCAGCGGAATCGCTCCACCAAAGAGCAAAAGTGCTCCTGCCCAGGTTCCGCCTCGAGACGGCGGCGTTCCGTCCCAAAAGCCCTCTCCTTATTTATTTTCTAGGGAAAATGGGCTTATATACCAGAAGATGGGCACCGGAGGCTGGTCATGGGCCCCACAAGCCACTAAGGAGTGCCTGGGGGAGTGGGCGCGCCCTGGTGCCTCGTGGGCACCTGGTGGCCCCTATGGTATTTCTTTTCACCAATATTTTTTTTATTCCAAAATAATTCTCCGTGAAACTTCAGCTCATTTCGAGATGTGCTGAATAGGTGTCTCTGACATGGCTTTTTCAGGCCCGGAATTCCAGCTGCTGGCAATCTCCCTCTTCATATAAATCTTGAAAATTAGGAGAGAAAAGGCATTAAAATGGCACCATAAAGTATTATATTGATCAAAACATTATAAATAACAATTGGAAAACATGATGCAAAATGGAGGTGTCATCTATTCACCCCCCCCCCCCTTCTAGACATATCTTCTCGCTCGCTCACCACACTGCTGTGCTGGATTGCCACTAACCACCACCATGCATCAGCCATCGAAATCAAGGCATTTGAGAGTTAGGTAAGCAGTGATGTTAGCGCAAGCCTCAACGACAACCATGGGCCCCTCCAACCGAAATCATATCCAAACTGATGCTCCCGGGAGGGTACGAAGACACAAGTGACATCATCACCCAGTCCGAGGGAACCCGAACCTAGGTTTTTCCTTGGAGCAAAAGGAGAAGGGAGAAGAGAAATGCATCTTTGACGCCTTCAAAATGGTAACAACGTGTGTAGGTGTCGCCATTATCAACATTCGCTAACGGTCTCACCACCCGATCGTCTCGTTGGCTGGACTATCACAACCACCCCCTCACCGCAGCGAAGGCCTGACTTCTCCTCGCATATCTGGAAACCAGATAAAGTACAGGGGCGTGACTAGGAAGGGCCAAACCGCATGTCACCGTGTTGCAGGCCACCACATCACCCCAATATCGAGGATGGATTTTACGACGCCCTGCACAACTACACCACATACACATATTCACGACGTACCATGTCGTCGTCCCTATGCTTGATCTGAGCAGGGAGCACCAGAGCTGAGCGGTCATAGCCGTCCTCACCTCTATAGTGCCTACAAGCAAGGCGGAACCACATATGTAGATGCGGGCGTCGTCGCACTTCCGAGTGGTCTCTACCACAGCACCACACACCACCCCGAGAATGCCAAGTTGGTCTCGCCACACATCAAGCCTAGTCCTTAAAGATATTTTTAGTATGAGTAATAGGATTTATTCTTGGTGGATGACCACACCATTCACCAAGCCTAGTCCCCAAGGAAAATAAATGGATGATAACCATTTTGCATCATGCGTAAATTTTGGGAATTGAACCCTGGTGGCCAAGCTGCAGAATCACATGCATGATCACCAAACCAAAGCTCGCTGCTAAAAGCAACATTAATGGATAAATTTCATATAGCATGGCCTGTGCTTGTGGAATGGCCATCGAGCTAGGGCCATCAACACATAGACGGAGAAGAGGATCTACTGTCATCGTAGCCTACCCTACCTATCGCAGTCGTCTCATCTCTAACAAGGCAGGATCTAGTCACTGTGGTCGTACAACCGCCAGGAAGCAATGCCACGAGCACGCACAGGATATCCCTACCGCTCCTAGAAGAGACTCTGGTGGCGGCGGATGGGATCTCCTGAGCCGCCCTAAGGGATGAAGCGAGTGGCGGCTAAGATTTTCTTGCTCATGTACGCCCTTGCTATGACTAACTCTACTTTTTTCTATGTTATACTCTTTCCGTCCCATAAAATAAGAGCTTTTTTGGCACTAGTGTATAAGTCTATTAGTTAAGACCAGCCTTGTCTGATTTTAAAGTGCATTTTTCTTGCCAAATGAGGGTGATATCCATTGTGTTGCCGGTTAGCCTAATAAACGAGTATTAAATGAGTCCAATCAGATACTTCCTCTGTAAATTAATATAAGATTTTTAATGATCTAAAAAGTATTATTTTTTTTCTCGAATACGCACGAGAGGGTGCGTATCATTCATTAGAGAAGAAAGGGTACGAAACCCATGTCCACCGTTACATAGTTATTTACAAGCGGAATTCCGCCTACCCTAAGACTACCAAAGGCTACTACTTGCTGACATCCCACGCAAATTGAGCTACCTCGAACCCGATATTATCCTCCTTGAAGAGGCCTGCTCTCGCCCACAGTTGTCCTTCCTCATGAATCGGTTGCATGGCTTGTTGAAATGATGGCGTTGCTCCATTAAACACCACATCATTCCTATGCTTCCATATTGTCCACATGACCAGTAGACACTTCGCTCTGTGCGCTTTCTGGTTAGCCGAGACATCCTCCTGCCGCAGGCACCATTGCTCAAGCGATTCCCCATACCTGGGCTGAACCTCCTCCTTGTTGGCAAGTCTGCCTACCGCCAGCCAAATCTGATTTGCAAAGCTACATTCTAACATCAGGTGCTGCATGGATTCTTGATGTTGATCACACATGGGGCAGGGTGCTTGGTGAGGCAGGCCATGTCGTGCAAGCCTCACGAATGTCCAACATCTATCCTTTATGGCCAGCCAACTGAAGAAACGACACCTAAGCGGCGCCCTGAATTACCAGGTGAAGTCTGCAGTTGGCGAAACCTGCCGCCCGGAGAACCTTGCCGCATAAGCTGAGCGAGTCGAAAAACATTAGTTTAAAGAGTGAGTATTAAATTTCCGCAGTAGCTGTATCATTACAATTTGTCCCACTCTCGCTGCAGACAAGACACAAGAGTACATTGAACCGTAGCCCCTTTTGGGGTCATTTGGACGTAGTAGTCATGCTATTTGAACCTGCAACTTTAAATAAATGAAACGTGGGGTGAAGAAGGGTCAAATGTTGAACATACGTAGAATGAGGCCACTAGAGTCGATTTGACTTGAAAGCAAAATTCTCTTGTTTGTCGACTCAAGACAAAAATGGAGCAACATCAGTTTGACTGCTCTGGGTAGTACTACTATCAAACATTGCCTCTGACGTCCGTGCTTGAAAGTACAGAGAAGAAGGTAGAAGTTCTAGAACGTTTCCAATTGGCCGAGACCAGAAAATTAGGAGCACGGCAACAGTCGAAGCTTTGTTAATTAGTGGGTTAGAGAGAGGGCTAGCTGCAGCGGGGTGATGGTTTGACCCAAAACCTTACCAATGGAGCATCACCGTGGTCAAAGTCGACAGTGCATGCATACAACGAGTCACAATAACTGACCGGCGATTAACAATCGCCCATTGCCATTGGCAATAGCAGCAGTAATGTGGAAGATTATCAGGGAGTAAAAGGATGGAAATGGCTGGATTGGATTCCTCCGACCCTCTAATCTGCTAGCGCTAGTGCCCTGTGATCATCTTGAACGGTCATCATATTAGTTTTTTCGTGTATATATATGGACGGTGATGCCATTATACATCACCATTCCAATAATCACGAGCACTAGCTCCGGTAGCTGGCGTTCCTGGATCGAACAAAATGCGACCCCCTCGTTCGTTTATGCGTATAATTACAAACAGTTGGGATCACTACTAATCCATCTATCTACATATCTATCTAGATATTTCGCACTTCACTTCACTAACAGTAGATAGATGTAAAAATATCTGGAGAGACGAACAGTAGGAATACGGGCAGGTGAACACTCGGGAGCTCTACTTCGCCGTCACTCGTGACACAGGGAACCATCACTAGTGCTGGAGGCTGGAGACGCCAATCCAATCCAAGCCAAGCAGATGAAACAGGGGACCTATCTATGGATTCTACCCACTCAAAAGCGGGGCACCGATCCAATGGACCAATCCGCATAAAGATGGATAGGAATAAGCATCAGAGGAAAGCAGGGGACGCAGAAAGATCGAGGAAGATCCAATGATACATGCCACTAGCCACTACTAGGGCACATTGGCATTGGCATTGGCATTGGCATTGGCATTGCATGCATGGCCGGACAGCCACAGAGCCCTGGGTTGGAAGCTAGCTAGCCCGGATCGACTTGCGCATCGACCCACTCGGATAAGGCGTACGGCCGTGCGGTTCCTTCCTAGCTTCATCCATAGCTTGGTGCTTGCCGCTGTCGTCGAGCTCTCTCTCTCTCTCTCCCTCCTATTAGAAAGCGTTTGGCCTCCTGTGCCTGCCTGCCTCCTGCCGGCTGCTCCAGTGCACGTACGCATCACGCATTCCGCACGCACACCCGCTTTCCGGGGCAAAAAGGCTCCTCCTCTTTGCCCATATCTTCCTGCCTGCACCACCACTATCGACCGAACACTGTGCCTGCCTGGGCGTGGCAGCAGCTATCACAGCGACCAGTGTTTAACAAGCTATACGCTCCACGTTCAGAATGGAAAACGAGCTACCTACGCTGGCTGCTATGCTCTACTGATGTTCAGTTAGACGTATGTTTATCTGGCTACCTAGCTAGCTGCCTACATGCCGCTTAATTTGGATGTGCAATGGCAGGGGCTGGGAGGAGGTGCGCGCCCGAACGCACGCACGCACGCAGCGGCCGGGCGGGGCACCGTGTTCTGCGTTTGCTCCATCGTGTCACTCTCGTGCGCCCTGCACTATGCGATCGAGCGAGCACTAGCCCATAGCGCGCGGCTGCAACTTGGACGCGCGATGTGCGTGCACTCACACGTACCCTACAGCCTAGTATCGCCCCGTAGCCTTAGCCTGGGGCGTGTTGCGCGACGTCTCGTACGCCGCTGCTGCCCCGCACCGCGACGGCAGACGTGTTGCGCTGCCACTGGTTGTAGCTTCTGCCGCCCGGCTCCACCCATCGTCAAAGTCAACTACAGGTTAACGCCCGCTTCGCTGCGTAATTCCTCGTTCCTAACATTAACTCTTTTTTCCCAGCAGGTTATTGCGGTTGGTTGTTTTGATTGGGTTTATCTGTGTTGGCTTAGGATTTAATTTATTTATTTTTGCGAGTTGCGAGAGAAATTTCTAATCTATTCATCAATCATGGCAGTACAGAGAACACAAGAGGTAATAAAAATTAAAACTAGGTCTATGGACCACCTAGCGATGACTACAAGCATTGGAGCGAGCCGAAGGCGTGCCGGCGTCATCGCCCCTCCATCATCGGAGTCGGACAAATCTTGTTGTAGTAGACAGTCGGGAAGGCATCGGGCTAAGGCCACAAAGGACCAGCACACCAAAGCAGCAACCATCGCCAGTGAAGAGAGTTGTAGATTGGAAAGATCAAACGTGAAACCACACGAATGAAGACGAACAAAAACTGGATCCAAATAGATCCACCGAAGACCAGCACCGATCGAATCCCATGAGATCCGACAGAGACACACCTCGACACATCCTCCGACAACGCTATTCGCACCATCAGGACTGGGATAGGACGGGGGAGACAATATTGCTACCGAGGGACATCACCGCCGCCACACAGCCCCAACCAAGACGCTCAACCTAGCAAAAACGAGAACAAGGTCCCTCCCGCCGGCGGGGAGCCTAGATCCTCCGCACCTCCACAGGCCAAAGGCCATAGGAGGCGGGGCGAATCCGCGGCGGCGCCGACGGGAGGAGGAAGGAGACTTTTCTTGTGGAGGAGGAAAGACAGGCTTTAATATTTTTTGATGGTGTCTTTTTTCACTTGTATATCCTGTTGGTCTGCTGCTTGCTGCTGAAGACGGTATTTTCTCTGGGTTTTTTAGTTTGCATATAAGATTTGTCTTAAATCAAACGTTGTAAAGTTTGACTAAAATTATAGAAAAAAGATATCATCATTCACAATATAAAATCGATATCATGAGATGCATCACTAAATGAACTTTCATATTCTATATTTCTAGTATTGTAGATGTTGATAATTCTGTATAATGAATTTGGTCAAACATTATGAAGTTTGACTTAAAACTACTCTTATATGCGAATAAAAAAGAAACGAAGGCCTATTTATTTTGAGAGGTCAGTGGAGTTACTCGTTGTGTGGAGGTGGTGTTCCTACATGTTTCCACAATGGGTGTCAGTCGGTGATGGTTGTATACGCACCTTGGGAATTCCTATCCCATGCAGAAATCATGAAATTGCTGCTATAACACCCATATTAGCCAACCCATGAAGCCCACGCTCGTTCAGCTCAGCTCCCTGCTCTGCTTGCTCGCTTAGCTATTTTTTCTACTCTCCATGCTAAGTTGTATCCCTATAAACTTGTTACTTTTTTATCAATAAAGTGGAGTGTGTGTAGACTAAAAAAACGCTCTCTTTTCTACTCGCTTCAAAGAAAAAACCTTGTCTTTTTATTTTTTATTTTTTTTTGTTAAATACAAATTTGTCCATGGATTTAAAAACAAATTAAAAATGTTTAAATATTTGTGAACTAAAACATTCATGAATTTGAAAAAATATTCATGAATTCTAAAAAATGTGCACAATTTTTAAATGTTCATGAATTAAAATGTGGAAAAACAAAATAAAAATATAAAACAAATAGGAAAAAATAATATCAAAATCGGTAGAGTAAACATAGAAAGAAAGAAAAACAAAAAAAAAACTCCTATAACCTTTTCAGAACCGGGAAAATCGGCCGGCCCATTAGGGATATATAGGTGTGCGTGTTACTCTCGACCAGCGATACACCCCTTTACATGCGGGACCTAAAGGAGGCTCCAAATTTAGGGAGCTTGGTAGATTAACTAAAGGCTTGCGGGCGCTTTGCCACGCCGTTTTTTCACTCATGGTATTAATTCTTTTTTCTCTAGCAGGTTATAGGAGTGAGTTGTTTGTTTTGATGTTATATGCGCTGGTTTGGATTTTCTTTATGCGTATATGGTACTGGGATGTTGTTCGAGATGCATTTGTGTTGAGCAGAGAGTGGAGTTGTTCAGTACGTGGTCGTGTTTTTCTTACACGATTTAGCCTTGATATTAGCTGTTGGTGGTTGTGTGATTTCCTTAGGAGCTTCCATTCCATGCTAAAACCATCGAACTGTTGCTATAACGCTCAAATGAAGCTTTATCCTCGTAACGCTTAGATAAAACCATGGTTGCCCTCCTATTCCTTACACGATTTAGCCTCGATGAAGATTTCGCTCGCTCTGCTCGGCTCCCTAATACACTCGCACGCTTAACTTTATTTTTTCACTAACTCCACTGCTAGCTCATAAAAAGCCGATTATCGTTTTATTTAAAAAAATCACTAAATCAGAAGGTGTTCACTAATTTTTTTAAAAAAATTATTGGATTCTAATAAATGTTTTGAATTGAAAACATGATTTATCTATAAAAAATAATTGCAATTTAAAAAAATATCTGTGGATTTCAAACAGCATTTGTAAATTTGAAAAAGATTCGCAAATTTGAAATGTTCATTGACTAAAAATATTCATGAACTTTGAAAATACTCATGGATTTCAAAATTTTCAATAAATGTTAATAAATTAAATGTGAAAAAACAATAAAATAACAAATAGAAGAAAAAAGAAACATGAATATAAAAAATAGAAAACAAGTAAAATCCAAAAGAAAACTATTAAACCCATAGAGAAAATACACACACAAAACATGCAATACCATTCTAGAATCGTCTCAGAACCGGAAAAGTTGGCCAACGTGTTACGGATATGTAGTCTTTTTTAGGATATATGACTATGTAGGTGTGCATATTCTCAACGAGGACACATACCTTACAAGCGGGGCCCTTAGCCCCTCACAACCGACGATACACACGAAGGCTTCAGGTCAAGGAAGCTTAGTACTTCCTCCTTTTCTTTTGGGGACTGTTAAGAATCTGACGTCATATTTTATTTTAACCATGACAAATTGAACGTGTTTTATGGCAAATTATGTTGTTGCTAAAGCAAATTGCCATCCTCACGACAACATAATTTGCCACCTTAGTCATTCGATTTCCATGCTAAAAAATATCTAATGTTCGATTTGTAACTTCTTTTTACTCTCCATATAAGATTTGTCTGAAGTTTAAAGAAAAAATATTACTCCCTCCGAACCAAATAAGTGTCATGTTTCTAGTTCAAATTTAAACTAAAATCACTACACTTATTTTGGATCGGAGGGAGTAACATTCACAATACGAAATCAGTATCATTAAATGCATTGTGAAATTAATTTTCATATTATATTCCTCTAGTATTGTAGATGTTGGTATACTTTCATATAAATTTGGTCAAATTGTATGAAATTTGACTTCAAACAAATCTTATATGCAGAGTGTAAAAAGAAATGGATGGAGTACCTTAATACTCCCTCCGTCCCAAAATAAGTGACTCAACTTTGTACTATCTTTATAAAAGTTAGTACAAAGTTGAGTCACTTATTTTGGGACGAATGGAATCTACTCCCTCCGTCCCAAAATAAGGGCATGTTTGGTTGCCTGCATATGGCCCAGCCTGGCCTGGGCGGAAGAATTTGGCCCGTTTGGTTGTCTGCGTTTACTGTGCGGCCCGCATAGCACGGAACTTAAAGCACGTCCAGGTCATGCCCAGGGGAAATGCCCGAATCGGCAGTAGATCGCGAGCCTGGCTCGGGCGACGCGCTTCTCTTCTCGTGCGACCAGGGAGATGGCACAAGCTTGCCCACGTCGCCGAAAAATCGACGGGAGGATTTTGGCTCACCTCCCGCGGAGTCCACCCCTATTTAGCCCCCTCCCTCACCGCCCCAACTCTTGCCACCATTCTCCCTCCCTTCGGGCTTTCCCGCTGACGCGCATCGGCACCGATGAGAAGGTAAGCGGCGCATCTTCATCGGCCGGCGGTCCACGGCGTCGGCGCTCCTTCACCGGCCGGCGGTGATCTTCTACGACCGTCCCTCCTCGTCCTCGAGCAGCAGCCATGGCCTCTGTGAGTTCAATCCTCCTTTCTCTCTATTCCTTCTAGCTAGATCTGAGCTACAGCTAGGGTTTGATCTAGATGCATGGTTGATTAGTGGTCTTATCTGTGAGCTCATATTGTTGATTGCTATGTTGCGGTTGTAATTTGTGGTAGGGCTAGATGTTGAAGCATGTGGTAGGCTAGATTAGTAGTAGAGTTGGAAGTTGAACCTTGTGCTTGTATTGATTCGTGCTTAGATATGTGATTTGTAGCTATTCGTGGTCCATTTGTAGTGGTTGTTTGTTGTAGATATATGTTCATGCTCATAGATTGTCCGGTATGCTTAGTATGATAGCGATGAACCATGTGCTTAGTATGATAGTGATGAACCATGTTCTTACTGTCAATGTGTGCTACGATAGTAGGACATGACCATGCAGACGCGAGATTTTAGTCAGGCCCTTGTCCTGTCCGACAGCCAGTTTGCTCCATCGTTTGTCGAGGACTCGCAGCCTATGTTCGATATGGCACCTGATTCAGAGGTGTTCGCGTCTGATTCCCTCTATGTGCCAGTAGTGCTCGTTGAGTCAACTCCTGCTACTGCTGCTGCTGCCGCTGCACTCAAGGTAGCAAGAGCAAAGGCAAAGAAGGATGGTAGGTCAAACAACATGAAGTGGCAGCCGTTCATGTCCACGTTCGTGCTGAACAAGATGTGTGAGCTCATCTCTAGTGGAGTTAAGGACTGACAAGGGCTTCAAGGAGGTGCACTTGAATACCGTTGCGAAGCAGGTGTTCGAGTTCTGTGGGCAGGAGGTGTCTGCCACCCAGGTGTACAACCACCTAAGGAAGTGGAGAGGTCGATGGATCCAAGTGTCCAAGCTGAGAGACCTTAGCGGTGCCTCATGGGATGAGAACACTTGCTCCATAGTTCTGGAGGCAGAGCACTACGCCGGGCATGTCGCGGTTAGCTCAAAGCCCTCTTCCTTTTCATACTGTCCACCATTGCCTACTCCTAATCGCAACTAACAACACTTGTGTTTCATTCTTAGGACCACCCAAGGGACGCCGAGTTCCTCAATACACCCATACAAAACTATAGCCAGATGCAGCACATCTTCGATCTCCTTCGGGCTGGCAACTAGGAAGCATGCCATGGGCTCTGGGGAGCCTCTTGGTTCTCCCATACCAGACTTTGCTGGGACCCCGGACGTCGAGGTCCTTGATGGCCCTGACAAGCCCTTCGTGAAGCCCTTCGACAAGCCATTTAACCCCGTCCATGATAGGAAGAGGAAGAGAGGAGGCCTGGTGGAGGAGGAGATCAATGTCTTTTGCAGCACGACTGAGGCGGTGAAGGAGGTGGCAACAACCATCAGGGAGTGCAAGCCCCTCGACGTCCACCCTGACCTGTATGGCGCTGTCATGACCCGGGGTGGCTTCAGCGACGAGGCTATCATGGTAGCTCTCAGCCACCTGCTTGACAACAAGGCCCAGGGTGTTGGGTTTGTTGCCATGGCAGACGCTCACAAGGATGCTGTGGCTCAGGAGTTGGCTAGGCAAGCACTACCATTAGAGTAGTGCTGCCTGTGAGCGTGCATGATCCCCGACGACGATGACAACGACGACGTGCATTTTGTGTAGCTAGGGCTGAAAAACTATTTGATGGTCTGTATATTTGGTGAGGTAGTATATAGTAACCCCTCACGTTGATGGTGAACTTGCGGTGGTAGGACAACACCCTCTTTTGGATGTGGTGGTAGGTTAACACCAAGGTAGTGCTAGATAGAACTTGCTGTGCTATATGATCATGCATGCTTTACTTCTTCTCTTCTGCTCCATTGTTGTTTGTGTGCTGCTTTGCTCGCTACTTGTGTGCTCCATTGATTTGCTGCTTCAACTCTTGCTCTTGTGCATTGCTAGGGCAAGTGGTATGCCGTGTTCATCGGTAAGGCTCCAGGGATTTACAGTTCATGGGAAGAAGCCGGTGCACAAGTGGCATCGTATAGCAACAACAGCCATAGAGGGTTCAAGACTAGGCAGGCAGCAGAACAAGCTTACTCCGACTTGATGCGAAAGCACGGAGGCAACAGTGTTGATAGTGGCAAGGTTGGAGGTGTCAAAGTGGAAGGTGCTAAGGTGGATCGTCAGTTTGGACTGAAGCTGGAGAATTTCATCATCTTCACCCAGTTCATCGTCATTGCTGTGTTGTGGCGTTGGTGTGTTAGGTGTGATCATTCTAGGTAAGCTCACCAACTAGGGTACAAGGTAAGCACACCATTACGCTGTATGCAACCAAACACCGTGTTCTTGTGCCGCTTGGGCCAATGCAGGCAACCAAACAAAGTGCACTTGCATATTACCTAATGCAGAGACACTAGATGCAGACAACCAAACAACTTGCAGATGACACATTAGGACCTGTTTTTGCTTAACCAGACTGGGTGAGAAGTGTATGTGATGCAGGAACTGCTCACAACCTGAACCAAACACGCCCTAACTGACTCAAACTTTGTACTGAAGTACAACTTTGTACTGAAGTATACGAGCGCGACATGAGGCAACCAGCTGCAAAGTTGCTTGCCGCCGCTGCTCTCCATGTGCAGTAGCTCTCACGACGTACGTACATAGTCTTCGTCGTCGTCGTCGTCGTCGTCAATCTATCTATCTACATGTCCCTGTCCGTCCATATATCCGCCTGTACGCAGTAACGTACGTAGGTGTGTGGCTCGCATACCACCAGCAATGATACGGGCCGTAAGATATGGCCAGGAATTGACCTGCGCCGGCGGCCGCGATCGTGGTGTTCAACTCCGATCCGGCCGAGAAAATGTGGCAGTGCGTCGTACGTGTATATCTACCTGTGTATGGATCTGTATCGGTTAGTGGGGGCAGAAAGCAATCGACGGCGACGGATCCATGGGCACTCGCGCTGCGCCCGATCGACCAGTGCGTATGCTGTTTGACATTCGAGTTCAAAAGGGTGACAGCAACCAAAAAGAATCCTCGCTTCTCTTTCCTTTACATTAGTCTCACCAAGCACGTACTTGTCCGGGTGAGCCGGTTTCCGCTGTGGAATTCGGCAGCTAGACTGACTCCTGCGTCCCGCCTTTTGAAGAACAACGTATGATCCATGAGCATGCACGCTGAAATGTGGGAGGAAAAGAAGGAACAGCAAGGAAGAAGTCGAGAGTGCATGCCATGCATGTGTGGATGTGATCGGTTCCTTGCGTGGACTGTGTTGCAAATGTATATCCATGGCGACCTGATCCTGATCGATGGTGCATGTGTCATGTTATCATGCCATGATACCTAATCCTCCTCTTGGATCACCTCGATAGCTGCAGGTCAATGTACCCTCCATTTGTCTGAATGCTAATCATCAACAAGGAGCATCAATGCCCAAGCCATTAGCCAATGACCCCTGACGAGGCCACGGAGGACATGACATGCGGGTTCTCAAGCTGATGTGCATGGCTCACCTGACGCAGCTCCATTGCGATCTGTGCGGAGACGACAGATCGAGCGAGGTTGCTTTCTGCGTTGGCTCTGCGTCGTCGTCGACTCCCTCGCGCGCGCGCGCGCGTGTGTGTGTGTGCTGCAAGTTGCACGCGAAGGGTGAAAATTCCAATCCCCACTCACGGCGGAGACCGATCGACGACGCACCGGCGGCGGGCGATCGGCCAATGTGCATCAACAGTTAGTCCACCTGAAGATACCATGCATGCTGGGGGGAAAGCACTTAACTCATCCTACTGAAAAACTGGGTTAGTAATTTGTAGTGGGTACACGGGTTTCAGAAAGACGCATGCACACTGGGGAAAGGGACTGACACTAGGGAACTAAGTTCGGTAGCGGAGCTCCATCCTCAGGTCGTCCTACAGATGCTCAATTAGATGGTTCAGCAATCAGCACGCGTGATTGAGCAGCGCGATCCCGGTTATTCGAACTGGATCGATATGAACCGCAGCGGCGAAATGTGAAGGCGTTCTGAAGAAAACTACTGAGCAGAGTTGACGGCATAATCTGTGAGGTTTGGCTAGCTAGCTGTAGGGAGAAGAAAAGAGCATTTGATGTTTTGCATGTGAAAAATAGTGGAGGGCGCTATCAGTGAAACCTGTGAGGTTTGGCAGCTTGACATGTTTGAACAGAATGGGAAAGGGGGACACACACAAACAAGCAGACGGTTTTAAGTTGCATTTCAATAGCTCTTCCTGTGGCTCCAGGCAGGCGCAACTTGCTGCATAAAAGAGGTTTATCCATCTTCATTTGTCAACCTCCGAAGTTACAAAAGTGGATATGCTTCCCTCTCTTGTTTCTTTCTGGCACTCTTTTGGTGAAGCAGCAGCAGCAGCAACGCTCTTTTATGGACACAAATACTCCCTCAGTTCCTAAATATTTGTCTTTTTAGAGATATCAAATGAACTACCACATACGGATGTATATAAACATATTTTAGAGTGTAGATTCACTCATTTTGCTCCATATGTAGTCACTTGTTGAAATCTCTAAAAAGGCAAATATTTAGGAACGGAGGGAGTATATCGGAAGACAATGTGCTGTTAATGCTTTAATGGGGTTGTGGCCAATGTGCGCTTAAGCCAGCCCTTTTTGAGGTGACTGACTGTACACGCACACCCTTTTCTCCACGAAATGGATTGATGGCTTTACAAAAGGGGTACAACTTGAATTTCTTTTCCGCCGTTTTTCAGCACCTTATACTTCATACACAATGATACAAGGCCAAGTTGACGAGGGGAAATTATCTGAATATGATACGATATTGTCTTCATCGTGCATTCACAAAAAGATGAACTACCAGGCATCTCTGGAATCAGATGCATTCTTGCTATTGCACCTATTCGTCCGTGGGTAGCCCTTCCTCCTCTGCTGTGTCTGATGACAATGGACCTAAGATACCCTCTGAACTGAGAGACAATCCACTCTGTTAAGAGGTGACACAGGAAGACAGACAAATTATTTCAGTCACATGTTACTCTAGTGTATGAAAAAAGTTGCGTAAACTGCATCACGTCGGTGCATAGCCGTCACATAATGGTTATAGCGGTACCTCCGGCTGGAATCTTAACATGTCGGCACGAGCCATTGCCTCTGCTTGAGCTATTCTCTGCCTGAATATCTGCGCCATCTCATCAGCCTAATTTGGGCATAGTAAACCAGTATGTCAGTTTGTCTGTTATGACATATTCCGGTGAAAAGGTATTGGCCCCATTACTTACCTTTTCAAAAACCAGCTTCGGGTTACGAATCATGTCACCAGGTGTTGGCTCAAGCTTCTTTGTAGAAAGGCTAACCCGGCCCCTTTCACGGTCGTGGCTTAGTATCATAACCTAATAACAAAGAAAGTCCTCCAGCCTTAGCTATAGAAACAGCAAATTTGCATGATTTACAAGATGACGGCATTACCTTGAGGGTATCTCCTGGTTGAAGAACTGTCGAGATATCTGCAACACGGTCATGACTAATTTGGCTGACATGCAGAAGTCCATTGATTCCGCCGATATCGATGAAGGCACCATAAGGTTTTAGGCTTTCAACAGTTCCCAAAACAACTGAGCCAATACCAAGCTGGGCTTGGCTGTCGGCCATTGCCTTGCGATTACTGAGGACAAGCCTGCCTTGTTCCTCATCGACCTCCACAAACTTCAGAGGTAGTTCTTTGTCAAGCAGCTCTTCAGCAGTTGTTTTCTGATCAAGGTCAAGTGAGTGAAATAGTGAGCAGCTAGTCTAAGGATGGAGCAGCCCAAAACTCAACCATAGTATATCAGGATCAAATTGGTGAAAGACAGCTCATGCAGCAACAAAACCATAGGATATAACAAAGTTTTGTAATAGGAGTATAGGACTGTGAACCAACCGATGACACTTGTGAAAATGGAACAAATGCCTTAAGGCCCTCCACAAGAGCCACCACACCTCCTTTGTTACCACCAATTACCTGCAGGGCAACATTGCAACCTGAGCACACGAATAAAGCTGCCTAGACTAGATCAGTGCTGCAATTTCACCCCAAAAAACAAAAAACAGTACCACAGTATCTAAGGGGGCATGAGTCGTGCATATCAAAGTAACAACATACAGACATGTGGGCCGGACAAAGGATAACGGAACTTGCAGAAACAACAACAGAAATCAGGAAAGCTGTTGACAAAAGCTATCCATTGACATGCTTTCATAAAATGACTGGTCTAAATTTCATAAATTCATTAGCAGTCACACATGAACAAACTAGCAAAATCATTACAATCCAATGAACACATTATAACTACTTGATAAGAAAGCCATCCTAAGTTAACAGCAGCATGAACATTGGGATTATTAACCGAGGTTATATACAAAGTGAATCTACACCATAAAGACCCACTGAACTGACATTCATTTTCTTAAGAACAATGGCTGCTGTTGCCAGGCAGACATTCAAAAAGGCAAAGTCTGATTTAATTAACACAAACAAGGGGCAGGAAGAGGCAATGCTTTCTAAATATTTAGTTTATAATAATTTATACAGGAGAAGTTATTCAACGGTTAGGGAACAATGGTTATAGCATGGATATAGGTCCTTCTGCAAGTATTTTACTCACTTTACCCGTGATAACAACATCCTCTGCCTGAAGCTGCCTGCACCTTTCCCAAGCAAGGTCTTGCTGAATTGATTGTAAGCTCAGAATCAAAGTTTCATCATTTGGGTTCTCATCAATTATCATGAACTGCTCCACTAAACCCGGCCGGATGCCTGCCTCCTCTATATGGTCAATATCGAGAAGGCATGCCTCATCTATAGGCAAGAAAGCAGTAGCCTTTGATTGGATGTCAATAAATGCACCATTTGAAGTGGTCATGAATACTGTCCCTTTAATCTGTAGTCATCACAAGCATGCAAGATATTTTTTAGATGTCAGGAACAGTGTGATACAAAATTTATCAAGCTAATTAAGAAATCTTATACTATCAGCACCAGCGTGCCCAAAACGTAGTGTGTTGCACAAATAGCAGAGGAGTACCACATGTAAAAAAAGGAGATAATAATAGAATTGTTGGCACTAAACTAAAAATAGTAATGGAGAGCTGCAAATCCAGCAGATCTTCCACCCCTCGCCATTGGTGTGTACAATGCTAATATTAAACTGGTCGTTTGCGCGTATTTAGCACCTTTTTAAATCAAAGGCGTGATTTCAGGTGCGTTCGAGAAAAAAAATCCAGCAGCTATGCAACTGCATTTTGTGTCCATGTGCATGTGCCACACAACAATATGCAAAGCAGACTGTTCACTGTAATACAGTAATTTAATAATTCGCTGGATCTGCTTAATTCAATATCACAGACCTAGTTGGAGGGGACTTAATTTAGAAAAACACGCAGCAATCAGTCAGTTGCTGAAAGTATTGTGTCAGACCAGAAATAACCGAACAGGCTAATCTTTAAGTTGCTCCAAGGTCCCACAACTCAGGAATTTCAATTATATTTCCATTTGATGTAAGAATATAGCTTTATTACTCCCTCTGTCCCATAATGTGTCACTCAAAAAACGTCTTACATTATGGGACGAGGGGGTACTTTCCTTCAGAAAGCATTGAACAAACAGTAATGGTGCTGTCGTTCTAGATTACAGAGTAGTACCACTCGCCCCTCAAAAAACAAAAACGATAAGGAAATAGGAAACTAATACGGCAAACCCATTCTAGTTCACTTGAACATTCTATTCGAACCTACGGGCATAACATTTTACAGGAACATGAGAAACATAGCACAGTCAAAGTTAGTACAAAATGAAAATCTGAAAAACCACAAGCAGTAAGAAATATGACACGTCTTCAGTACTAAATAAACTTATGAGCGATCTAAAGCCAATTAAACGAAAATCTATAAGCAACTATAAGCAATACAGGTGACGTACTATCCCAGTCCCCTACTAGCGATACGCAGTTGAGCACCCATTGCTATCTGTTCCACATGAAACGAGCGAGCAGGAACAAGAAGAGGGGGGGATTACGAGTGAGCCAATGTCAGTGTCGATGTCGGTGGTCTCGACGGCGGATTCGAGGTCCTCGGGGGAGAAGGTGATGCCCTCCATGGGCGCAGTGCGGCAGCGCTCGGAGGCCTCGTCGAACAGCGTGCGCATCCGCTCCCGCTCCTTCTCATCCTTGCTCAGCACGTACGTCCCGCAGACCAGCGCGGACGGCCGCATAGGCGCCCCGGGGCGGCGCGACGCGCCGGAGAGTGGTGGGCACGCGAGCCCCGCGACGTGCTGGACCAAGGACGCCATTCTCTTCTGCCTCTGCTGGGAATGAGGAACGGGCAGAGAGGAGGGGGCGTGGCTGTGTTATCCGGTGGCCGTGGGATTTGAGGATAGGAGATGATTGGTTTTTGGGCCAGGCCGCTAGACTGGGCTACACCTGGGTTCTTCCTCCCGTCGGTGCGTGTAAAAAAAAGGCCGTTTTGTTTATTATATCTATATATATATATATACACTAGCAAAAGAGTTCCTTCTTCTAAAAAAAAAGCAAAAGAGTCCGTGAGTTGCAACAGAAGAAAAAAATACCATAAGTCCCTAACTCGATAATCATGACTGAAGACCTCAATAGGTCCACGTCCTTTATTTCAACATGACATTCCATTTGTGTTGCCGATTATCCTCCTTCCCACCATCGCCGATGATGGCTTCAGTGCTCACACAACCATAATGCGTTTAAATATGCTTAATCCAAAGGTGTCTCTCTCTCGGCACAATATGAGCAATTTGTTTTTGTTGTGAGATATTTTTAGATATTTTTGTGATATTTTGATGAGGCATGAAGGCATTGTTACTATTGGTTTCTTTCGTCTTTAATATGGTTTTGTTCAGGTGTTCGTTTGCAATCCAAATGAATACCGGTACAAAAAAAAGGACGGATCGTTCTATTGATTAAGATTGCACCCTAAGTAGGATTTTAAAAAATATTTAACGGGTAAAATAACATCATATTTAGATTCTGCATATTTTTCTAATCGAATTTCATATATAACATGTTAAAGTTGGAGTTAGGGTTTGAAAGATATGTATATTTAAAAACATTTGTTTTAGATGGACTTTGGGTTGGTTTACAAAAATATCAGGGGGTTTCTCTTTAATTCATGTCACTATGTACTACGGGTTAATTATCAGAGAGAGCAAGGGGTTTTCTATGAAACTACAATAACGATTCATTTCCCTAACTTAAAGGTGGACTACGGGGTAATTACCATAAAATGCAAGGGGTTTTCTACAAAATGCAAAAAAAACATTTTGTTTTCTCTACTTAAGTTGGATTGCGGATTAATTAATATCAAAAACTGGTTTGTTTGTAAAAGGGACGATGGATGTGCAGAAGCAATAGTCCCTTTATTGTCTACTAGCAAAAGAGCCCGTGCGTTGCAACGGGAGAGAAAACATAACACACACTCTTAACTCAACAACCATCACTCAAGACCACAATTGGTCCATCTTCTTTATTTTTGTGAGGCATCATATTTGTGTTGCCGCTTATCCTCCTTCTCACCCTCGCCGGCGATGGCCTCGGTGTTCACAAAAAACAACAAAAAAACGTGTGTTGAATATGGTTAATCATATAGGCGTCTCTCTCTCCTTCTCTCCTCCCTCTCCCTCTCTCTCTCTCGCTCGCTTTCTCTCACTCTCGCGATGAGAAATCTGTTGTTTTCCTTGCGACATTTTTCAGAGGTATGCACGTGAAGTTATCGATGTTTTTTTTCCGTATATGGTTATAGTGGGATGTTTATTTGCTATCGGGATCGCCGCCGATATGAAAAAAACGGATCTTGAGCTATAAATTATAAGTTTGCTTCCATAAAAATATTTTAAAAATATTTAACAGGTAAAATTAACATCATATTAAGATTCCACACATTTTTCTAATAAAATTTCATATATAATATGTTAAAATCAAAGTTACGATTTAAAAGATACAGATAATTTAAAAAATCATTTGGTTTGACTCAAATATATTCCAAAATAATATTTAAAGATACTTAAGAGGTAAAAATAATCTCATATTCATATTCCACATATTTTTCTAATCAAATTTCATATATAACATATTCAAATCGGAGTTACGGTTTAAAAGATATGGATGATTTTAAAAAGCATTTGTTTGACTTAAATATGATCCGCGGATGAATTACCGAAAACATCGGGGGGGTTTTGAAAAATGTAAAATAACGGTTCGGGTGTGACTTAAATCCGGACGACGGGTTGATTTCAAGAAAAGACAGGGACTTTGTGTAAAATACGAAAATAATGATTCGTTTTAACTTAAAACAGGACTGCGGGTTGAATTCTCTGAAATAGAGGGACTTTTCTAAAAAATGCCATGACGGACGGAAGAAACCCAATTTGCTTTATTATTAGGTAAAGATAAAGATAAAGATATCTATATCTACTAATAAAGCAAGGTGTGTTCCTCTAGGTTTATTATCCGTTCATTTACATTATTATTTTTAGTTTTTTTACTATCCGAGGTGGTACCAATTTTAAAGATTTTTTACGTTGAGTTCCGTTGGTTTGTCCTGTGTGGTGACTTTCGTCCGTACGTCCTGGGTCGGGGTGTAGTTTAACAAAAAATTCGTCCGTCCCTTGCATGGGCCAAACTGGACCTGATACACATCTCTTTTTTTCGATCAATTGGGGAGCAGCGAAAAAACTATTGCACTCGCGTGAGATTCAAGCTCACAACCTTCCACGTGGCATATAAGTCCGTAGCCAACCAAAACGTGCCTTGGTGTTACAAAATAAGGTTTCTAACCTAATTGTCTCACCTCGGTTCTTTATACCAAATTCCACCATTTTATATACATTTGCCAAATTTTCTGAAATATCAATAGGCTTGATATGACTACGACTACAGCTGGTGTTGTTGTTGTTCAGACGTCGTCACTCGTTAGGCTCTGTCTAGCCGAAAGAAGAATACCAAGATAAGGAAAGAGAAGAATTGCATATGATAATGCATGCACCTGATCCTATATGCATGCACCCGACGTGGCTAGGCAGCGCTCATGCGCTGGATGAATTTCTGGAGCGCATCCACCATATTAGGTAATTGATGTGACATGTCATTTTAGCCTACCAAAAAAGAAAAGTACGTAGTCTTCTATCCTCAGGTTACCTTAGCCGAGAGACCACGTGCATTTATTTGGGGTTTCAAAAAATTTAAAAAGTCATAACTTTTGATTCGAGTGTTAGAATTTAGATCCGTTTTTACTATTGGGTTTCTCGCGACGAGTTCTTCAAAAAATAGGTCACATATGAGTAGGTTTCGATAAACTTCTTTTTTCGAGCAACTTTGTGTCCTACTGAGGCAACTTCAGTGCTATAGGAAAGCAATTCATTTTCCCCATAGTATGACTACCTATCAGCGGAGGATCCTTCTAAAATTGGTTACCATGACTATCAATTGACTAGCTTCACCTCTAAGTTTCCTGCCATAAGGACAACAATCACCCAAAATGTCGAGATCGGCCTCTCTAGACACCTTTAACCATCCAATGACGATCACCTAATTTGTTTGAACAAGTCCGTACGTCTGAAATCCTTCAGACTGAACGACGAGGGGGCATTCTCAAAGTGCCTCAGCGTTCATTGCTCCCTCCGACATCAAGTTGGATCCCATCTCCTCAGACATCAAGAAGAGCAGAATCCGCAAAATAGTTTCGATCATACCAAGGGATCCCACACAGAGGAGATAAATTATTGATGCAACTCTATGACACAAACTATGGTAATGTTTCTGTCAATGATGATTGGGCAACTGGATACATGATTTTAGACAATTGTATGTTGATTGTGGGCAACTGGTACATGGTTTTAGACAACTGTATGGTTGATTGTGGGCAACTGGATACATGGTTTTAGACAACTGTATTGATTATGGGCAACTGGATACATGGTTTTAGACAACTGTATGGTTGATTGTGGGCAACTGGATACATGGTTTTAGACAATTGTATAGTTGATTATGGGCAACTGGATACATGGTTTTAGGTAACAGTATCATTGATTGTAGGCAACTATGATACCTGGAAAAAAGGATAAAGAACATACACGTGTTCATTTTTTAAGGGGGTCACAGATAAACTTAATCCCCTAAAAACACTTTGTGGTTTTAGTTATGTCCCCATGACCAGCTCACACTGCTTCCCCTCTATGATCATTTCGCCAAGTATTTACGATCGTACCAAGGGATCCCACCCCAAGGAGATGGAATTCTTGATGCATCTCTATGACACAATCTTAATCAAAAGGTATCTAAAACCTTTACATATTATCCAAATTATGGACTTGGTAATGTTCCTATTCATGAGGATTGGGCAACTAGATACATGGTTCTAGGCAATTGTATAGCTGATTGTGGGCAACTATGACACCTGATAAAGTGATAGCGAACACACACATGTTCGTTTTTAGGGGTTCACAGATAAACTTAATCCCATAAAAAAACTTCATGGTTTTAGTCATGTCCCCATGACAAGCTCCACCTCGCCACCCTCTATGATCATTCGCCAAGTGTTTACGATCATACCATTGGATCCCACTCGAAGAGAAGAAATTCTTGACACACCCCTGTGACACAAACTTAATTGAAAGGTGTCTAAAACCTTTAGATATTGGCCAAATCGTGGTCTTGGTAATGTTTCTGTTCATGAGGATTGGGCAATGGGATACATGATTTTAGGCAATTGTATGGTTAATTGTGGGCAACTATATTATCCTTCATGTATTGTGCATAAAAAAGGAGATCCAAGTACCTTTTTCTATGTGTTTTTGTTGCTTTTGTTGTGTGATAGTTGTTCGGAAATCCAACCGTGATTTGTGTGGTCGCCGAGGTCGCCTGCTGCCTCCCTCCGATGGTGAATCACGACGAGGTGCAAGTGAATCCCCTCCCCTTTCTCACTTCGTCTCTTCGACGGTAACCGATAGAAAAATGGGGTGGGGCGGCTCTTCCACGAACTGCAATGGTTATCTCTTTTCTGTTTTTTTGGAAGGGGCCTCACCATTCCTTCGGTCGCCACACCAGTCATGAAAGCACCTACGCGCGATTTGTGCCAAATCGAATGGCTTGGGAGGGTGCGCTCGACGTCCCTAAATATTGCAGCTGCACAAATAAGCATTTGGGGACAATTTGTATGTGAATTTAGTGAGCATGATAGTCATGGGAGGCAGCTTATAATGACTTATCATTGATAGGCAATCATAGCAGACAAACTAAGAAGAGGTTGCTCTCCTATAGCACTAAAGTTGCCTCTTTAGCACCCAAAGTTGCTCAAAATAGAAAGTTTGTCGAAACATATACATATGAGATCTAGTTTTGAAGAACTCATAGCGAGAAACCCAACGGTGAAAACAAATCTAAATTTTGATACTTGAATCAAAAGTTATGACTTTTTGAATTTTATTAAGCCCAAATAAATGCACGTACTTGTTCTTTCTTGACTGATTTGTGTAAATTTGGCAGCGTTTGATGGAATGAGGAACATATTCTTTCCTTTTTCGTAGTGTAATCATGACACAGAATGCTAATTACTCCTTTTGAGTGTGAGCTTTTTGTCGTGTACTGCGTGCGCTCGCGAAGCCCAATTAGTGCAGTTGCACTGTTAAGTATTTAGGTTATTTTTTTGGGATAAGGAGTGTATTAAATTGGTCTATTATATTTGGTACCTACTGATATGTGAAATGCAGATGTTATTTACATTAGTAGAAAGTTATGATTGTAGGAGAGATATATGTGTTTGAAGTTTGTCGGTCAACTTAGATGAGTCGGCCATTATATAAAGGCATGTAGGTGCGACCATGAAAAATAGGTTATATTTTATGAATAGACACAATATGTTTTTAGGGTAAGTACCCGTATCAAGTTTTGGGGGAAGCTGTCTAAAAATTCCTACGTTTTGAAGAAAACTTTAGAAAATCTTTGTGTTGCGTTTTCTTTGCGAGGAAATTATTTTGCACATGAGTACCATCATCGAGATTGGTTTCCTCGTGTTGGACCGTAAGGATCAATCTCTCTACTTCACGTACATCGCGTGAGCGGGCGAGAGGTTACTGTTGCTGAAAATGGAGTATCGTGAAAGGTCGGACCGCAAGAACAGATCGGATCCTGTCAACGAGGTTCGGTCTTTATCAGGTGGTATCAGATTAAAGACCGAACCTCGATGGCGAGTAATTAATCTCGATGACAAACCATTAACATAATGTAGGCAGTGGGATATGTTTAAATTGATTTGATTAAAGGGCCTTGGTTATCTTATGTATAATTTGTTGTGTGGTTTTAGGGGAGCTTATGTTTGCTCTTTTAGTAGTAATCAAGATTAGAAAAATATAAGTTGTGCTATAAAAAATATATTGGTAGATTCGTATTTGAAAGAAGTTTTCAATAATATTATTTTTGATGCATATAAATTATATTTTGCTAGTCAAATCTATGGTTAAAATTTGATATAAAACGGGAGGACTAATAAACCAAGACAGAGATAGTATTACCGTGCACAGGAAAGAGCGCTTGCTCCTCTAGTTTAATATGAAAATTAAATAAAAATATATAATAGAGATGACAATGGTGTACTATCACCACTAGGGATAAACCTAGTAGTGACGCAATGTTAAAGCCTAGCAGTAGCGTGCAGGGGGAGGGGCGCTACTGCTAGCGCGCTACAGCTAAGTGCTTAGTAGTAGTGTGGGCCCTGCCCCATGTTACTACATCTTATGTTAGCAGTAGCATTGGGTTGTACCCCGTGCCACTGTTAAATTTGTGTATTTCATTTCTGCATATTTATATTGTACTTATACAACACTCATATGCGTCGGTGCTATACAAACGGTTTTTAATCCTTTTCTGCAACGACATTTGGAACAGTCGCCAAGTGAGTGTAGGCAATAGTGTTGGGGATCATTGCAGAAAAAAAAATTCTACGCATCACCAAGATCAATCTATGGAGTAACTAGCAACGAGAGAGAGGGGAGTGCATCTTCATACCTTTGAAGATCGCGAGTCGGAAGCGTTGCAAGAACACGGTTGGAGGAGTATTACACGTAGCGATTCAGATCGCGGCCGAATCCGATCTAAGCACTGAACAACGGTGCCTCCGCGTTCAACACACGTGCAGCCCGGTGACGTCTCCCGCGCCTTGATCCAGCAAGGAGGAGGGAGAGGTTGAGGAAGAGGGCTCCAGTAGCAGCATGACGGCGTGGTGGTGATGGAGCGGCAGTTCTCCGGCAGGGCTTCGCCAAGCTCTTGCGGAGGAGGAGAGGTGTTGGGGAAGGGAGGGGCTGCGCCTTGGATGTGGTGTTGCAGCCCTCCCCTCGCCCCTTTATTTATAAGGAGAAGGGGGAATGGGGCCGGGCCCCTCTATATGAGATCTAGAGAGGGGGCGGCGGCCAAGCGGAGGGGGCTTGCCCCCAAGCAAGGGGGGGCGCCCCCTTTAGGGTTTCCCCCAACCCTAGGCGCATGGGCCCTAGGGGGGTGGCGCCCAACCCTCCAAGGGGCTGGTTCCCTTCCCTCTACAGCCCATGAGCCCCCCCGGACAGGTGGCCCCTCCCGGTGGACCCACGGAACCCCTCCGGTGGCCCCGGTACAATACCGGTATGCCCCCGAATATTTCTGGTGACCGTATGACAACTTCCCATATATAAATCTTCACCTCCGGGCCATTCCGGAACTCCTCGTGACGTCCGGGATCTCATCCGGAACTCCGAACAACATTCGGTAATCACATACAAATCTTCCTAATAACCCTAGCGTCATCGAACCTTAAGTGTGTAGATCCTACGGGTTCGGGAATCATGCAGACATGACCGAGACAACTCTCCGGCCAATAACCAACAGCAGGATCTGGATATCCATGTTGACTCCCACATGTTCCACGATGATCTCATCGGATGAACCACGATTTCGAGGATTCAAGTAATCCCGTATACAATTCCCTTTGTCAATCGGTATGTTACTTGTCCGAGATTCGATCGTCGGTATCCCAATACCTCGTTCAATCTCATTACCGACAAGTCACTTTACTCGTTCCGTAATGCATGATCCCGTGACCAACTACTTAGTCACATTGAGCTCATTATGATGATGCATTACCGAGTGGGCCCAGAGATACCTCTCCGTCATACGGAGTGACAAATCCCAGTCTCGATTCGTGCCAACCCAACAGACACTTTCGGAGATACCTGTAGTGCACCTTTATAGCCACCCAGTTACGTTGTGACGTTTGGTACACCCAAAGCACTCCTACGGTATCCGGAAGTTGCACAATCTCATGGTCTAAGGAAATGATACTTGACATTAGAAAAGCTCTAGCAAATGAACTACACAATTTTTTGTGCTATGCTCAGGATTGGGTTTTGTCCATCACATCATTCTCCTAATGATGTGATCCCGTTATCAATGACATCCAATGTCCATAGTCAGGAAACCATGACAATCTGTTGATCAACGAGCTAGTCAACTAGAGGCTCACTAAGGACATGGAGTGGTCTATGTATTCACACATGTATTACGGTTTCCGATCAATACAATTATAGCATGAACAATAGACAATTATCATGAACAAGGAAATATAATAATAACCATTTTATTATTGCCTCTAGGGCATATTTCCAACAAATAGGGGGGTCCTTCCCACACGACCCAAAAACCGTTGGGGATAGGCCCTTCTAGCACACAAGGTAGGGCAAAATGAGCTCGTGTGCGATCGGGCGAGGCATCAAAACCCAATTGTTTCTGTTCGTATGTACATCCCACACGGTGAATCTCAGAAAAACATTTCCATTCATATGTATATCACACGCAGTCAATCCAAGGAGAACGTTTCCATTCTCATGTACATCCCACACAGTGAATCCAGGGAAAACGTTTCCGTTCGTATATACTTCCCACACAGTCAATCCAAGGAAAACGTTTCCGTTCATATGTACATCCCACACAGTCAATCCAGGGAAAGCGCTTCCGTTCGTATGTATATCCCACACAGGTTTATGTATAGGCTTCTGTGTGATACGTGTAACTATCACACACGCTCTGCCTTAGTTAACTGTTTGCTTTTATTAACTATATCACACACGATTTGATGAAGAAACTGTGTGGCATTGGGCTATCCATCACAAGCGCTTTTACTTCTAGAACCGTTTGCAAAGTTCCATGACCCATTTAGCAGGTTTATTAGTTTACAATTAATAATTCTAGTATTACGCAAATTCACATTTCATATCGAACAGTTGTTTGCCAATTTCATATCAGACACATAGATATATTTTAACATCACAGTACGATAGCTACCGGAAAACAGCACAGTACAACATATAGATAGTTCAACTTCATAAGAACAATATTAGAACAATATATTCATTTCCCTAATCGAGATCATTCAGGCTCGCCTTATCCACCTCTTCTTTCAGTTCAGTAAAAACCTGTTTTGCACGGCCAACTGGAAAAGTGACTCCTCCTTCGCCAACACCATCTTAGCAAAGTCTGACTTAAAAATTTGAGCTCATTCTCCACCTTTCTCTATTTATCCCGCATCTTCAAATATTCTTCAGCGTTGACAACATTTTCTCTAAGCCCACCTCTGTTCTCTTCCTAATACATGCTCCAGAGCTTTGCTACGCACATCTTCAAAGACTGTGGCCGCTCTTGATCAACCCACTCCAAGTAAGAACACTTCTGTTCATACTATAATATTAAAAACTAGATCAGTAACAATTGTAGGAAAATGGGTTTATAGCAACATAGAAAATCACCAATACTTATTTTGAAAAACTGAAGAAACAGGTTAATTACGACACATCTTCTCAAAAATATCAATGTGTAAATGAATTAATTGCTACTGAGACAACAACCAAATTCTGAAACATCAGAAGCTATAATTAGCTACAACAACGCTTCAAGTTCTTATCATGTACTATAAATAACAAATTGAACATTTTAAGAGGAAGGTAAATATAACTACAACAGCATAGCGACAGTGTTTGGATGACAACAAATTGATATTAACAGGTGTGTACATGCACAAATTTTGTAACATAGAACTAGTAGCACTAAGGCGTCCACTATGTATGCCAAAACCGGTGTAAAGACAACTATTGCTACATCTCGCACCGATGCCCTGCACTGGCGAGCCGATGCAGCGGAAAAAAATCAGGGACCCGAACTCCGGAGCACCTAGTTGCTCTGACGCCTAGTTTCGTCGTGCCATAAAGATTTAGTATTTTACTGCTTGGCTACTCGGATGTGTGGACAAGTTGGCTCCACAACTGCTGAAGTGATGCCAAATAATTTTCTAATGATACCGCTGATGAGATGGCAACATTTTTAGATACTAGGAACAAACTGTGACACTGTCTTAGGATGCGTTTGGTTGAAGGTGTGGTATGAATGGGTTGGGACCGTGACAGTGTCTTAATCACATCTAACAAATGATTTGTAACAACGAAAGAGGGTCTAATCTTCTCTACACATGCCAAAAACTTCCTCCCACTGTCCACAGATTCAAACGCAACTAGCTTCACGCATGGAGATTGATGGTGACAACGAGCAGACAGATCTTCAGCCACCCCGCTCCATTCGTTGCAACTGATGGTCCTAGGGAACTACAAGAGGAAGAAATGACTCGAATCGACCGCTGGGTAAAAATCCTTCATTCCAAATCATAGCCCGAGAGAGAGAAGAGAGGCAAACCGGCTGGTGAAGGAGTCATTGGAGGAGGAGGAACAGTTGGAGAGGTCTTTGAAGAAGACCATGGCGCCCCCGGCGGTAGGATGCGATTTGGCAAGAGCGAGGAAGCGGCTATAGCTTAGAAAGGAAGGAAGGAAGGAAGGAAGGAAGGGGGAAACAGGGGAAATGTGACTTTTGATCGGGGAGAAAAGGGGGTGGGGAGGGGGAGGGTAGATATTTCGGTGGTAGGCCAAAAATTTCAAAATGTGGAGGGAAACTTTGCACGCGGTGCCGCCGGACACCATTCACTTTGAACGATAGTGTGCATCGCAAACGATTCTTCTGCTTAACGTGCATGGGATGAGTTTGATAATTGAAATTTTGGTTGAAATTTCCCTACGTACGTCATTGCATAATTTAACATCACTTGCTAATTTGGACACACAAAAGAGCATACAGTACACAGACCAGACTTACTGAATCGAGCAATTTTAGTAATTAAACAGAGATAGTTGACCTAAACATTGCTCTAACAAAAGACCATCATTAAAAACAAAGCCTAAGTACGAATAATTTTAACAAATTCGCCGCCGCACCGGCCTATGCATCACCGGTGTGAGATGAGACATCGATGACTTGTCCTAGCAACATGCCGCCGTTGGTGGACTCCGCGCCCCCTGCTGAAGTCGACCGCGTCCTCGTCCTCGGCGCCGCCCTCAAGGTTGTAGTACTCGTAGTAGTGGCTGCGCCATTTGGTACTCCACCGCCGATTCCTCGACAGACAGACTCTTCTCTACCTCGACCTAGGCTACACGTAACTCCTCCTCCCGGTGCTCCTCGATCTCCGCCGCCTCCTGCATCTCTAGCTCCCGCTCGACGACCTCATGAGGAAGAAGGTGCTCCATGGCCACCGCCGCATTTTCGGACATGGGTTTCATGCTGGATTCCGAGGTGGCCTGGAATATCTTGGCGTGGATGGCCTCAACCCGGGCCAGGGCAACATCGGCGGCATGGACGACAGCTCAAGCACTCTCGGCGTTTGCAGCCGCCGTCGCAGCAGTAGCTGCAGTCATCTCGGCTGCTACAACTGCCCTGTCGGCTGCCACAGACGCCCTCTCGACAGAAAAGGCCACGCTTAATGCCGATGCAGCTGCACTCTCGGCGTAGGCAGCGGCGCTCTCGGCACAGGTGGCGCGCAGGGGGGACGCGACCGTCGTACGGGCCTTCACAAAGCATTTCCATGACGTCATCTTTGCAAGAAGGGGGTGCGAGAATGGGGATCGGGATTTGTGGATTCGGGGGTTGCCGGCACTGGAGCAGACGAGTCGGCGAAGCTTAAGGAGGAGGACTTAAATAGACCCAGAAACTTTCATCGCAAACTATTCCTACAAAACAACTTTGTGTGATGTTGTAGATATTTTTTGTTAGCTGTGAAAGACGAATTTGGAGTAATGTGGCAACCGATGGTGTTTTTAATGTACGAGAAAATTTGTAGTACTAATACAACTGTCATGTCAAATTTTGGAAAATTTCAGGGGTCCTTTGACCTTTTAAGACATTTAAGTGATTTCTAGCCATTTAATGACCATAATTAAAATTTGAACTACATGTACATGCATCAGCTAACCAAAACGGTTTGAAAAGTCATATTTTGTGTACTTATGTGTGATTTAATTTCACATGCAGTAAATTGGAAAGAATTTTCAAACATATTGGTCTAACGGCTATGACACAATTAAGCACGAAGTGCCATGACATTTAAATTTCAAAACATAAAAAACATGAAACCTTGCTTGATGTAATGTCATACCATCAAGATGATGTGGTACAAAAATTGGCTTGTTTGACAAAAATTTGGACACACACCCCTCACAAACCGGAGCAACTCACTAGAAGACTCGTGGTTCCGAGAGGGAACAATGCATATTTGATGACGAACGGCAGATAGCTTCCTCTTACAGCCTTCAAAAAAATTCTACGTGTAATGTGCACTGATACTAACTGTCATGTGAAAATTTGGAAAATTTCAGGGGTCATTTGACCTTTTGAAGACATTTTAGTGATTTTCTAATCATTTAATGATCGTAATTCAAATTTGAACTAGGTGTACATGCAACGGCTAACCGTAACGGTTTGAAAAATCATGTTTGTGTACTTGTGTGCGAGTTAATTCCATGTGCAGTAAATTAGAAGGAATTTTCATTGGTCACATGGCATGGATACATGCATGGAGTGCCATGGCATTTTTATTCCAAAAAAATAAAAAATGATCAGGAAAATTTGAAACCTTGCTTGATGTAATGTCATGCCACCAAGATGATGTGGTACAAAAATTCGCCTGTTTGACGAAAGTTTGGACACACACCCTCACAAACCGAAGCAACTCACTAGAAGGCTCGTGGTTTCGAAGGGAACAATGCATGTTTGATAACGAACGGTAGATAGCTTCCTCTTACAGCCATCAAATTTTTTTCTACGTGTAATGTGCACTGGTACAAACTGTCATGTGAAAATTTGGAAAATTTCAGGGGCCATTCGACCATTTGAAGACATTTAAGTGATTTCCTGGCCATTTGATGACCCTAATTCAAATTTGAAGTAGATGTACATGCAACGGCTAACCATAACAGTTTGAAAAATCATATTTGTGTACTTGTGTGCAAGTTAATTCTATATGCAGTAAATTGGAAGGAATTTTCAAACATATGGGTCTCACGGCATGGACACATGCATGGAGTGCCATGACATTTTAATTCCAAAAAAATAAAAAATGATCAGGAAAACACGAAACCTTGCTTGATGTAATGTCATGCCACCAAGATGACATGGTACAAAAATTGGCCAGTTTGACGAAAATTTGGACGCACACCCCTCACAAACCGGAGCAACTAACTAGAAGGCTCGTGGTTCCGAGAGAGAATAATGCATGTTTGATGACGAACATCAGATAGCTTCCTCCTACGACCTTGAAAATATTTCTACGTGAAATGTGCACTGATACAAACTGTCATGTGAAAATTTGGAAATTTTCAGGGGTCATTTGACCTTTTCAAGACATTAAGTGATTTCCTAGCCATTTAATGACCCTAATTCAAATTTGAACTAGATGTACATGCAATGGCTAACCATAATGGTTTGAAAAATCATATTTGTGTACTTGTGTGCGAGTTAATTCCATGTGCAGTAAATTGCAAGTAATTTTAAACATATTGGTCTCATGGCATGGACATATACATGGAGTGCCATGGCATTTTAATTCCAAAAAAAAAATGATCAGGAAAACATGAAACCTTGCTTGATGTAATGTCATGCCACCAAGATGGCGTGGTACAAAAATTGGCCTGTTTGACGAAAGTTTGGACGCACACCCCTCACAAACTGGAGCAACTCACTAGAAGGCTCATGGTTCTGAGAGGGAACAATGCATGTTTGATGACGAACATCAGATAGCTTCCTCTTACGACCTTAATTTTTTTTCTACGTGTAATGTGCACTGATACAAACTGTCATGTGAAAATTTGGAAATTTTCAGGGGTCATTTGACCTTTTGAAGACATTTAAGAGATTTCCTAGCCATTTAATGACCCTAATTCAAATTTAAACTAGATGTACATGCAATGGCTAACCATAACGGTTTGAAAAATCATATTTGTGTACTTGTGTGTGAGTTAATTTCAGGTGCAGTAAATTAGAAGGAATTTTTAAACATATTGGTCTCACGGCATGGACATATGCATGGAGTGCCTTGGCATTTTAATTGCAAAAAATTAAAAAATGATCAGAAAAACATGAAACCTTGCTTGATGTATGTCATGCCACCAAGATGATGTGGTACAAAGATTGGTCTGTTTGACGAGAGTTTGGACACACACACCCCTTACAAACCGGAGCAACTCACTAGAAGTCTCGTGGTTCCGAGAGGGAACAATGCATGTGTGATGACGAATGACAGATAGCTTCCTCTTAGGACCTTCAAAAATTTTCTACGTGTAATGTGTACCGATACAAACTATCATGTGAAAATTTGGAAAATTTCAGGGGTCATTTGACCTTTTGAAGACTTTTAAGTGATTTCCTAGCCATTTAATGACCCTAATTCAAATTTGAACTAGATGTACATGCAACGGCTAACAATAACAGTTTGAAAAATCATATTTGTGTACTTATGTGCGAGTTAATTCAATGTGCAGTAAATTTAAAGGAATTTTTAAACATATTGGTCTCACGGCATGGACACATGCATGGAGTGCCATGGCATTTTAATTGCAAAATAATTAAAAAATGATCAGAAAAACATGAAACCTTACTTGATGTAATGTCATGCCACCAAGATGATGTGGTACAATAATTGGTATGCTTGACGAAAGTTTGGACACACACCCTCACAAATCGGAGCAACTCACTAGAAGGCTCGTGGATCCGAGAGGGAACAATGCATGTTTGATGATGAACGGCAGATAGCTTCCTCTTACGGCCTTCAAAAAAATTCTACATGTAAGTGCACTGATGCAAACTGTCATGTGAAAATTTGGAAAATTTCAGGGGTCATTTTACCTTTTGAAGACTTTATGTGATTTCCTAGCCATTTAATGATCCTAATTCAAATTTTGAACTAGATGTACATGCAATGGCTAACCATAACGGTTTAAAAAATTGTGTGCAAGTTAATTCCATGTGCAGCAAATTAGAAGGAATTTTCAAACATATTAGTCTCACGGCATGGACACATGTAAATGCATGGAGTGCCATGGCATTTTAATTCCAAAATATTAAAAATGATCAGAAAAACATGAAACCTTGCTTGATGTAATGTCATTCCACCAAGATGATGTGATACAAAAATTGGCTTGCTTGATGAAGTTTGGACACACACCCCTCACAAACCAGAGCAACTCACTAGAAGGCTCGTGGTTCCAAGTGTTGGGGATCCTTGCAGAAATAAAAAAATTCTACACATCACCAAGATCAATCTATGGAGTAACTAGCAACGAGAGAGAGGGAAGTGCATCTTCATACCCTTGAAGACCGTGAGACGGAAGCGTTGCAAGAACGTGGATGAAGGAGTCGTACTCGAAGCGATTCAGATTGCGGTGGACTCCGATCTAAGCGTCGAACAACGGCACCTCCGCGTTCAACACACATGCAACCCGGTGATGTCTCCCGCACCTTGATCCAGCAAGGAGGAGGGAGAGGTTGAGGAAGAGGGCTCCAGTAGCAGCACGACGACGTGGTGGTGATGGAGTGGCAGTTCTCTGGCAGGGCTTCGCCAAGCTCTTGCGGAGGAGGAGAGGTGTTGGTGAGGGGAGGGGCTGCGCCTTGGATGTGTTGTTACAGCCCTTCCCTCGCCCCTCTATTTATAGGGAGAAGGGGAAGGGGCCCAGCCTCCTCTAGATGAGATCTAGATGGGGGGGGGCAGCGGCCAAGGGGAGGGGGCCTGCCCCCCAAGCAAGGGGGGCGCCCCCTTTAGGGTTTCCTCCCCAACCCTAGGCGCATGGGCCCAAGGGGGGGTGGCGCCCAGCCCTCCAAGGGGCTGGTTCTCTTCCCTCTACAGCCCATGAGCCCCCCCGGACAGGTGGCCCCTCCCGGTGGACCCCCGGAACCCCTCCGGTGGCCCCGGTACAATACCGGTATGCCCCCGAATATTTCTGGTGACCGTATGACAACTTCCCATATATAAATCATCACCTCCGGGCCATTCCGGAACTCCTCGTGACATCCGGGATCTCATCCGGAACTCCGAACAACATTCGATAATCACATACAAATCTTCCTAATAACCCTAGCGTCATCGAACCTTAAGTGTGTAGACCCTACGGGTTCGGACGCAGACATGACCGAGACAGCTCTCCGGCCAATAACCAATAGCGGGATCTGGATACCCATGTTGGCTCCCACATGTTTCATGATGATCTCATTGGATGAACCACGATGTCAAGGATTCAAGCAATCCCGTATACAATTCCCTTTGTCAATCGGTACGTTACTTGCCCGAGATTCGATCGTCGGTATCCCAATACCTCGTTCAATCTCGTTACCGGCAAGTCACTTTACTCGTTCCGTAATGCATGATCCCGTGACTAACTACTTAGTCACATTGAGCTCATTATGATGATGCATTACCGAGTGGGCCCAGAGATACCTCTCTGTCATACGGAGTGACAAATCCCAGTCTCGATTCGTGCCAACCCAATAGACACTTTTGGAGATACCTGTAGTGCACCTTTATAGCCACCGAGTTACGTTGTGACGTTTGGCACACCCATAGCATGCCTACGGTATCCAGGAGTTGCATGATCTCATGGTCTAACGAAATGATACTTGACATTAGAAAAGCTCTAGCAAACGAACTACACGATCTTGTGCTATGCTTAGGATTGGGTCTTGTCCATCACATCATTCTCCTAATGATGTGATCCCGTTATCAATGACATCCAATGTCCATAGTCAGGAAACCATGACCATCTGTTGATCAACGAGCTAGTCAACTAGAGGCTCACTAGGGACATGGTGTGGTCTATGTATTCACACATGTATTACGGTTTTCAATCAATACAATTATACCATGAACAATAGACAATTATCATGAACAAGGAAATATAATAATAACCATTTTATTATTGCCTCTAGAGCATATTTCCAACACTCTCCCACTTGCCCTAGAGTCAATAATCTAGTTACATTGTGATGAATCAAACACCCATACAGTTCTGGTGTTGATCATGTTTTGCTCGCGGAAGAGGTTTAGTCAATGGATCTACGACATTCAGATCTGTATGCACTTTACAAATATCTATGTCTCCATCTTGAACATTTTCACGAATGGAGTTGAAGCGACGCTTGATGTGTCTGGTCTTCTTGTGAAACCTGGGCTCCTTGGCAAGGGCAATAGCTCCAGTGTTGTCACAGAACAGAGTCATCGTCCCGACGCATTAGGAATAACTCCTAGGTCGGTAATGAACTCCTTCATCCAGATTGCTTCATGTGCTGCCTCCGAGGCTGCCATGTACTCCGCTTCACATGTAGATCCCGCCACGACGCTTTGCTTGCAACTGCACCAGCTTACTTTCCCACCATTCAAAATATACATGTATCCGGTTTGTGACTTGGAGTCATCCAGATCTGTGTCGAAGCTAGCATCGACGTAACCCTTTACGACGAGCTCTTCATCACCTCCATAAACGAGAAACATATCCTTAGTCCTTTTCAGGTACTTCAGGATATTCTTAACCGCTGTCCAGTGTTCCATGCCGGGATTACTTTGGTATCTTCCTACCAAACTTACGGCAAGGTTTACATCAGGTCTGGTACACAACATGGCATACATAATAGACCCTATGGCTGAGGCATAGGGGATGACACTCATCTTTTCTCTATCTTCTGCCGTGGTCGGGCTTTGAGCTGAGCTCAATTTCACACCTTGCAATACAGGCAAGAACCCTTTCTTGGACTGATCCATATTGAACTTCTTCAATATCTTATCAAGGTATGTGCTTTGTGAAAGACCTATGAGGCGTCTCGATCTATCTCTATAGATCTTGATGCCTAATATGTAAGCAGCTTCTCCAAGGTCCTTCATTGAAAAACACTTATTCAAGTAGGCCTTTATGCTCTTCAAGAGTTCTATATCATTTCCCATAAATAGTATGTCATCTACATATAATATGAGATATGCTACAGAGCTCCCACTCACTTTCTTGTAAACGCAGGCTTCTCCACAAGTCTGCATAAACCCAAACGCTTTGACCATTTCATCAAAGCGAATGTTCCAACTCCGAGATGCTTGCACCAGCCCATAGATGGAGCGCTGGAGCTTGCATACCTTGTTAGCATTCTTAGGATCGACAAAACATTCCAGCTGCATCATATACAATTCTTCCTTAAGAAAGCCATTAAGGAATGTCGTTGTGACGTCCATTTGCCATATCTCATAATCGTAGAATGCGGCAATTGCTAACATGATTCAGACGGACTTCAGCTTTGCTACGGGTGAGAAGGTCTCATCGTGGTCAACCCCTTGAACTTGTCGATAACCCTTAGTGACAAGTTGAGCTTTATAGATGGTAACATTACCATCTGCGTCCGTCTTCTTCTTAAAGATCCATTTATTTTCTATCGCTCGAGGATCATCGGGAAAGTCTGTCAAAGTCCATACTTTGTTTTCATACACGGATCCTATCTCGGATTGCATGGCCTCAAGCCATTTGTTGGAATCTGGGCCCGCCATCGCTTCTTCATAGCTCGAAGGTTCACCGTTGTCTAACAACATGATTTCCAGGACAGGGTTGCCATACCATTCTGGTGTGGAACGTGTCCTTGTGGACCTACGAAGTTCAGTAGCAACTTGATCTGAAGTACCTTGATCCTCTCTATCCGGTGCAGGAACCACAGAAACATTTTCCTGAGCTGTGCTACTTTCCGGTTCAAGAGGCAGTACTTCATCAAGTTCTACTTTCCTCCCACTTACTTCTCTCGAGAGAAACTCTTTCTCCAGAAAGGACCCGTTCTTGGCTACAAAGATCTTGCCTTCGGATATGAGGTAGAAGGTATACCCAATGGTTTCCTTAGGGTATCCTATGAAGACGCAATTTCCGACTTGGGTTCGAGCTTTTCAGGTTGAAGTTTCTTGACATAAGCATCGCATCCCCAAACTTTTAGAAACGACAGCTTAGGTTTCTTCCCAAACCATAATTCATACGGTGTCGTCCCAACGGATTTAGAAGGTGCCCTATTTAAAGTGAATGTAGCTGTCTCTAGAGCGTATCCCCAAATTGATAGCGGTAAATCGGTGAGTGACATCATAGATCGCACCATATCCAATAGAGTGCGATTACGATGTTCGGACACTCCGTTATGCTGAGGTGTTCCAGGCGGTGTGAGTTGTGAAACAATTCCACATTTCCTTAAGTGCGTACCAAATTCGTGACTCAAATATTCTCCCCCACGATCTGATCGTAAGAACTTTATCTTTCGGTCACGTTGATTCTCTACCTCATTCTGAAATTCCTTGAACTTTTCAAAGGTCTCAGACTTGTGTTTCATCATGTAGACATACCCATATCTACTTAACTCGTCAGTGAGAGTGAGAACATAACGATAGCCTCCGCGAGCCTCAACGCTCATTGGACCGCACACATCAGTATGTATGATTTCCAATAAGTTGGTTGCTCGCTCCATTGTTCTGGAGAACGGAGTCTTGGTCATTTTTCCCATGAGGCATGGTTCGTATGTGTCAAATGATTCGTAAATAAGAGACTCCAAAAGTCCATCAGCATGGAGTTTCTTCATGCGTTTGACACCAATGTGACCAAGGCGGCAGTGCCACAAGTATGTGGGAGTATCGTTATCAACCTTACATATTTTGGTATTCACACTACGAATATGTGTAACATCACATTTGAGATTCATTAAGAATAAACCATTGACCAGCGGGGCATGACCATAAAATATCTCTCTCATATAAATAGAACAACCATTATTCTCGGATTTACATGAGTAGCCATCTCGTATTAAACAAGATCCAGATACAATGTTCATGCTCAAAGCTAGCACTAAATAACAATTATTGAGATTTAAAACTAATCCCATAGGTAAATGTAGAGGTAGCGTGCTGACGGTGATCACATCGACCTTGGAACCATTCCCGACGCGCATCGTCACCTCGTCCTTCGCCAGTCTCCGCTTATTCCGCAGCTCCTGTTTTGAGTTACAAATATGAGCAACCGCACCGGTATCAAATACCCAGGAGCTACTACGAGTACTGGTAAGGTACACATCAATTACATGTATATCGCATATACCTTTGGTGTTGCCGGCCTTCTTGTCCGCTAAGTACTTGGGGCAGTTCCGCTTCCAGTGTCCACTTCCCTTGCAATAAAAGCACTCAGTCTTAGGTTTGGGTCCATGCTTTGGCTTCTTCCTGGCAACTGGCTTATCGGGCGCGGCAACTCCCTTGCCGTCCTTTCTTGAAGTTCTTCTTACCCTTGCCTTTCTTGAAACTAGTGGTTTTATTGACCATCAACACTTGATGTTACTTTTTGATCTCCACCTCCGCTAATTTTAGCATTGAAAATACCTCAGGAATGGTTTTCACCATCCCCTGCATATTGTAGTTCATCACAAAGCTCTTGTAGCTAGGTGGGAGCGACTGGAGGATTCTGTCAATGACCGCGTCATCCGGGAGATTAACTCCCAGCTGAGACAAGCGGTTGTGCAACCCAGACATTTTGAGTATGTGGTCGCTGACAGAACCATTCTCCTCCATCTTACAACTGTAGAACTTGTCGGAGACTTCATATCTCTCGACACGGGCATGAGCTTGGAAAACCATTTTCAGCTCTTGGAACATCTCGTATGCTCCATGCTGCTCAAAACGCTTTTGGAGCCCCGGTTCTAAGCTGTAAAGCATGCCGCGCTGAACCAGGGAGTAATCATCACTACGCGATTGCCCGGCGTTCATAATGTCTTGAGTTGCTGGGAAAACGGGTGCTTCACCTAGCGGTGCATCTAGGACATATGCTTTCTTGGCAGCTATGAGGATGATCCTCAAGTTCCGGACCCAGTCCGTATAGTTGCTGTCATCGTCTTTCAGCTTGGTTTTCTCTAGGAACGCGTTGAAGTTGAGGGCAACATTAGCGTGGACCATTTGATCTACAAGACATATTGCAAAGCTTTTAGACTAAGTTCATGATAATTAAGTTCATCTAATCAAATTATTTAATGGACTCCCACTCAGATAGACATCCCTCTAGTCATCTAAGTGATACATGATCGGAGTCAACTAGGCCGTGTCCGATCATCACGTGAGACGGACTAGTCATCATCGGTGAACATCTTCATGTTGATCGTATCTTCTATACGACTCATGTTCGACCTTTTGGTCTCTTGTGTTCCGAGGCCATGTCTGTACATGCTAGTGTTGGGGAACGTTGCAGAAAATAAAAAAATTCTGTGCTTCACCAAGATCATTCTATGGAGTCATCTAGCAACGAGAGAGAGGGGTGCATCTACATACCCTTGTAGATCGCATGCGGAAGCGTTCAAGAGAACGGGTTGAGGGAGTCGTACTCGTCGTGATCCAAATCACCGGAGATCTTAGCGCCGAATGGACGGCACCTCCGTGTTCAACACACGTACGGTTGGGAAGACGTCTCCTCCTTCTTGATCCAGCAAGGGGGAAGGAGAGGTTGATGAAGATCCAGCAGCACGACGGCGTGGTGGTGGATGCAGCAGTGATCACGGCAGGGCTTCGCCAAGCTTCTGCGAGAGGGAGAGGTGGTGCGTGGGGAGAGGGAGGCGCTAGGGACTTGGGTGCGGCTGCCCTCCCTCCCCCCTCTTTATATAGGCCCCCTAGGGGGGCTCCGTCCCTAGGAGATGCAATCTCCAAGGGGGGGCGGCGGCCAAGGGGGTGGCTTGCCCCCCAAGGCAAGTGGAGGCGCCCCCCACCCCTAGGGTTTCCAACCCTAGGCGCAGGGGGGCCCAAGGTGGGCCGCACTAGCCCACCAGGGGCTGGTTCCCCTCCCACTTCAGCCCATGGGGCCCTCCGGGATAGGTGGCCCCACCCGGTGGACCCCTGGGCCCTTCCGGTGGTCCCGGTACAATACCGGTGACCCCCGAAACTTTCCCGGTGGCTGAAACTGCACTTCCTATATATAATTCTTCACCTCCGGACCATTCCAGAACTCCTCGTGACGTCCGGGATCTCATCCGGGACTCCGAACAACTTTCGGGTTACTGCATACTCATATCTCTACAACCCTAGCATCACCGAACCTTAAGTGTGTAGACCCTACGGGTTCGGGAGACATGTAGACATAACCGAGATGCCTCTCCGATCAATAACCAACAACGGTATCTGGATATCCATGTTGGCTCCCACATGCTCCTCGATGATCTCATCAGATGAACCACGATGTCGAGGATTCAATCAATCCCGTATACAATTCCCTTTGTCAATCGGTACGTTACTCGCCCGAGACTCGATGGTCGGTATCCCAATACCTCGTTCAATCTCGTTATCGGCAAGTCACTTTACTCGTACCATAATGCATGATCCCATGACCAGACACTTGGTCACATTGAGCTCATTATGATGATGCATTACCGAGTGGGCCTAGAGATACCTCTCCGTCATACGGAGTGACAAATCCCAGTCTCGATTCGTGCCAACCCAACAGACACTTTCGGAGATACCCGTAGTGCACCTTTATAGTCACCCAGTTACGTTGTGACGTTTGGCACACCCAAAGCACTCCTACGGTATCCGGGAGTTGCACAATCTCATGGTCTAAGGAAATGATACTTGACATTTGGAAAAGCTCTAGCTAAACGAACTACACGATCTTTGTGCCATGCTTAGGATTGGGTCTTGTCCATCACATCATTCTCCTAATGATGTGATCCCATCAATGACATCCAATGTCCATAGTCAGGAAACCATGACTATCTGTTGATCAACGAGCTAGTCAACGAGAGGCTCACTAGGGACTTGTTGTGGTCTATGTATTCACACATGTATTACGATTTCCGGATAATACAATTATAGCATGAATAATAGACAATTGTCATGAACAAAGAAATATAATAATAACCATTTTATTATTGCCTCTAGGGCATATTTCCAACAGTCTGCCACGTGCACTAGAGTCAATAATCTAGTTACATTGTGATGTATCGAACACCCATTGCGTTCTGGTGTTGATCATGTTTTGCTCTAGGGAGAGGTTTAGTCAACGGATCTGCTACATTCAGGTCCGTATGTACTTTACAAATATCTATGTCTCCATCTTGAACATTTTCACGAATGGAGTTGAAGCGACGCTTGATGTGCTGGTCTTCTTGTGAAACCTGGGCTCCTTGGCAAGTACAATAGCTCCAGTGTTGTCACAGAAGAGTGTGATCGGCCCCAACGCATTGGGTATGACTCCTAGGTCGGTGATGAACTCCTTCACCCAGATAGCTTCATGCGCTGCCTCCGAGGCTGCCATGTACTCCGCTTCACATGTAGATCCCGCCACGACGCTCTGCTTGCAGCTGCACCAGCTTACTGCCCCACCATTCAAAATATACACGTATCCGGTTGTGAGTTAGAGTCATCCAGATCTATGTCGAAGCTAGCGTCGATGTAACCCTTTACGACGAGCTCTTCGTCACCTCCATATACGAGAAACATATCCTTAGTCCTTTTCAGGTACTTAAGGATGTTCTTGACCGCTGTCCAGTGTTCCATGCCGGGATTACTTTGGTACCTTCCTACCAAACTTACGGCAAGGTTTATATCAGGTTTGGTACAGGTCATGGCATACTTGATAGACCCTATGGCTGAGGCATAGGGGACGACACTCATCTTTTCTCTATCTTCTGCCGTGGTCAGACATTGAGCCGAGCTCAATTTCACACCTTGCAACACAGGCAAGAACCCCTTCTTGGACTGATCCATATTGAACTTCTTCAATATCTTATCAAGGTATGTGCTTTGTGAAAGACCTATGAGGCGTCTTGATCTATCTCTATAGATCTTGATGCCTAATATGTAAGCAGCTTCTCCAAGGTCCTTCATTGAAAACACTTATTCAAGTAGGCCTTAATGATGTCCAAAAGTTCTATATCATTTCCCATCAAAAGTATGCCATCCACATATAATATGAGAAATGCTACAGAGCTCCCACTCACTTTCTTGTAAACGCAGGCTTCTCCATAAGTCTGCATAAACCCAAATGCTTTGATCATTTCATTAAAGCGAATGTTCCAACTCCGAGATGCTTGCACCAGCCCATAGGTGGAGCACTGGAGCTTGCATACCTTGTTAGCATTCTTAGGGTCGACAAAACCTTCCGGCTGCATCATATATAGTTCTTCCTTAAGATGACCGTTAAGGAATGCCGTTTTGACGTCCATTTGCTATATCTCATAATCATAGTATGCGGCAATTGCTAACATGATTAGGACGGACTTCAGCTTTTCTACGGGAGAGAATGTCTCATCATAGTCAATCCCTTGAACTTGTCGATAACCCTTAGCGACAAGTCGAGCTTTATAGATGGTAACATTACCATCCGCGTCCGTTTTCTTCTTAAAGATCCATTTGTTTTCTATCGCTCGCTGATCTTCGGGCAAGTCTGTCAAAGTCCATACTTTGTTTTCATACATGGATCCTATCTCGGATTGCATGGCTTCAAGCCATTTGTTGGTATCTGGGCCCACCATTGCTTCTTTATAGTTTGAAGGTTCACCGTTGTCTAACAACATGATTTCTAGGACAGGGTTGCCATACCACTCTGGTGTGGAACGTGTCCTCGTGGACCTACGAAGTTCAGTAGTAACTTGATCTGAAGTACCTTGATCATCATCATTAGTTTCCTCTCTTGTTGGTGCAGGCACCACAGGAACATCTTCCTGAGCTGCGCTACTTATCGGTTCAAGAGGTAGTACTTCATCAAGTTCCACTTTCCTCCCACTTACTTCTCTCGAGAGAAACTCTTTCTCCAGAAAGGACCCGTTCTTGGCAACAAAGATCTTGCCCTCGGATCTTAAGTAGAAGGTATACCCAATGGTTTCCTTAGGGTATGCTATGAGGACGCATTTTTTCGACTTGGGTTCGAGCTTTTCAGGTTGAAGTTTCTTGACATAAGCATCACATCCCCAAACTTTTAGAAACGACAGCTTAGGTTTCTTCCCAAACCATAATTCATACGGTGTCGTCTCAATGGATTTAGATGGTGCCCTATTTAAAGTGAATGTAGCTGTCTCTAGAGCGTATCCCCAAAATGATAGCGGTAAATCAGTAAGTGACATCATAGATCGCACCATATCCAATAGAGTGCGATTATGACATTCTGACACACCGTTACACTGAGGTGTTCCAGGCGGCGTGAGTTGTGAAACGATTCCACATTTCCTTAAGTGCGTACCAAATTCGTGACTTAAATATTCTCCCCCACGATCTGATCGTAAGAACTTTATCTTTCGGTCACGTTGATTCTCTACCTCATTCTGAAATTCCTTGAACTTTTCAAAGGTCTCAGACTTGTGTTTCATCAAGTAGACATACCCATATCTACTCAAGTCATCAGTGAGAGTGAGACCATAATGATATCCTCCGCGAGCCTCAACGCTCATTGGACCACACACATCAGTATGTATGATTTCCGATAAGTTGGTTGCTCGCTCCATTGTTCCGGAGAACGGAGTCTTGGTCATTTTGCCCATGAGGCATGGTTCGCATGTGTCAAATGATTCATAATCTAGAGACTCTAAAAGTCCATCAACAAGGAGCTTCTTCATGTGCTTGACACCAATGTGACCAAGGCGGCAGTGCCACAAGTATGTGGGACTATCGTTATCAACTTTACATCTTTTGGTATTCACACTATGAATATGTGTAACATTACGCTCGAGATTCATTAAGAATAAACCATTCACAAGCGGGGCATGACCATAAAACATATCTCTCATATAAATAGAACAACCATTATTCTCGGATTTAAATGAGTAGCCATTTCGAATTAAATGAGATCCTGATACAATGTTCATGCTCAAAGCTGATACTAAATAAATATTATTGAGGTTTAAAACTAATCCCGTAGGTAAATGTAGAGGTAGCATGCCGACTACAATCACATCGACCTTGAAACCATTCCCGACGCGCGTCGTCACCTCGTCCTTCACCAGTCTTTGCTTATTCCGCAACTCCTGCTTTGAGTCACAAATATGAGCAACCGCACCGGTATCAAATACCCAGGAGCTACTACGAGCATTGGTAAGGTACACATCAATTAAATGTATATCACATATACCTTTGGTTTTGCCGGCCTTCTTGTCCGCTAAGTACTTGGGGAGTTCCGCTTCCAGTAACCACTTCCCTTGCAATAAAAGCACTCAGTCTCAGGCTTGGGTCCATTGTTTGACTTCTTCCCGGCAACTGGCTTACCGGGCGCGGCAACTCCCTTGCCGTCCTTCTTGACGTTCTTCTTACCCTTGCCTTTCTTGAACTTAGTGGTTTTATTCACCATCAACACTTGATGTTCCTTTTTGATCTCTACCTCTGCTGATTTCAGCATTGAATATACCTCAGGAATGGTCTTTTCCATCCCCTGCATATTAAAGTTCATCACAAAGCTCTTGTAGCTCGGTGGGAGCGACTGAAGGATTCTGTCAATAACCGCGTCATCCGGGAGATTAACTCCCAGCTGAGTCAAGCGGTTGTGCAACCCAGACATCTTGAGTATGTGCTCACTGACAGAACTATTTTCCTCCATCTTACAGCTGAAGAACTTGTCGGAGACTTCATATCTCTCGACCCGGGCATGAGCTTGGAAAACCATTTTCATCTCTTCGAACATCTCATATGCTCCGTCTTGCTCAAAACGCTTTTGGAGCCCCGGTTCTAAGCTGTAAAGCATGCCGCACTGAACGAGGGAGTAATCATCAGCACGAGACTGCCAAGCGTTCATAACGTCTTGGTTCTCTGGGATGGGTGCTTCACCTAGTGGTGCTTCTAGGACATAATCTTTCTTGGCAGCTATGAGGATGATCCTCAGGTTTCGGACCCAGTCCGTATAGTTGCTGCGATCATCTTTCAGCTTGGTTTTCTCTAGGAACGCGTTGAAGTTGAGGTGGACATGAGCGTTCGCCATTTGATCTACAAGACATTTTCCAAAGGTTTTTAGATTAAGTTCATGATAATTAAGTTCATGTAATTAAATTATTCAATGAACTCCCACTTAGACAAACATCCCTCTAGTCATCTAAGTGAAACATGATCCGAGTCAACTAGGCCGTGTCCGATCATCACGTGAGACGGACTAGTCATCATCGGTGAACATCTTCATGTTGATCGTATCTTCTATACAACTCATGCTCGACCTTTCGATCTTCCGTGTTCCGAGGCCATGTCTGTACATGCTAGGCTCGTCAAGTCAACCTAAGTGTATTGCATGTGTAAATCTGGCTTACACCCGTTGTATTCTAACATTAGAATCTATCACACCCGATCATCACGTGGTGCTTCAAAACAACGAACATTCGCAATGGTGCACAGTTAGGGGGAACACTTTCTTGAAATTATTATAAGGGATCATCTTATTTAAGCTACCGTCGTTCTAAGCAAATAAGATGTAAAACATGATAAACATCACATGCAATCAAATAGTGACATGATATGGCCAATATCATATTGCTCCTTTGATCTCCATCTTCGGGGCGCCATGATCATCTTCGTCACCGGCATGACACCATGATCTCCATCATCGTGTCTTCATGAAGTTGTCACGCCAATGACTACTTCTACTTATATGGCTAACGCGTTTAGCAATAAAGTAAAGTAATTTACATGGCGTTCTTCAATGACACGCAGGTCATACAAAAAATAAAGACAACTCCTATGGCTCCTGCTGGTTGTCATACTCATCGACATGCAAGTCGTGATTCCTATAACAAGAACATGATCATCTCATACATCACATATATCATTCATCACATCCTTTGGCCATATCACATCACAAAGCACTTGCTGCAAAAACAAGTTAGACATCCTCTAATTGTTGTTGCAAGTTTTTACGTGGCTTCTATAGGTTTCTAGCAAGAACGTTTCTTACCTACGTAAAACCACAACGTGATATGCCAATTTCTATTTACCCTTCATAAGGACCCTTTTCATCGGATCTGCTCCAACTAAAGTGGGAGAGACAGACACCCGCTAGCCACCTTATGCAACTAGTGCATTCAGTCGGTGGAACCTGTCTCACGTAAGCATACGTGTAAGGTCGGTCCGGGCCACTTCATCCCACGATGCCGCTGAAGCAAGATAAGACTAGTAGTGGCAAGAAAATTGACAACATCTACGCCCACAACTGCTTTGTGTTCTACTCGTGCATAGTAACTACGCATAGACCTAGCTCATGATGCCACTGTTGGGGAACGTTGCAGAAAATAAAAAATTTCTACGCTTCACCAAGATCAATCTATGGAGTCATCTAGCAATGAGAGAGAGGATTGCATCTACATTTCACCAAGATCGCGTGCGGAAGCATTCAAGAGAACGGGGTTGAGGGAGTCGTACTCGTCGTGATCCAAATCACCGGAGATCCTAGCTGAACGGACGACACCTCCACGTTCAACACACGTACGGTTGGGAAGATGTCTCCTCCTTCTTGATCCAGCAAGGGGGAAGGAGAGGTTGATGAAGATCCAGCAGCACGATGGCATGGTGGTGGATGCAGCAGTGATCACGGCAGGGCTTCGCCAAGCTTCTGCGAGAGGGAGAGGTGGCGTGTGGGGAGAGGGAGGCGCCTGGGACTTGGGTGCGGCTGCCCTCCCTCCCCCCTCTTTATATAGGCCCCCTGGGGGCGCCGGCCCTAGGAGATGCAATCTCCAAGGGGGGCGGCGGCCAAGGGGGTGGCTTGCCCCCCAAGGCAAGTGGAGGCGTCCCCCACCCCTAGGGTTTCCAACCCTAGGCGCAGGGGGGGCCAAGGGGGGGGGGCGCACCAGCCCACCAGGGGCTGGTTCCCCTCCCACTTCAGCCCATGGGGCCCTCCGGGATAGGTGGCCCCACCTGGTGGACCCCCGGGACCCTTCCGATGGTCCCGGTACAATACCGGTGACCCCCGAAACTTTCCCGGTGGCCGAAACTGCACTTCCTATATATAATTCTTCACCTCCGGACCATTACGGAACTCCTTGTGACGTCTGGGATCTCATCCGGGACTCCGAACAACTTTCGTGTTACTGCATACTCATATCTCTACAACCCTAGCGTCACCGAACCTTAAGTGTGTAGACCCTATGGGTTCGGGAGACATGCAGACATGACCGAGACGCCTCTCCGGTCAATAACCAACAGCGGGATCTGGATACCCATGTTGGCTCCCACATGCTCCTCGATGATCTCATCGGATGAACCATGATGTCGAGGATTCAATCAATCCCGCATACAATTCCCTTTGTCAATCGGTATGTTACTTGCCCGAGACTCGATCGTCGGTATCCCAATACCTCGTTCAATCTCGTTATCGGCAAGTCACTTTACTCGTACCGTAATTCATGATCCCGTGACCAGACACTTGGTCACATTGAGCTCATTATGATAATGCATTACCGAGTGGGCCTAGAGATACCTCTCCGTCATACGGAGTGACAAATCCCAGTCTCGATTCATGCCAACCCAACAGACACTTTCGGAGATACCCGTAGTGCACCTTTATAGTCACCCAGTTACGTTGTGACGTTTGGCACACCCAAAGCACTCCTACAGTATCCGGGAGTTGCACAATCTCATGGTCTAAGTAAATGATACTTGACATTTGGAAAAGCTCTAGCTAAACGAACTACACGATCTTTGTACCATGCTTAGGATTGGGTCTTGTCCATCACATCATTCTCCTAATGATGTGATCCCGTTATCAATGACATCCAATGTCCATAATCAGGAAACCATGACTATCTGTTGATCAACGAGCTAGTCAACTAGAGGCTCACTAGGGACTTGTTGTGGTCTATGTATTCACATATGTATTATGATTTCCGGATAATACAATTATAGTATGAACAATAGACAATTATCATGAACAAAGAAATATAATAATAACCATTTTATTATTGCCTCTAGGGCATATTTCCAACAGCTAGGCTCGTCAAGGCAACCTAAGTGTTTTGCATGCGTAAATCTGGCTTACACCCGTTGTATTCGAACGTTAGAATCTATCACACCCGATCATCACGTGGTGCTTCGAAACAACGAACCTTCGCAACGGTGCACAGTTAGGGGGGACACTTTCTTGAAATTTTATGAGGGATCATCTTATTTATGCTACCGTCGTTCTAAACAAATAAGATGTAAAACATGATAAACATCACATGCAATCAAATAGTGACATGATATGGCCAATATCATTTTGCTCCTTTTGATCTCCATATTCGGGACGCCATGATCATCATCGTCATCGGCATGACACCATGATCTCCATCATCATGATCTCCATCATCGTGTCTTCATGAAGTTGTCATGCCAACGATTACTTCTACTACTATGGCTAATGGTTTAGCAATAAAGTAAAGTAATTACATGGCGTAATTCAATGACACGCAGGTCATACAATAATTAAGACAACTCCTATGGCTCCTGCCGGTTGTCATACTCATCGACATGCAAGTCGTGATTCCTATTACAAGAACATGATCAATCTCATACATCACATATATATCATTTATCACATCCTTTTGGCCATATCAAATCGCACGGCATATGCTGCAAAAACAAGTTAGACGTCCTCTAATTGTTGTTGCATGTTTTTGTTGGGGAACGTAGTAATTTCAAAAAAAATTCCTATGCACACGCAAGATCATGGTGATGCATAGCAACGAGAGGGGAGAGTGTTGTCTACGTACCCTCGTAGACCGAAGCGGAAGCATTGACGCAACATGGAGGAAGTAGTTGTACGTCTTCCCGGTCCTACCGATCCAAGCACCGTTACTCCGGCACCTCCGAGTTCTTGACACACGTACAACTCGATGACGCACCCCGAGCTCCGATCCAGCAAAGCTTCGGGGAGGAGTTCCGTCAGCACGACGGCGTGGTGACGATCTTGATGTTCAACCGTCACAGGGCTTCGCTTAAGCACCGCTACAATATGACCGAGGTGTAATATCGTGGAGGGGGGCACCGCACACGGCTAAGGAATGATCACGAAGATCAACTTGTGTGTCTATGGGGTGCCCCACCGGGAGTAGGATTCCCCCTTTCCTAGTCCAACTAGGAGTCCTTCCATGTAGTAGGAGTAGGAGACAAGGAAGGGGAAGAGAGAAGGGAAGGAAGGAGGGGGTGCGGCCCCTCCCCCTAGTCCAATTCGGACTAGGCCATGGGGGGGCGCGCGACCTGCCCTAGGAAGCCCCTCTCTCTTTCCCGTATGGCCCAATAAGGCCCAATACTTCTCCCGGGCGAATTCCCGTAACTCTCCGGTACTCCGATAAATACCCGAATCACTCGGAACCTTTCCGAACTCCGAATATAGTCGTCCAATATATCGGTCTTTACGTCTCGACCATTTCGAGACTCCTCGTCATGTCCCCGATCTCATCCGGGACTCCGAACTCCTTCGGTACATCAAAACTCATAAACTCATAATATAACTGTCATCGAAACCTTAAGCGTGCGGACCCTACGGTTCGAGAACAATGTAGACATAACCGAGACACGTCTCCGGTCAATAACCAATAGCGGAACCTGGATGCTCATATTGGTTCCTACATATTCTACGAAGATCTTTATCGGTCAGACCGCATAACAATATACGTTGTTCCCTTTGTCATCGGTATGTTACTTGCCCGAGATTCGATCGTCGGTATCCAATACCTAGTTCAATCTCATTACCGGCAAGTCTCTTTACTCGTTCCGTAATACATCATCTCGCAACTAACTCATTAGTTGCATTGCTTGCAAGGCTTATGTGATGTGCATTACCGAGAGGGCCCAGAGATACCTCTCCGACATTCGGAGTGACAAATCCTAATCTTGAAATACGCCAACCCAACAAGTACCTTTGGAGACACCTGTAGAGCACCTTTATAATCACCCAGTTATGTTGTGACGTTTGGTAGCACACAAAGTGTTCCTCCGGTAAACGGGAGTTGCATAATCCCATAGTCATAGGAACATGTATAAGCATGAAGAAAGCAATAGCAACATACTAAAAGATCGGGTGCTAAGCTAACGGAATGGGTCATGTCAATCAGATCATTCAACTAATGATGTGATCCCGTTAATCAAATAACAACTCTTTTGTCTATGGTTAGGAAACATAACCATCTTTGATTAACAAGCTAGTCAAGTAGAGGCATACTAGTGACACTCTGTTTGTCTATATATTCACACATGTATTATGTTTCCGGTTACTACAATTCTAGCATGAATAATAAACATTTATCATGATATAAGGAAATAAATAATAACTTTATTATTGCCTCTAGGGCATATTTCCTTCAGTTTTTACGTCGCTGCTAAAGGTTTCTAGCAAGAACGTTTCTTACCTACGCCAAAACCACAGTGTGATATGCCAATTGCTATTTACCCTTCATAAGACCCTTTTCATCGAATCCGATCCAACTAAAGTGGGAGAGACTGACACCCGCTAGCCACCTTATGCAACTAATGCATGTCAGTCGGTGGAACCTGTCTCACGTAAGCGTACGTGTAAGGTCGGTCCGGGCCGCTTCATCCCACGCCGCCGCCGAAACAAGATAAGACTAGTAGTGTCAAGTAAATTGACAAAATCGATGCCCACAACAAACTTGTGTTCTACTCGTGCATAGAAACTACTCATAGACCTAGCTCATGATGCCACTGTTGGGGATCGTTGCAGAAATAAAAAAAATTCTACCCATCACGAGATCAATCTATGGAGTAACTAGCAACGAGAGAGAGGGAAGTGCATCTTCATACCCTTGAAGATCGCGAGATGGAAGCGTTGCAAGAACGTGGATGAAGGAGTCGTACTCGAAGTGATTCAGATCGTGGTGGACTCCGATCTAAGCGCCAAACAATGGCACCTCCGCGTTCAACACACGTGCAGCCCAGTGACATCTCTCGCGCCTTGATCCAGCAAGGAGGAGGGAGAGGTTGAGGAAGAGGGCTCCAGCAGTAGCACGACGGCGTGGTGGTGATGGAGTGGCAGTTCTCCGGCAGGGCTTCGTCAAGCTCTTGCGGAGGAGGACAGGTGTTGGGGAGGGGAGGGGCTGCGCCTTGGATGTGTTGTTGCATCCCTCCCCTCGCCCCTATATTTATAGGGAGAAGGGGGAAGGGGGCCGTCCCCCTCTAGATGAGATCTAGAGGGGGGGGGGGGTGGCCAAGGGGAGGGGCTTGCCCCCCAAGCAAGGGGGGCGCCCCCTTTAGGGTTCCCCCCCAACCCTAGGCGCATGGGCCCAAGGGGGGGTGGCGCCCAGCCCTCCAAGGGCTGGTTCCCTTCCCTCTACAGCCCATGAGGCCCTCCGGGACAGGTGGCCCCTCCTGGTGGACCCTCGGAACCCCTCCGGTGGCCCCGGTACAATACCGGTATGCCCCCGAATATTTCCGGTGACCGTATGACAACTTCCCATATATAAATCTTCACCTCTGGACCATTCCAGAACTCCTCATGACGTCCGAGATCTCATTCGGGACTCCGAACAATATTCCGTAATCACATACAAATCTTCCTAATAACCCTAGCGTCATCGAACCTTAAGTGTGTAGACCCTACGGGTTCGGGAATCATGCAGACATGACCGAGACAGCTCTCCGGCCAATAACCAACAGCGGGATCTAGATACCCATGTTGGCTCCCACATGTTCCACGATGATCTCATTGGATGAACCACGATGTCAAGGATTAAGGCAATCCCGTATACAATTCCCTTTGTCAATCTGTACGTTACTTGCCCGAGATTCGATCGTCGGTATCCCAATACCTTGTTCAATCTAGTTACCGGCAAGTCACTTTACTCGTTCCGTAATGCATGATCCCGTGATTAACTACTTAGTCACATTGAGCTCATTATGATGATGCATTACCGAGTGGGCCCAGAGATACCTCTCCGTCATACGGAGTGACAAATCCCAGTCTCGATTTGTGCCAACCCAACAGACACTTTCAGAGATACCTGTAGTGCACCTTTATAGCCACCCAGCTACTTGTGACGTTTGGCACACCCAAAGCGTTCCTACGGTATCCCGGAGTTGCACGATCTCATGGTCTAAGGAAATGATACTTGACATTAGAAAAGCTCTAGCAAACGAACTACACGATCTTGTGCTATGCTTAGGATTGGTTCTTGTCCATCACATCATTCTCCTAATGATGTGATCCCGTTATCAATGACATCCAATTTCCATAGTCAAGAAACCATGACCATCTGTTGATCAACGAGCTAGTCAACTAGAGGCTCACTAGGGACATGGTGTGGTCTATGTATTCACACATGTATTACGGTTTCTGATCAATACAATTATAGCATGAACAATTGACAATTATCATGAACAAGGAAATATAATAATAACCATTTTATTATTGCCTCTAGAGCATATTTCCAACACCAAGAGGGAACAATACATGTTTGATGACGAATGGCAGATAGCTTCCTCTTACGGCTTTCAAGATTTTTCCACGTGTAATATGCACTGATACAAACTGTCATGTAAAAAATTGGAAAATTTCAGGGGTCATTTGACCTTTTGAAGACATTTAAGTGATTTCCTTGCCATTTAATGACCCTAATTCAATTTTGAACTAGATGTACGTGCAACGGCTAACCATAACGGTTTGAAAAATCATATTTGTGTACTTGTGTACGAGTTAATTCCATGTGCAGTAAATTAGAAAGATTTTTCAAACATATTGGTCTCACGGCGTGGACATATGCATGGAGTGCCATGGCATTTTAATTCCCAAAAATTTAAAAACGATCAGAAAAACATGAAATCTTGCTTGATGTAATGTCATGCCACCAAGATGATGTGGTAAAAAAGTTGGCCTGTTTGACGAAAGTTTGGACACACACCCTCACAAACCGGAGCAACTCATTAGAAGGCTCCTGGTTCCGAGAAGGGAACAATGCATGTTTGATGACGAACGGAAGATAACTTCCTCTTACGGCCTTCAGGTTTTTTCTATGTGTAACATGCACTAATAAAACTGTCATGTGAAAATTTGGAAAATTTCAAGGGTCATTTGACCTTTTGAAGACATTTAAGTGATTTTCTAGCCATTTAATGACCGTAATTGAAATTTGAACTACACCTACATGCAACGGCTAACCATAACAGTTTGAAAAATCATATTTGCGTACTTATGTGCGAGTTAAAAAATCATCAGATGATGTAAATATCTTGTGTTTCAAAAAAAATGTAAAATTTGGCAAGACAACGGGCCCCACACGATTGGCACTCTATTTCGCGCCTGAGGTTTGAAACGTGAGTGGCGGGCTTTATTAATCAGACATGGTTCTGCATTGGGAACCGTCAGCTATTATGTTCACACATGAATTTTGCTGTGGGAATCATGTGTAATTCACACTACAATACTCGTAAATTCCGGCGACCGATGTGTGTACTGTTCCCGTCGATCTAGGTTCCGGCTGCCAAAAAATACTACCTTTCTCACAGCGTCCCACATGCATTCTCATCTAGATCCTCCCCTTGCTCGCCCTCTCTCTTTCTCTCTCAAATCTCTGCCATGGCGACTCCGGTCTGCTCACGCGCCGACGAGGAGTCGCTGCCCCCTGAGGACGCTCACTTGAAAAGCAGCGACGAGGACACCTATGCGCCGCTGGACGAGGTTGCGCCGGACCCCCAACTTTGTATTGGTTTTGGGGCTAGTACGATCTTTGTCTTTGGAAGTCGCTGCCGCCGGCTGAGAAAGTCAGGCAAGTGGATTTCAAGAAGGAGATGACGGAGGAGGATGCCAGGTACCAGGCGGCCTGTGAAGCCCGTGATGCCGCCTGGAAAAAGAAGGCGGCGGAGCTTTGGGGGCGGGCGCGTCATCATGCAGACGAGGTGTACGAAAACAGGTACTTCGCGAGGAAGGCCAGAGGCCCTAGGCGCCTCGTTGCTGCGTGGAGATGGGCCGATAAGCTCCAGCGTGCCACCGATTAGGAGCTCCGGTGGGCGCCCAACAAAATGGCAAGATCGTTCGCGCCTGTCCGCCTGCAAGAGGCAGATCGGCACGTCAAGCGCTACGAGGCAGAGGAGGCGAAGTACTGCCTCCGCTTTGGGAAGACGCCGCGCACCAGGGAGCTACTGGCGAGGGGTGCCAGAATACTGGCCCCAAGAGGGATTATTAGTTTTAGTATTGTTCATTTTCAATTTTATGCATTGTACCTAGTAATTAAGTATCGTCACATATATGTGATGATATTATATATATATTTTGTGATGAACTCATGACCAATTAATATTATATACACTACTGGAATCAGCTTCTTTGCCGTCCGCCATGGCGGACGACAAAGGCACAGATCCCGGACGGCAAAGTCCTTTGTCGTCAGCCAGCGGACGACAAACAGTCTGGCTGAACACGTGCCAGCAAAGGCCTTCTTTGCCGTCCGCTTCGCAGAAACGGATGGCAAAGAATTGTGCCGTCCGCCATCCGAGGCCAGTAGACAACAACGACGACGGACGGCAGTGGTGTGGGGTGAGAGCCGTTAGGGGGTTAACGGCACTCTTTGCCGTCCACTGCCATACGACAAAGAACTTAGCTAGGGAAACACTGGGGAGCTGCCACGTGGCCAGCTATGTCATCTGCCAGCAGACGGTATAGATGGCCCTGTTTGCCAGGCCTATTTGGTCACTTTGCCGTCCGCTTGCAGATGGCAAAATGACTAAATAGGCAGCCAGTGTTCCCAGTTTGCACAAGTTACTGCCACGTGTCCTCTTTGCCGTCTACTAGCGGACGAGAAAGCTCTTTGTCGTCGGCTAGCGGACGACAAAGAGGCTATACATCCCCTATTTTTATTTTAATCCAATTAATTAGACATGGTTTCAAACATAGATATACATGCATACATATCCAGCATATCCAATAGCATGTCCAACAACATATTTCGTCAAATCCAACAACATAGTTCAACAAAGTCCAACATATCAATATATACATAACCACAAACAAGTTTCCAACAACATATCCATATAGACATACATATCCAAACAAGTTTTCATAAACAACAAGGAAGCACCAGAAGAATACTACACTCCATGAATCCAAGCCTTCCTCATGTAAAGCAAATCTGCAAATTGGGAAAGATGAAAGTTAGAAGAAGAAGAAGAAAAAGAAGAAGACTAGTTAGAAGAAGAAGAAGAAGATTTTTTTCTTCTCTTTCTTTTTCTCCTCTCCTCTTCTTTATCTTCTTCTTCTTCTAACTAAGGTAAGTAATAATGCCATTTTATTGCTAAGCTAGCTAAAAATGCTAAGTGTAGGTCATTTTAGAGCTAAGCTAGGTAATTAGGTCATTTTGGAGCTTAGTAAGGTTATTATGTCATTTTCAAGGAAATTAAGCTAAGTCTATATCATTTTGGAAGTAACAAAGATTATAATGGCATTTTTGACCTAAGTATGCTAAGTATGTCATAAATGAACTGAATAAGCTAAGTATAGCTCATTTTTTATCTAACTCAGGTAATTATGCCATTTAGGAGGAAAATAAGCTAAGTATCCATTTGTAAAGCAAAACATTAGAGAAAACTTACCCTCATCACAACAAATATGATCAAGATCGCAACTAAGGTAACAATTGATCCAACGACATAATGATACCAAGCCTCATTATCAATGGCATATTTTCTAATCTTCTTAAGCTTCAGGCGCATTGCATCCATCTTCAAGCGCATTGCATCACTAGTAGAAAAAGGACCTAATATGAGAAACATTAGTACCGGTTCCCATATGAGCCGGCACTAATGCACCCATTGGTGCCGGTTCAAATGACTTGGCGGGAGGTGACCTTTAGTACCGGTTCTTTGGGAATCATTAGTACCGGTTCGTGCCACGAACCGGTAGTAAAAATGCTGGTGCCCTGCCAGCACCTTTAGTACCGGTTCGTGGTACGAACCGGTACTAAAGAGGTTGTGGCAGGCGCTATTTTTAGTCCCACCTCGCTCCCCTAACAAGAATTTGACCACCTTAAGTATGTTACTTCTCAAACTACCCCAAACATTTGGTCTTCATTGAACTCTATGTGTAGGATCTGTGGCTGCAATAGGAGTCTTCGCTGGTTCTTAAATCGGTGGTAGATTCCTATTGCCGATTTAGATTCTACACAAAAAGATCATTGATGATCAATGTATTTTTTATATGTACTTCTGTGTAGCAGTAGCGCGTTTTGGCTGAAAGGCGGTACTGATCAACGTATTTTTTCTGCGTTCAGATGCACAATTTAAATATGTTATTTTTCAAACTATCAAAAGCATTTGGTCTTCATTGATCTCTATATATAAAGAAGAGGAAGAAGAAGCAGAAGAGGAAGAGGAAGAAGAAGAGGAAGAAGAGGAGGAAGAAGAAGGAGAAGGAGAGGAAGATGATGAAGAAGAGGAAGATGAAGAGGAAGATGAAGAGGAAGCAGAAGAGGAAGAAGAAGAGGAAGAAGGAGAAGAAGGATAAGAAGGAGAGGAAGATGATGAAGAAGAGGAAGATGAAGAGGAAGAGGAAGAGGAAGCAGAAGAGGAAGAAGAAGAGGAAGAAGAGGA